>NC_052050.1:106629681-107001160 GCF_903992535.2 Arvicola amphibius | reverse complement strand
AGCTTGCATAGACCCTTTTCACCACCATGAAAACAAGTCAGTAGGGATAAAGATTCTGCTTCTTTACCACTTTGATTTTGCCATGACCTTGACTCAAACATATAGTGTCTTCAGCAATAGGATCTTATTATCAAGTTCTTGATAGCCAAAAGCAGTAACCATACAATGTAATGTTTGAGGGGTCTTTGGTACCTAATTAGCAAGAACTCCAAAAGAAGCAACTTATACATGGCATAGATTTATTTGTTATCCTCTGGTTTCCAGTAGGGGCATTATTGCTCAGTTTCAGAGTTACATTTTAATTCTCTTTCTCCTCTCTCTACATTTCTTTTCCTATGTATCATGTTTGTATCTTTCTATGTGACTGTGTGTGTTAGTGATGTTAAAGCAAATTTCCATGTCTTTTTCAAAGGGTCTTCTGTTTTATTCATCTCTTTCCCTTCTCCTTCCTATCCCCTACCTCCACTCCCCCACCCCAGTTTAATCCTCCTTGGCCCATTCTTCCCCATGTATCTGTGCATTCTATCTCCTCTCTTTTCATAGCCATCCCATGGCATTGCAGTGATCTCATGAACCATGGAGGTATTACAGTTGAAATACATATATGATGATTTAACACTAACCTTCACCGTGACAGAGAATATGTGATGTTTATCTTCCTTATTCTGGGTTGCCTTTCTCAAAATAAGTTTTTCCAGCTCAGCTCCTTCTGTTTAGCTGTGAATTTCATAGTTTCATTTTTCTCAATATCTCTGAGTAGCATTACCCAGTATGACTCTAACAATTTTTTTTTTTTTTTTTTTTTTTGGTTTTTCGAGACAGGGTTTCTCTGTAGCTTTGGAGCCTGTCCTGGAACTAGCTCTTGTAGACCAGGCTTGTCTCGAACTCACAGAGATCCGCCTGCCTCTGCCTCCCGAGTGCTGGGATTAAAGGCGTGCGCCACCACCGCCCGGCTGACTCTAACAATTTTTATTCATCAGTTGGTGCAAATCTAGGTTGTTTCCATTTCCTGTCTATTGTAGATATAATCATAATAAACATGGATAAGCAAATGTCTCTAGAACAGGATATGGACTCCCTTTTGTGTATGTGTACATTTATATGTATGTATATATACATGTATATGTGTGTGCACATATATATATACACACAACACACACAAATTATATATACATATATATACAACATATATATATATATATATATATATATATATATATATATATATGAGTGCTACTGCTGGTTATATGGTAGGTACTTCTAGAGTTAGGTCCATGCTGATTTTTTAAAATGGTTACACCAGTTTGCATATCCTCAAGTACTAAAATGGAGTTCCATTTTCTGCAAATCAGTGCCAATAGTTGTCATTTTTGTTTGTTTGTTCATCTTAGACTTTTTTCACTGGGATGAGATGAAATTAGAGAGAAGATATAATGTGCATTTCCCTAATAGCTAAGTATGTTTAACATTTTAAATGTCTGTCAGCCATTTGTATTTCATTTGTTTCAGATTTCTCCATTTAATTCTATGTCCTATGATTAATATTTAAAGTCCTATTTAAAGTATAAATACGTTACAACTCCCTACCTCTTCCTCTCTTCAATCACTCTATGCCTCCCAATGATTCTGCATTAAATTAGTTTTCTTTCTTCTTTTGTTATTATCATTGCCCATATATTTATACATCTGTGCACATAAATATTTAAATATAAGTTGTTGAGTTCATTTGGAGTTTCTTGTATTTATGTGATTTCAGGGCAGACCATTTTGTTTTAGATAGCCAACTAGGAAGCTCATCCCTGGGAAAACATAAATCTCCCTCTCAACAGTCATTAGTTTTTTGTAGTACTTTGTCTAGGGCTGAGGTCTCATTAGATCACACACACACACACACACACACACACACAGACACAGACACACAAACCTATATTAGTATGCCTATTGGCCAGGAGGTTGGGAATTGAGAGTAATACAGACAATGGAGATTGAGATGATAGGATTTCAGTTGAAAATAGATCCATGAAAAATTAAGCTAGAGGTCCCTTGAGTGTTATTTTGGTCCAATTTTTTTCTTATTTTTCCCATGCCCAGAGAAATTGAGTAAGGCCAAATTAAAAATTTATGGATGTATTTCTTATGGCATATTGGATCTGCTGGATGCCTACAAAAGATAGTAACAAGTGGGGCCTAAATAAATGATATGAAAAGGTAGGTCCATATGGCAGTCAAGTACTGAAACAGAGGCAGGGATTTTCAAAGAGATTATCACCATTAAAGAGAAGGCCATTGCTCTACAGCGGAAGCCTAGCAAGATGCCCTAAGTGTAAGACTCCATTCTATTAAGTCTGCAGTTAATGGAAGGATTAGGCAAAGTGATTCCAAGTCCCAGAAAGTAGTTTCATACAAAACCTGCTGTGTTCCAAGCTTAGCAAGGTCCATCCCAATTTAGAAACCAAACTTGTGCTGGTTTTGGAAAAAAAGAATAAAAATTTTAGGTCATAGATTCTTCGTCTCTGGTTTCAGTTCAGCCCTGTTGCAGGCATCTATGTTTGGCAGAGTCAGAGCCCCAGTGCAGAGACTACAACAGCATAAAGCTGTGAGCATGAAGCCTGGGTTGCCTTTTCAGATGACAAGATGCTGAGATACCTAAGTAATGAGACATCTGCCATGCAGAGCTGCACACAGGGAGTGGAAGTAACCAAAGAGAGAGATGTAGGAAAAGCTGCAGGGAAAATGTGGCATCAAAGGCCTTTGAAACTGAAGCCCCATATATCTGAGACAGAGCTACCAGATTTGGTGTTTGCCCTGCTGGATTTCAGTCTTGCCTTAGTCCAGTCTTCCTCGCTATGTCCCCATTTCTCTTTTGGAATGGAAAAGGGTATTCTGTGCCAGTGTGTGTTGGAAAGATGAAACTTGTTTTTCTGATTTCACAAAATGTCACAGTCAAGTAATTGCCTTGAGTGTCAGAGAATACTTTGGACATTTGAACAGTGTAAGAACTGCTGAAGACTATGGACATTAATGTTAAATGCATTTCATCATGGGTTGACTATAAGCCTGTAGTGACCTGGGTCAGAATCTAGTTAATTGAATGAAAAACCTAGGAGATAGTATACTGCATCTGAACACTAGTCTCTCCTTGGTGGCTTTCTTTGGGGTACTTGTGGAATCTTTAGTAGGAGGAGCCTTTCTGGATAAAATTCCTTATTGGCGATGGGATTTGAGTGTCTATATCCTTAATCAATTTCCTGTTCTTTGTGTCCTGCTGTCATGATAGACAGTATCACTAAAGCACGTAAGATACAATTGAAACACTTGCTTATTCAAAGCCATTTTGCAAACCTGATTTATTTTTAATTTTTTTGGTTTGTTTTTGTTTTGAGGACAAACTTTCACTGTGTAGCCCTGGCTGTCCCAAAAACCAGACTGACTGGCCTCACCTCAAAGATCCCAATGATTCTGGATCATACATGCTGGAATTAAAGGTGGGCCATTATGCCTGGGTTTTTTTGGGTTTTTTGTTTTGTTTTGTTTTGTTTTGTTTTGTTTTTATATTAGTGACCCATGAGTCTGCAAGATGGGTTTTTATACATGTCAAGCATATGCTGCTGTGCTGACTTTCACCCACATCTTGAATTTTGAAATTTGGCAGAGGGTTTCATTCTTTTTCCCAGGATGTTGTGAATACTGCCTGAGTCTTCTGGGTTGCTGGATTGCAAGTGTGTCACATTCTTTCTACCTATTGTGTTTGTTTTGAATTCTTTTGAACAAATATGAGTCTTTTGCCTGTATGCATGGGTATGCACCAGATGTGTAACTGGCCCTCAGAGTAACCAGAAGATGGTCTCAGAATGCCTGAACATGAAGTAATGGATTGCTGTGAGCCCCTATGTAAGTACTGTCAGTTGAGCTCACCTATCTGCAAGACCAGCAAGACTCTTAACTGCTGAGCCCATTCTCCTGTCTTGTGTTGTTTATGATCAACATTTACATTGCTGATGTTTTCATTTGTAACTGTTTAAACATTCATTCCCTTTTAGTAATATTACACTTTAAACTGGGACTCTTCAGTTTTCTGGAACTGGAATAAATGCATATGTCTTCATAGGGACTTTAGTAAATATCTCTGGGTTCTTTCTACCATTTTTTAAATTGATTTTTATGGGGGAGACAGGGTCTTACTAGTATGTAACTCTGTCTGTCCTGTAACTCACTGCATAGGCCAGGCTGGCATCCAACTCAATTAAATTCACCTACCTCTGCCTCCTGAAAGCTGAGATAAAAATCTTGAGCAATAGCATCCAGCTTGGCTATCTTTTTTCTAGTTAGTACATTTCTCTGAAATGTACTCAGTACCTTTGATCTGATTGCTTGTCTCTCTACTTATGTCTATTAATTCGCATTCTTTTTCCAAGGCTTCTTCTAGTCAAAGTGAAGAAATGACAGATGTGAACCTCAATATTCGGTTTCTTTCTAAAATGACTTAGTGATTACATTGGAAATTCTGTATTATGGAATAAATGTGGGGAGCACCAGAATTATATATTATCAAGGAAGTGTACATGTACAATATTGTCACTATCATGCTTTCTCTTGTACACATGCATGGGATATTTTAGGGTGCAGTGACCTATGATGATGTGCATGTTAACTTCACTGGGGAAGAATGGGCTTTGCTGGATCCTTTACAGAAGAATCTCTACAAAGATGTGATGCTGGAAACATACAGGAACCTCACTGCTATAGGTAAGACTGTGAATTTTCCTTCATGTTTTAAAATAAGGGGACAACTCTTTCTTGGTTATTGATAATCTTCTGTAATTTTGTTTGAGAAAGAGGAAGAATGAGGTGAATACATCAGGCATGGTTCTAAGGTTCACTGAAGATAGCAACTTAAATATTACACAATTTCTAATATTTATCATACATTTTCTGGTACTGTATTTTAGGCTACAGTTGGGAAGACCATATTATTGAAGAACATTGTCAAAGTTCTAGAAGACATAAAAGGTAATTTTCATGTGAAAGGTAATACAAATGTGCCTATGGAGAAATTTTAATGTTTTAAAGAAAAGCAACAGTCTAAATAAGCACAGCTTATTGATTGATGATTATTAAATCCCCTCCCCTCAAAAAGTCCATATACCTCAATGTCAGGTAGCCAAAATGTGTTTGCAAGGCAATTATCTAAGAAAGAAGACAAAGAAACAATGCCTTAAATGATATCACCATTTGAATCATAGCCCTGTGAGAGCCATATTTTAAAACTGCCAATCCATTTAGTTTTATACCACTCAGATATTACAAAACGTAAGAATGTTGAATAGATGATAAGTGTTTATTCAAAGCCTGCTAATAAGCAAAGGGTACACAGTAAAGCTAGTGTTACTCATATAATTCTTATAACTGCTCAGTTTAGTGAGAGGGGTAGTTTATGAGAATCAAGAAGGTTCTTGTGGAGAAACTTTAATCCCTATACCACTTGTCTATGAAGAATCAAAAGTTAAATTTTGTGAATCCAATGTGGAAAGCCTTTATTTGTTATTCTTAGTTTACTAAGTATTTTATATGTCACTCTGGATACAAGCCATGTAAATATAGGAATATGGAAAGAATCAACTTACCTCTCTCTCTCAAACAATTAGAAGGTATGTAGTAATCCCCACTTTGAATAGACTTGTAGAATGTGAAACAAGTTTAAAATTAATTGATTTTCTAACTTCATTGGGAATACATCAACAAACTCATACCAGAAGATAGCCTTATGAATACTGGAATATATAAATACTTTTGTTTGTCCTGATTCACTTTGCAAATGTAGTATTATAACACAAAAATTCTAGTTGGTCTTAATAATAAAAGCCCAGAGTCAGATACAGGATTGAATGCTGAAGATCAGAGAAGCAGAAAGGTCAGCCACTAGAAAGTTCTTTTACCTCTATCAGTGCTCAGACTTCATCTCCAGACTCCATCTGTCTCTACCAAACCTCAGATTGTACTGTCTCCACCATACCTCAAATCACATTGAGTTCCAGTCTCCTGTCTTATAGTCCTCTCTCCACCAAGCCATATCACTCCTGTCTTTACCTCCCTAGTGCTGGGATTAAAGGCATGGGATCCCAAGTGCTGGGATCACCTTTGTGTGAGCTCTGTTTCTCTTTTAGACAAATTCAATCTCATGTAGCCCAGGGTGGCCTTTGTACTAACAGAGACCCCTCTGTCTCTGTCTCCCAAGTCCTTGGATTAAAGGTGTGTGCCACTACTCTCTGACCTCTAGTGGCTTACCTATGATCTTTAGGTAAGCATTATTTGTTAAACCATAAACAAAATATCATTACATATTATGATACACTATTGGAATACTTGTTGGTTCAAAAGTATGGTAAAGTTCTAAATTCCTCCAGTTCTAGTTAAATATGTGAAAAAAACTCATTTAGAAAAAAAAGATGCTATAAGAGATGCTATATTTACCCTTTTGGTCTAAAATCAGAAAAGAAATATAAGAAAAACTATACTTAATAAACACATAACTATACAATATATACAGACAATAAATACATCAACAATGTCTAATCCATTTGCAATTGAAAAATTTAAAGAAAATACTACATATCTATCCTATCTTCTTGAGTCCAAAGTGTTGTACATAATTCACTTTCTATTCTAACTTGCATTACCATGCAAAACTATCTTTGGATATCTCTTGCACTTCTTTAGTGAATTTCTTTTCTGAGTCAGGCAAACAAGAAAAACTATAACTGTCTAGCATTCAATTCCCTCAGAGATCCAGAAGGAAATATTAACTGAGTAAACAGGAAGTGTGATCAAGTGACTTCCAAAAAATCTGGGAAATGACAAAAGCAATTGGCTGCCTGGACAGTCACCCAAGGTTCCTCAGCAATGCTGAGGCATCCATCTTTGGCCCATAGGCCTAGAATATTCAACAAACTTTTCTTTGAAGCAGAATTTTTGAAGGATTATCCCTCCTTGACTTGGCAAAGTTTTCTAGTCATTCTTTTTTGTATCCTGCTTGTCCAATTAGGACAGCATAACATCAGCAATCAAGGCAAAAGCATGTTTTTTTTACCCACTGGCTTACTTTTGCCACAAAGAAAGTAAACTCTATATAGAGTTTCTTTGATGCCCATTATCTTCTCTGAAGTAGATTGATGCTACAAGGAGCAGACATTGCTCATTGTCATAAAAAAGAGCCTATGTTATTAAAGCATCTTAAATACCATATTCTGTAGATCTCTGAAGTACTTGACCTGTCATTTTAAAATATATCTGTTTGACCTTGTAAACATACCTAATATGACTTCAAGTTCAATTGGAATAGGTGACTAATTGCTAACTTGCATTTCCTTATTATCTTAAATAGTTGGTAATAATAATTTCAAGAACTAGAAATTTGCGTTACATTGTTAAATGAGTTGTATAGGTACAGTACCCTGAACGAGAGTAGAAATGTATGTATAGTATGATCTAACACAATTAGTCTCAAATCTGTATCAATATACAAAATTTTTATATAATATACAAAAGTCCAAACCAATGTGAAATATTTAAATCTAATAGTCACTTTTTAAAAGTAGATTCAATATTCTACATTTCTATCTTATCTATAATCCTCCCTTTCTTATTTTCAAAGTATATTCAATAATCTAACATTTTATCCTATTATATCTGCATCCCCCTGTTTTTCTTTTCAAAACAAGAATCCTGAATCTAATCTAATTCAATTGCTTTTGTCATTTCTCAGATTTTTTGGAAGTCACTTGATCACACTTCCTGTTTACTCAGTTAATATTTCCTTCTGGATCTCTGAGGGAATTGAATGCTAGATAGTTACAGTTATAGTTTTTCTTGTTTGCCTGACTCAGAAAAGAAATTCACTAAAGAAGTGCAAGAGATATCCAAAGATAGTTTTGCATGGTAATGCAAGTTAGAATAGTTTTTCTCCTGACCATTACCAATAAGAACTTATAACCAATTCCCTTAAACAATGACAAATAACCATAACCCATAGTATAATTTAAAACCACCATCCCCACCTCTTGGGAAGGTGGACATGTTCTTAATTTACTTACCGCTGTCTGGGGGCAACAGCGTCTTTAGGAGATCCTGAAAAGAAAAATTTGTGTTAATTGTCAAGTCCTGGGAGAGGCAGCTGTATCCTTTGTTGTCCAGTCTCTGTGTAATGGGAAAGTGCAGGGCTTGTCTCAAGTCCTGGCTAGAGTAGTCCATGAGGCTGGATTATCTCAGCTAGCTACCTTGAAATTGCTCTGAGTCATTTGTAGTCCAAAGCCGATCTTTAGATGGTGTTTTTCAGCTTGGTGGTGTTATCATAGTCCTGGTGGAATTATCCTTTTGGTGTCCCATCCTCCTTTTGGAGACTTCAAAGGTCACTGTTAGGTATGGTCATGGATCACTGTAGAAAACTGATAGAGACTGAAACATGAAACCATGTGCAGGAAGGTAGATGAAGGCTTTTTCTAGAATTAGTTAGTACTCTATATTAATATCATGACAAAAACTTTAAAATACATATATATTAATCTTATAAATTTTGAGAATATTTATGCCATAAGAAAAGCTGTTAATATAAAACCAAAGGATTATGAGATTAGTGGCAATAAGATAGCCCTAAATTTATTTTCTTCTGTCCCTTATCAGGTAGCTCTTCTGACATGAGACAGAGATTTTTGGATATTACTTTAACATGCATGCTTGGATTTAGAGGAGAGAGCCACGCCCCAAATTCAAAGACAATTTTAATCTTTAATTGGACTGGGAGTACAGAAAGACCATTTGCATTATATGTCTTTAGAGAACAGCAGAACAAACATTTGGGAAGATTTATGAAAATTCTATCTGGTTGGAAATATGATATACCAATAAGCCAACTTACTTTTTCTTGGGAATTTTTTTTTCTGGATATCTTCCTTTTTCTTCAGATGTCTCATTTGTCCATTGTTCTTTGGATTCCTTAGATGAATGTCTTTTATACTCCCGAAAAGACAGAAACAAGCCCTTTCCTAACACTATTTTTTTAACTATGGAAAAATTTTATTTCCAAGTTCTTCAAAGATTATTATAAACACAAACTTCCTTCTAAAAGTTTCCCCAATTAAATCAAAGGCACATCACTCCAATAAAATACTTGTGACATTAATTCTTTTAGGTTATAATATTTCACATTTTTTAATCAATTATAATGTTCTGAATATAGTTCACATTTTAAACATTTTTAAAAGACTTAAGCACTTTTTAAGAGCTACAAACACAATCATAAATTGTGAACTAAAGAAAGATCTAATCAACCTCACCCAGGATGGAGCACCTAATATTACATCAATCCTTTCAGTTGGCGAAGGAATCTTCCAAGTTTACTGTCAAACTTGTAAACTTCCAGGTTTAATGTTTATCACATTAAGAAATGAAAATGTTCTCCTTTAAAAATTTTCTATCAATTATTTCTCCAGTTTTATACTTTGTCTTCATTTAGTAATTATACATTCTGAAGAACAAATTTTATTAGAGTATAAAAATGTTAGGATGATTACAAATACTCAGTTTTTGAAAATAAAGCATTTCCCTCCTAAAATGCAAATACCCAGTAAGTAAAACATGCCATATCCCAGGCAAAGCAACACAAGAGATGCAGTTTAGTAAATTTGGTGGTGAGGTTTAAAAAAAATTGTAGAATTTGACTCTAGGACCAGGCAACAGAGAGAGCGATTTGGCTGTTGAAACTGCTCTCTTGGGACCTGGTTGCAGTCCAGTGAACTTCTTCCTGGAGATCTTCACAGTAAGGCACAGGATATGGGTTCCCAGGAGGGATTGCTTCCAACTGGAATGCCAAGCTGCAGGACATCCTTGCAGGCATTCTGCATGTAGTACTGCTGAAGCTCTGTGGCTGTCTGTGAGAGACCTGGTCCTTTTGGTGCCAGCCCACAGCTTGAGCTCCTCCACCAGGCACTACAGGGCACTTTGACTGGCATTGGAAGACATGGCAGCTACCAACCCTAATTTTTGGAACATTCCCTTTTGGCAAGTTATATCTGATCAAATGTAAAGCATTTGTTAATTTTATAGGTTAGTAAAGATTAAATGGACCAGCTACTTGATGAGCTATCATTTCTTCTAATTAAGAAATCTGTCTTGTTCAATAGAATCTGTATCAATTTTGATGGTATCCATAGCTTTTCTTCTGTAGAAAGAAAAGTGAAACCTCTTCCCTAACATAAAACATGTCCTGGTTTCCATTCTGAGGTCAACATGACTTTAAAGTATACCAACTGAATTAATTCCATAGCTTTGTCTACTATTCAGTGTCTCTCCACAGCTGTTGTTCCTTTCTCACTAGCATTTAGAAAATTCAAAGTTAATAAAGCATTATGCAATCTATTTCTGGGGGTCTTTATCATCACTTTCTGTTTATTCAACATATCCTTTAGAATTTGATTTGATTGCTCTTTAACTTCCTGCCCCGAGGGTTGTGTGGTATACCTGTAATATCCTTTATATTTTAATAAGCAAAAAAACTGTATCATTTTCTTAGAGACATATGCAGGAGCTTTGTCTGTTTTTATTTGTGCAGGTATACACATAATAGCCATAACTTCTAGCAAATGTGTGATTACCAAATGAGCCTTTTCCAAAGTTAAAGCAGTTGCCCATTGAAAACCTGAATACGTATCAAAGGTGCAGTATACATATTTTAGGTCTTCCAAATTCTACAAAATGAAACACATCTATCTGCCATATTTTATTCGTTTGAGTACCCTTTGGGTTACTTCCTACAGATAGTAGAGTTTGTTTATATAAAAAGCAAGTAAGGCATTTCCTTATAATTTTCTTGGTATGTTGCCAAATTTTTTAAAAGTATTTTTTAAACCTTGCTATTGACATAATTTTTAGTTTTTGGTTTTTGGTTTGTCGAGATGGTGTTTCTCTGTATCTTTGGAGCCTGTCCTAGAACTCGCTCTGTAGACTAGGTTGGCATTGAATTCAGAGAGATCCACCTGTCTCTGCCTCCCAAGTTCTGGAGTTAAAGGTCTGTGCCACTACCACCCAACTGACATGATGCTTTTTATGAAGTTCTGAGGTCTCCAGCACATTTCCATTTCCAATCAATAATTGATCAGTTTCTGCAGTATCTTGTGCTAGAGGACTTGACACACCAGTATAGGATCAGATATGTGTTATGTATATAGGATTCTTATTCCTAATTATTTCTTGTAACTAAATAAATAATAAAGTTGATTCTGTATCATCTGGTATAGATTCAGCAGTTGCTATATGCAAAACAACTTTTTCCGCATATTGTGAACCAGTAACTGTGTTGAAAGGTTCCTTAAAATACATTGGTGACATGAGAATCACATATAGCTCTTAATTTTGGACAGAATCATAAGGGCTTAGATCCACTTTACTTAATTTTTCTAATTTATAATCTGCCTTTCCTGAATGATTTGCATCAGTATAGAATGTAGGGGTTCTAGATATTGGTGTTTCCTGTACAATGTGAGGAAGGATTCAGCTAGTTTTTTAATATGTTGAATTCCCTTGCTTTTGCTTTATTTGTTGTAAATCTTTACCAAAAAAATACTTCAAGCTCTTTGCCAGGGTTCACTTTCTGCCTAAAATTTGTCAATTTCATCTTCAGTGAATGGGTCAACAATTTCTGCTGGGTCACTTCCTACTTATTGATAATAATATCAATTTTCATTTAGAATTTATTCAGAGACATTTTACACATAAGTTTTTAATTTTAATTATAATTGGTTTATATGGTTAAAAGGTCCATTCTAAGATAATATTTCCATCTACATTAAGAATGCTTGGAGAGTAATATGGCCAGAATTCAGTTAAGTTCTGGATCCACATGATTGACATGTGACTTCTGTAATTTCTCTTCCATCAAATCCAATTCTGTCTCAGCTACAGTTGGGACTATTTAAGTTCTTGTGACAATCTAAGGTTTTGACCAATTACTTAGTTCCTCAGGGCCTATCCTATTGGGCCATAAATATGAAATGCCTCCTAGTAATCTTTGTAATCTTTGAATATCATTTAGAGTCTACAATTGATCTCTCCTAATTTGCATCTTTTGGGGTCTAATTTTTTTTGTAAACCTTTTTTTTTTTTTTGGTTTTTCAAGGCAGGGTTTCTCTGGTTTTGGAGCCTATCCTGGAACTCACTCTTGTAGACCAGACTGACCTCAAACTCACAGAGATTTGCTTATCTCTGTCTCCCAAGTGTTGGGATTAAAGACATGCGCCACCACAGCCCAGTGCAAACGTATTTTTATAGCTTAAATAATTAATAGAATATCCTCTTTGTATTTTTTCAGGAGCAATTTGTAATTCACAACAAGGCAAGATTTTCTTTACCTCTTCAAACATTCTAAAGTATCTGCCTTTGAACCAGATAGCAAAATGTCCATGTAATAATAAACTTTAGATTCAGGAAATTGCTTACATATCATTTCCAATGACTACCACACAAAATATTGGCACAAGTGGGGCTATTTTACATTTGCTGTGGGAGAATCTTCCATTGATATATCTTAGCAGGCTGAGAATTTTTTTTTTTTTTTTGGAAACTAGTAGAGAAGCTTTATTTGTGAAAGGACTTCATGTAGCATATATTTGAACGGTATCTTAATCAGATAATAAACATAAAACCTTCCACGATCTTGCTGCATCTTAATTTAAAAGGTGACTAAACACAATTATGAAAATGCTTGCATACTCGACACGCAGTTGAAGAACTAAAGCATTGGCGACATTTTGTTCCTAGTTGTGACTTCCACTTACCTTTTCCTCCTTCCTACCAGAGACAACCTGCTGAATATTTTATTTACAATTCCTATAGCCCTCCCATTTTTACCCATATATCTCTGTCTGTATTCACAAGAGTTTTTCATAAATAAAACCATCTTAATGGTACAACGCTTTTTTTATATTTAAAAATTTCCATCTCCCCCTTCCCTCCCCTCCCCTCCACCCATACCACCCTCCCTCCCTTTCCAGACCAAGGAGCCATCGGGGTTCCCTACTCTATGTTAAGACCAAGGTCCTCCCAACTCCCCCCAGGTCCAGGAAGGTGATCAACCAAGCTGAGAAGGCTCCCACAGAGCCCGTCTATGCAGAAGAATCAAAGCCCAGTGCCTTTGTCCTTGGCTTCTCAGTCCAGGCTGAGAATTTTTATAAGTAGACACTGTGAAGGGAAATTTTTGTCTTTTTCTTGTAAAGGTATAGTGAAGAAACAATCTTTGAAATCAGTAACTATAAGAGGCCATCCTTTAGGCAATAGAGAAGACAAAGGAATGCTAGACTAAAGAGAGCCCATTGGCTGAATCACCTATTAACAGCTCTTAGATCTGTTACCATTCTTCATTTTTCAGATTTATTTTTTAACAACAAATACAGGAGAATTTCAAGGGCTGGTTGATCCTTCAATATGCTGAGCACTTAATTGCTCCTTTACCAGCCGTTCTAATTCCTGCAGTTTCTGTTATTAAGTGCCATTGTACAACCCATACAGGATATCTGCCAAATATTTTAAAGGTAGAGCTGTTGATAACTTTGAAAGATCAGCTACTGTTGTGCCTTCTTCTTGTACAACCTGAATGGCCAGTGACAATTCTTTATAATATCTTGTAATATTTTCACCAGAAACATACATTAATTTATGGTTTGTTTCTAAGATTAAGGGAATGTTGATCTGAGTATCATTGTTATAACAAATCATATTTCCACAAATTCATTGCTATGTTAGCCACATATGATTTTAATATTCCTCTCTGTCCTTCTGATCCTATACATTTGACTCATCTCATGCTCTGCTTTACCTGAGAAAAAATTCTGATCCCTAAAAACTGAAATACATCCTGAAGAGGCAAATCCTGTTGCCAAGACTCTGGTGCACTTGTTACATTGGCACCTGTGTCTACCAAATCTTTAATGATGATGTCATTTATTTGTATTTTTTTAAAGATTCATTTATTTATCATATGCAGTGTTCTGCCTGCATGTATGCCTCCAGGCCAGTAGAGGGCACCAGATCTCCTTACAGATGGTTGTGAGCCAAAATGTGGTTGCTGGGAATTGAACTCAGGACCTCTGGAAAAGCAGCCAGTGCTCTTAACCACTGATCCATATCTCCAGCCCCTATTTATTTGTATTTTTAGTTTTAGTCTTTGTTCATTTATTGAAGTTTGCCAAAATACCCACTTTATGGTTTTTCTGAACTTTTGTTCTCTTTTTTATAGCTGTTTTATCATCCAGAACAGTATGACTTCTTATAATATGCATTAGGTTCTTTAATTACTCTGAGCAGTTTCCTCTACAATAACAGGAAACAACTGTACCAAATTTGGTATAGGGGCCTGCAAAAGGCCTCTCAAGGAGTTTCCCAATGGCAAAGGGTTACATTGAATGTCCCTCACTGATCAACATTCATTTGTCCAGTGCTTGCCTATGGCATATTTTCTGCATAACCCAGAAGGGAGGGGCATTCTATTTGAATTATGCTTAGAAAAAACAATTTTTCTAGGAATGCCCAGTTTTGCCATAATTAAAACACTTGACATTTCAATTTTTCCTCAAACTTCTGGAAATCACTTCTCCTATCCAAGCATCATCATGGTCATGTGATTGCATTGGGATCCATTCCTCCAAGGACTCTTATCTTGCCTTTAAAGGTCTAATTATCATTTTACATTGAGAATTAACATTTTCAAAAGCCAGAGATTCAATTATTTTTGTCTGTCTTTTGAATTTGGTATCATTCTATTTACTGCTGATGCCAATCTTTGTAAGAAATCAGTGGTGGTTTCTTTCGGGCCCTGTATGACTTTAGTAAGTGAGGCAATCTTCTTTCCTACTTTTTCTATTATCTTCCAAGCATTGAAAACTGCTACATTGCATAAAGCCAGGATGTGGCCATCATATGGGGATTGCCTTTCTATATTCACATAATCTCCTTCTCCAAGAAATTAATCTTGAGAGATTTCCATACCTGCAGTTCTACACTATTATTCAATCATCTTAGCCTCTTCTTTCAACCAGGTCTTCCATGGTAATTGTGGACCAATCTCCAAGACTACTTTAACCAAGTCTTTCCAGTCTTTAGGGATAGTTCTATTACAGGATGACCATGAGTTTAACACCTGCTTCACATACGGTGAAAGCATGCCATATGACACTATCACTTCCTTGAATCTCCTTAAATCTAACATTGGCACAGGAATCCACTCAGCTCTTACAGAGCCTCTATCATTTGGCAGTTCCTCTAAGGTTACTGGATATATTAAGGTTTGTTGTTTGAAATCCTTAGGCTGTTCCTCTCTAACTTTATAATGTAACAGTAATATTGGCTCTCCATTAAATTCCTCTGTCTGGATTTGAATATCTCTAGGATCTGTTTTATTAAGTTTTTCTAAGGCCTGTATCTCAGTGTTCATATCAAACAACATTTTAAGAGATAAACCATGAATTATCCAAATTACAACAAGGATTATCAAAATGATAATTAAAACTATGTTAATCCCAGCTAAGTTCATTATCCCTTCATTTAATTGTTCCATTTTAAATCATGCTTTATATAATCATACAGAGACCTAACTTTCTCCATAACAACTGTTTTGCTTTTTTTTAACGTGGGGAAAAAACTATTCCTTTAATAATTTCCAATTTTTCTCCCCAAATCTGCCAGCGATGATGATGACAATGTGAGGCTGACTGCTGTTGTGTACAACAGTAAAAGTCTGACCAGATTTCAAGGCAGCTGCCTAGTTTGGAAGCAGCCCATGAAGGGGATCCAGAGAAAGCCCACCAAGAAAGAAGAAAGGAAAACCTAGCCAGTAGGGAAGTAATTCCATCCATGTGTAACTCCAGCCAATGTCAGTGGCTGCAGAGACATAGACAAATGTCTTTTTCATAAATCTGTACTCCAAACTTTGATCACAAGATATAGCACAAATATTAGTTGGTCTTAATAATAAAAGCCCAGAATCAGATACAGGGAAGATTGCTGAAGATCAGAGAAGCAGAGAGGTCAGCCACTAGAGAGTTCTTTCATCTATACCAGTGCTCAGACTGAAGGGGTGATCCTGTCCTCAGACTGCATCTCCAGACTCCATCTGTCTCCACCAAATATCAGATCACGCCGAGTTCCCATCTCCTGACTTATAGTCCTCTTTCCACCAAGACATATCACTCCTGTCTTCACCTCCCTAGTGCTGGGATTAAAGGCATGGGATCCCAAGTGCTGGGATCACCTTTGTTTGAGCTCTGTTTCTCTTTTAGACAAATCCAATCTCATGTAGCCCAGGGTGGCCTTGAACTAACAGAGATCCCTCTGCCTCTGTCTCCCAAGTCCTGGGATTAAAAGCGTGTGTCACCAGTGCCTGGCTTCGAGTGGTGTAACTCTGCACTCTGATCTTTAGGCAAGCTTTATTTATTAAAACATAAACAAAATATTACTACGTAGTTTGACTAACAGTATAGGAATACTTGTGAGTGTAAACATGCAGTAAAGTTCTGAATTCCTCTAGTTCTCATTAAATATGTGAAAAATCTCATTTAAGAAAAAATAATGCTATAAATGTGGGCCATATAATAAAGGTTGTTACCATCACAGACATCTTCAAATATGCAAAACAACCCTTAATGAAGGGAAACACCATAACTATAAACCTTAAGTTCTAATTACTTTTTACAATTAGATTAAATTGTAAAATTCGTACAGTTATAATGGCTCATTGGTGTAATAAATATGATGAAGTTTTTTTTTCATTTGCCAATTATCTTTGCAGGTATGAAAGTAGCCGTATTGGAGAGAAAAGTTTTGAATATCCTCATTGTAGCAAAGACTTTGCATATCACAAGCATCTTCAAAGGCAAGAAAGAATTCATGCTGAAGAGAAATCCTTTGAAAGTATTCAGTATGGTAAAACCTTTGCACATCACAATAGTCTCCGAAGAACACATCCTGGAGAGAAACCCTATGGATGTAATCAATGTAATAAATCTTTTGCACATCAAAGTAGTCTCCGAGTTCATAAAAGAATACATACTGGAGAGAAACCTTATGTATGTAATCAATGTGGTAAAGCCTTTGCACGTCACTATCTTCAAAAACATAAAAGAACACATACTGGAGAGAAGCCCTACAAATGTCATCAATGTGGCAAAGATTTTGCAGATCACACTCACCTTCAAGTACATAAAAGAATACATACTGGAGAGAGACCCTATAAATGTGATCAATGTGGGAAAGCCTTTTCACAAAACAGTAGTCTCCGAATGCATAAAAGAACACATACGGGAGAGAGACCCTATGAATGTGATCAGTGTGGGAAAGCCTTTTCACAAAACAGTAGTCTCCAAATTCATAAAAGAACACATACTGGAGAGAAACCGTATGAATGCAATCAGTGTGGTGAAGCCTTTGCATGTTACAGTCGACTCCGAATGCATAAAGGAACACATACTGGAGAGAAACCCTATGAATGTAATCAATGTGGTAAAGTGTTCGCACATCATAGTAGTCTTCGAGTACATAAAGGAACACATACTGGAGAGAAACCCTATGGATGTAATGAATGTGGTAAAGCCTTTTCATGTCACAGTAGTCTCCGAATACATAAAAGAATACATACTGGAGAGAAACCCTATAAATGTAATGAATGTGGTAAAGCCTTTGTATGTCACAGTAGTCTCCGAATACATAAAAGAACACATACCGGAGAAAAGCCCTATAAATGTAATCAATGTGGTAAAGACTTTGCACGTCAAAGTCATCTTCAACTACATAAGAGAACACATACTGGAGAGAAACCCTACAAATGTCATAAATGTGGTAAAGCCTTTGCATGTAGCAGTAATCTTCGAATTCATGAGAAAAGAAAATCATACTGCGGAAAAACCCCATAAATATAGTCATTGTTATAAACTTTGCACTTCATGGTGGTCTTTTGACATGAGTAAAACTTTTAATGTGTAGTTGGTCTGTTCAAACTTTTGTATATCACAGTAATCTTTGAGCACTTGAAAAATATGAGTACAGAAGGGAATCTGACTATAAGGAGTTTGGTAAGATCTTTAGCCAACAAACTTACATTCAGTTAAACAAAATTATTCTGGAGGATAGAGCTGACAGATGTCAACAATCTGTTCAAGCATTAGGATGACCCTATGAATTTATATGAAGAGGTAACCCGTTTAGATTTCATACTTCTCTTCCATTACATGAACTAATTCATCCAGGTGTAAAACTCTATGGATGTGTATCAGTGCTTTTTCTGTTGCTTTAATAAAGCATTTCTAAGTCAGCTTACAGAAGAGTTTAATTTGGCCCTTGTTTGCAGAATCACTATGAAAATGGCATGAATGAACCTGCCTTAACTCTGTGGCCCTGTCTCCTACCCTTTATATGTCATCTTCATGTTAGCTATTAGGAAAGATTCATACAAGGTAAAAAAAAAAAACCTATCATGTAAATGATTTCACAAAGATTATAAACATCAAAGTTGTCTTCACTTTCAAGGAAAAATGTTGTTTCATCTCTTTTTCATCATATCCTGAAAGACGTAAACTAAGTGTAATGGTGAAGATAACAATTGTGGCTGTGCTTTGTGTTTTGAAACATTTGGAGTAGGTTTGAAATTTGCAGTACATGTAGCAAATCCATTTAGTGAAGTTTATTTTGTGGTCCTGCTATTCCTTGTGTGGCTATTGTTTTTCTTTTGCACTTTCACTTGGTTGGTATATATATATTTGTTGCAATATATAGAATGTGATGCCCATCTTCTAAGTGACCCATTGTTTATTTAATCATCAGGCAGTGTATGTGATCAAACTTTTCAAGTAAGGCTGTCTGTAAAAGGGTGTTGGGATTTTGTTCCTGGTTTTGTTTTTCATGTATTCACAAATTCCCTCCACATGTTGTTTTTGTTATCTAGCCTGATGTTGGGGTCTAGTCTTGAAGGGGTTCGCACATTCCAGGGTAGGAGCAGGAGGATTGGAACTATTAAACAAAAGAAACCGATATGAGAGAAACAAAATACAGAAGAACTGGGAGGGAAATTCAGTAAATACTGAAATCATCTGTGTTTATTTTCTATATGTTTATATCCTACTCCAAAAGGGGAGTGGGGAGGTAACAGACTTCATTAACATGCTATACGGAATAAACATAGCATCTTCAGTCAAGCACTTTGCTGTTTAGACAGGACACATAACAATCCACCCTTAGATCAAGTACCTGCATGCAGCCACTCCCTGGAACTTCCTGGCAATCTCCTTAAAGAAACAGGAATAGACTTGTATTCTCTGATCTTTGGTCAAGGTACAGCAGATCCACCTTTATACTCAAAATACTAATTCACCACATCCTAGGTCAGGATCTCTTGTTTGTAGCCATACCTGTTGTCAACAACTTTGAGAGAGCAAGAATAAGTTCAAACTCTCTAACATTTAGCCAAGGTGAAATGGACTCACATCTGTGGGCCCTTGCAGCCTGGCTTGGATGTTAGCTCTTGATCCATGTGTCAGTGTCTTGAATACAAGTCCAAGACAGAAGATGTACCCCTAATGTGTGCTGATTTTCTACACATTTTAACAATGTTAATGTTAAAATGCTTAATAGAAGAGAACATAAAAAGCGATAAATACCTCATGCATATATCCAAAGCAGTATTTTCTTCTCTCTGGTTGAGATATGATAAAGTAAGATAATCAGCACATATATGTCACACAACATAGCAATATTTGATATGGATATGGTTATATTAGTTGATGTTCCATGCATCTTCATGCTCCAATTAGTTATCTATTTGACACTTCAACTTTAAGTACTGCCTTCTAGGGAATTTATCTAAATGTGCCAGATAACACAAGAGCAATGGGATTTACTTAAAAAAAAAAAAAGCCTGGCGTGTGTGTGTGTGTGTGTGTTTGTGTGCATGTGTTAATGCATATGTGTATGTGTAAAAACCAATGTAATTATCAGTTTTTAGGCCAAGATAGATATGTGGGGTCTACTTTGTACCATCTTTATATGTATATCAAGGACAGGTTCCAGCCTTGCACACCATAGACATTTCCCAGTGAGCTCCCCGACTAGATTCTCAAAAAAAGATTAGTTGAAACCTTACATCAATAAAATATTGTCTTTTCAGATTGTAAACATTACCATTGAAGGATGGATAAAACAGGAGAGTTTGAATAATAAATCATATTTGCAAATGAAAATGATATATTGCTATCTTTCTTTTTTCTTCTTTCTCTCTTTTGATTCTGTTAGTTTATTCTGAGGTTTAAACAATTGTTCACAACACTTCATCAAAACCATAAATGAATGCCAGAAATCTCAGTGGGTAAAATTGATTGCTGCTAAGTCTGGTGACCTCATTTAAATCGCTGTGAGACCTGTATTACTCCTACAAGTTTATCTCTTATATCTACACTTGGACTGTGCACACTCCAATGCCAGCATATACATAAGTAACTTTTAAATCCAAATAAGGGCTAATGAGGTTGCTTTTAGCCAAACCTGACTCCCTAGGTTTCATCTCTAGACCTCACAGAGGAGAAGTGGCTAACTCACGTAGGGGAAGTAGATAATTGACACATGTAAATTACTTCTCACTGTTACATGCACATCATGGCATGGGTATATACCGTTGGGGAAGCCAACCAATCCCCTCTCTCGGGGCGAACCCATTCCAGGGCGCCCTGCCCTTCACGAAGAAAAGAGAACTCTCCCCGGGGCTCCGCCGGCTTCTCCGGGATCGGTCGAGTTTATACACACACAGTTCAAGCATTTTTAAGTGACTGAAATTTAAAAAAAACAACAAAGAAAATAACCCAATTATTGGGAATGTATGAAATAATTTTCAAGTTTAAATTCATTATTATTATTATTATTTATTTTTATTATTATAGAATTTCAAGGAGTATTACTGTCCATCAAAAACAATAATGGTTCCTTTGTAAACCTCATTTTATTCTTTCATTATTCAAAGACAAGTTATTTTTTAAAATCTCAGCTGGTCTTAGTGGTGCAAGCCTGTAATCTCAGTACTTAGGAGATGGTGGAAGGCCATTCTCTCTGAGTTAGAGGCCACCTTGGTCAATATAAATGAGTTTGAGGACAGCCTTGACTATGTAGTGATAGCCTGTCTCAAAAAAAATTTCCAAAAAGAGTATATATTGAATTATGAAACTTTTCCTAATATAACCTGACTGAACTCTGACTGGTTTAAATAAAACCTTTTCTTATCTTTGCTTAATATTAACCATATTAATAATGAAATTAAGAAGCAATGTGGAGAGTCTATTCATAGAGGAATAGAAATTTATTGAATCATTTGACAACCATCTAACAGGGACTTTCAGCTCCTTCACATGATATAAAACAGAAGAAATAATTTGGCATCTTCATCTTTATTATAATCACATATTTGGGACCTGGAGAGTTTATTCAGTAGTACTGCTCCTCTTAAATACCCAAGTTTGATTCCTAGATCCAACATTAGATGACTCAGCACTGCTTGTATTTTTTAGATCCAGGAGATTAGATGCCTCTTCTCGCCTCCTAGGGCACCAGATATACAAATAGTAAAAAGACAAATATATATGTCATTACAGATTGTAAAAATAAATATTTTTCATGTATATGTTATTTATTTACAAAATTTAAATGAATTTAGGTATATAAATCTTTGCTATTCTCTATAACAAATGCATGTTAGGTACCAGTGGAGACTGTAAATTTGCTACTGTCAAGAATCATAATGTAAATATGCAGAATATCTGATATCCTATGAAAGAGTTATCCCATACCTAAAGGGGGTGTGGCTCACAGATTGAGACTCACTTATCTAGGTCATCTCATTTTCATTTACATTTTATTTTTATTGATTTCAATTGAAATATAATTACATCACTTTCCTCCTTTGCCATCCCTTCACCCCTACTCAGGTTCCCTATTCACACCTTTTTTTGTCAAGTCTCTATACATTTATATGAATATGTGTACACAAATATATGAATGTATCTTGCTTAATAAATTTTTGGGGGGTTGTGTATACATAGTTTCAGGGTTAACCACCTAACCATGTATTCGGTAACCAGTTAGAGAGTTCATCCCTGCCTTAGGCTAATTCTCCCATTTGAAGAAGATTCTACTCTTTAATGAAGAACAGGAGTCTGATCCCCTAGTGGCATAACATGTCTTGAACAGAAAACATAGTCAAGAAAAGAGAACATCGGCTGAAGCAATAGCTCAGCAGTTAATAGTATTAAAGACTCTAGCAAAGCATGCAAGGTGCATTTCGTTATACATATAGCGGTTCAAACTATCTATAAATCTACTTCCAAGAAATCTGACACTCTCTTTCTGCCCCCCTCACTACCAGGCATGAACTGGGTACAGATATAAAATTACAGGTGAAACATCCATACACATTAAATAATAACTAAAAAAAATTAAAGAGAACTGCAGAATAAAACTTTTTTTTCTAGCCAGGAATGGTGGTGTATGCCTTAAATTATAGCACAAAGGATTCAGAGGCAGAAAAATCACTCTCAGTTTGAGGAAAATTGGTACTACATCAACACACACACATGAAAAGAAGAAGAAAACTAAATAACAAAGGAAGAGGAGCCTTGGGAAAATGGTAACATATCTCCTAAAGTCTTTTCAGTTGTAAACCACTCATTCCCATATAATCCATTATTTTCAAAAGCAAAATTATCCAGCAAATTAGCACATGTTATTAATTCCAGAACCTGGGAGACAGAGTTAGGTTAATCATGATGAGCTCCAGCCAGATTGGTCTAAACAGTCTGTTCTATAGTAAGACCCATCTTGAAAAACAAACACTGGAAAAGAAATATATTTTTTGTGTGTTAAACAGTGTTCTATTGTGGTGCAGAGGCACAATAACCACAGAAACTCTTACAAATGGAAGCATTTAACTGGGGCTTTCTTACAGTTTGAAGTTTAGTCCATTATCATTGTCTTAGTGTTCCTATTGCTGTGACAAAAACACCATGACTATCATTGGAAGAAGTCAGGACAGGAAATTAAGCAGGGCTGGACCCTGGAGGCAGGAGCTGTTACCGAGGCTCTGGAAGGGTGCGGCTCACTGGCTTTCTTCACATTGCTTGCTCAGACCAACCACAATATGCTGGGTCCTCCCCAAATGATCACTAATTGAGAAAATGCCTTACAAGTGGATCTCATGGAGGCATTTTTTAAAAACTGAAGCTTCTTTCTCTTTGATGAATCTAGCTTGTGTCAAGTCAACAAACAAACCAGCTCGTACAAATATCATGGTAGTGATCCTGGCAGCTTGAAGGCAGACATAGTGCTCATGAGTAACCGAGAGTTCTGCACCTGAATCCACAGATCAGAGACCAGAGAGAGCCTTGACCTGGCTTGGGCTTCTGAAACCTCAAAACCATCTCTAGTAACATACTTCCTCCAGCAAGATCAAACCTAGTAATCCTTCCAAATAGTCTCTATGAAATATGGGGATCATTCTTATTAAAAACTGCTACATTCCATTCCCTGGCCCACATAGGCGTATGTCCATACCATAATGCAAGAATGTATTCAGTCCAACTTCAAAAGTCTCTGTCATCCATAATAATCTCAAAAGTGGTTAAAGTTCCAATATTCGAAGGTCTTCTGAGATTAAAGGCAATCTCTTACCTGTACCCCCTGTAAAATAAAAATAAAAAAGCAGACCACATACTTCTGACATACAACATCACAGGAAAAACACTGCCATTCCAAAATGGAGGAAAGGGAGCAGAGTGGGAAAATACTGGACTAAAGGAACACATAAAACCAGCAGGGAAGTCTTCAAACTTTGTATCTTCATGTCTAATATCAAAGGGCCCTTCAAATTTCCAATTCTTCTCAGTTGTCTGCAACATACTACTCTCTCTTGAGTTGGTCTGTGCCCAGTCTGCTGTTTTTCTTAGAAGGTTTCCTATGGCTCTGGTGTAAATGGAGACTGCTTGTGCATTTCCCAGTCACTGAGACGCAAATAATCACACAAAACTATATTAATCACAGCACTGTTTGCCCTATGGCTCAGGCACATTTCTAGCTAGCTTTTACATCTTAAATTAACCAATTTCTATTCATCTGTTTTGCAATGAGGATGTGGCCTACTGATAAGGTTCCAACATCTTTCTCCTTCAGCAGCTACATGGTGTCTCCTTAATCAGCTTACTCTTTCTATCTCTGAATTTTCCATCTGGCTATTTTTTGCCCTGTCATAGGCCAAAGAAACTTCTTTATTAACCAAGGGCATAAATAAATAAAAAATATTCACAGCATACAAAAGGGAATCCACATCATCTCTACTTTTTTGTCTAAATAAAAAGAAAGGTTTTAACTTTAACATACTAAAATTACATATAATAAAACAAGTATCGAGCAAGAATTACTGGTACAGTATTTCTTTGAAAGTCTAAACTTTCATATCTAATTTATATTTTATCATAACCAAAGAAAACTATAACTGTCTTCAACTCCATAAAAGACCCCAGAAGGATATAATATTATCTAAGAAACAGGAAGTGCATTATAAGCAACTTCTGAAACTCTAGTATTGACAGAGACTAGACAGTCTAGACAGTCACCAAAGTTATTCTGTAATGTTGTGGCATCCATCTTCAGCCTACAGACCCAGACTATCTCGCAGACCTTTTCAAGAAGCAAGAAATTTGAAAGACTGTTTTACCTATATTGACAGTTTGTCAGTCACTTTCTTCTGTGTCCTGCAGAATGTCTGGAAGACTCATGAAACAGGAACCCTGAAGGACTGTCATACCTTCTTTAGGCAAACTCAGTAGTCATTTTTTATGGGCCCTGCATGTCCAGTTTATACAGCATACTATCTAAACGTCCAGGCAAGAGCAGTTTCTTGCTCAAATGGCTAGTCTTGTCACATTGAAGGCAAATTCCATAAAAAGTTTCTTCAGTGCCCATCAGCCTCTCTGAAGTAATTGGTGTGGCAAGAAGCAGATCTGTCTCACTATTGAGAAAACTGTTAGTTCTTAAAACCTTTTAAATGCCATATTCTGTAGTTCTTTGAAGTGTTAAAGCTTATATCCATAAATTAAATACATCTCTGTATATCTAGAAAACTTAACATGACTACAAGTTTGATTATTATAAATGACTATGTTTGATGTGGGAGGGTCTTCTGTTTTAATAAAGAAACTGCATTGGCCAGCCCTTAGGTGGGTGGAGTAGACAGAACAGGAAGAAGGAAGTGAGGTAGATGGCTCAGTCAGATGCCACGCCTCTCCCAAGTGAGACAATTGCCCCGCCTCTCCTCTCTGGGACAGACTGCTGTGCCTCTTCTCAGGGAGTCAGATGCCATGAAGCCAGCCACCAGGTCAGGTGTGCTGGATCTTTCCCGGTAAGACACCGCTCGTGGTGTTACACAGATTATTAGATATGGGTTAAAGCAAGAGATGTGAGAATTAGCTAATAAGAGGCTGGAACTAATGGGCCAGGCAGTGTTTAAATGAATACAGTTTGTGTGTTGTTATTTTGGGGCATAAGCTAGCTGGTGGCTGGGAGCCAGGCAGCAGGAAGCCAGCCCGCAGCTCATCACTACATATGTTTAATTTAAAATTTTAAATTATACATTATATTTTATATGAGCTATATAAGCATAATGCCTTAAATAAGAGCAGAAATATACTGACCTTAATTTTTTATCAACAAACCAAAATCCATACCAATATAAAGTATTCATTTCTATATGTTATCACCCCCTTTCAAAGAAATTGACTGTGAACATTAATCACTTATAATCAGCCCCATTTAAATAAAAGCAAACATTTATAAACAATCATTTTGGGGAAATTGGGTATCATTTTCTCCAAACTGCTGTTTGTTGAGCAAAGTAATTTTAGGGTTCATGGAGACCTTTCAGGGGTTCTTGTTCTATCAAACCACATTACCCTTGAAGGAGTCCACAGTTCTCATCTTCTGTGGAAACAAAAGCAGAATCTCTTTTTCAAAGTAACATTTCCTTAGACGCAAATTTTTAAATCAAGATACCTTTATATCGGTTTATCTTAGCAGCTCGCACAATCAAATGTCTCTCTGGAGTAAAAAATATCAAAGAAAACACAATAATGTATATAATCAAGACTCTCTGTATTTATCCCATATTTATGTGGCTTTTTTACTCTATTACTTTTAATATTTATTTTATCTTTATTCCTTTAATCCATAACTGTCTTACTCTTTCCTCTCTTCTCCCCCTTCTCTCTCTCTTAAGCCCATGTACATTTATCCAACACTGTGACCCATTCAGACGTCTTTTTTTTTTTCTGAATCTGTCTTATTGTGTATCTGTAATCAATTTCTGACAAGGAGTGTTCTTTTTAATGATAAGTGGTGTGGTCACAGCAACCCTGGATGCCAGATCCACATCTCTCAGCCTTTCAATATGGCAGAGGTATGTTTATGCCAGCTCTGTGAGATATGTGCACCGCCATAGCTCCAGGGATGCAGCAGATCTATGGCACTGCCATTAGCCATTAAGCAACTTGCTGCATGCTGCTCACAAACCCCATAAGTGCTCTGTAGCAGGACTTCCTCAAAGAGCTAGAGTTGTTCCTTCCACAAGCATGAACCAGGAAGCCATCTCTTAAAGGAGCTGTGCCTCTGTTCTCCTCCAGCAAACAGCCTATCTGAAAACATGTCGCTACCAAAAAGCTCCAATTGACTCTTGTTTTTGTGGGTCTAGATGCCCTTTTTTAAGCTTTCTTAGGCTTTATGTTGATGTACATTGCCAAACACTGGGTGCCAGTTTATCTTTTTTTAAATTTATTAAAAATTTCCACCTCTTCCCCTCCTCCCATTTCCCTCCCCCTTTTCCTCCCCCTTACTCGCCAGTCCTAAGAGAAGTCAGGGTGCCCTGCCCTGTGGGAAGTCCAAGCCCCCCCCTCCATCCAGGTCTAGGAAGGTGAGCATCCAAACAGACTAGGCTCCCAAAAAGCCAGTACATGCAGTAGAATCAAAATCCAGTGTCATTACCATTGGCTTCTCAGTCCACCCTCATTTTCAGCCACGCTCAGAGAGTCTGGTATGATCACATGCTCATTCAGTCCCAGTCCAGCTGGCCTTGGTGAGCTCCCATTAGATTAGTCCCACTGTCTCCGTCGGTGGAGTCACCCTTCGCAGTCCTGACTTCCTTGCTCATGTTCTCCCTCTCTCTGCTCTTCATCTGGGCCTTGGGAGCTCAGTCCAGTGCTCCAATGTGGGTCTCTGTCTCTAGCTTCATCCATCGCCAGATGAAGGTTCTATGGTGATATGCAAGATATTCAACAGTGTGGCTATGGGATAAGGACAGTTCAGGCACCCTCTCCTCTGCTGCTGAGTGCCATTTTATAAGTGGAGACTACTTGTTTATTTCCCAGCCACCCAGACCCAAATAATCATATAAAAGCTATATTAATTACAACACTGTTTGGCTGATGACTCAGGCATATTTCTAGCTAGCTCTTAGATCTTAAATTAACCCATTTCTATTAATCAATTTATCACCACATGGCTGTGACCTACTGGTAAGGTTTCAGCATCTTTCTCCTTTGGCAGCTACATGATGTCTCCTTGACTCCACCTACTCCTTCTTTCTATCTCTGTTCAGATTTCCCACTTGGCTATATTCTGCCCTACCATAGGTCAAAGAAACTTCTTTATTAATGAATAGCAAAAAACATATCCACAGCATACAAATCCCATATCACTCTGGAATTCTAAGCATCTTGTAGTCTCCCAGGCAATGCAGGCTTCACCTTCATAGCTTCATGCAAAGGCCTCTTTGGACCTCTGTGCAGTGATAACCTTGACACACACCTGGTCTCGGTGACTTTCCTTAAACATGGAGAGAGATCCCATAGCTGTTTTGTTGATCTTTGACACTAAGTCCAGAACTACATGTCCAAGTTCTCCTGCTCAATGGGGCTAGAACATGTCCCCCTCCCCTGTTCAATATCAACTATATCAGCTTTATATTTTTGGTGGTTTCCTTCCCTGCTTAAACTTTTCTAACTCCTTTTCACAAATCGGAAGCTTATCCGGATGTGTTCTTGCCCTGAGGTCTTTACTCCCTTTAATCCATTTAGCATCAGGATTTTCTTTCATCTGTTTATATCCTTGAACACAGGTCCATTCCTTACAGTTGTGTATAAGACTTGCTAATGGCATCCATGCAGTATAGTCAATACTGGGCAATTTTAAAATCTTATGTATCAATGGCATTAATCCAAAACCTTTCACTTTAGCCTTAGCCTTTGTCTTTTTCTCAGACAAAGAAAAAAAAATGCAACCACATTCTTTGCCAAAATATCAGAATGGACTCTACTATATATACCAATATTCTTCCCCTCTGAAGCTTCTTGAGCTGTTCCCCCACAGTTCAGATCACTCCCAACACCACTTCTTCAGGATGACCTTTACAGCCACCTTAAAGTGTCTATTATCTTTTCTAGTCCAAAGTCTCAATGTGGTTCATATTCCTTGAAACCAAACCTTAGTAAAGTCTATCATAACAATACCCTAGGCCCTGGTACAAACTTTTGTCTTAGTCGGTGTTCTATTGTTTGAAGATATACCTTGACCATGGAAACTCTTCTAAAGAAAGCATTTAATTGAGGCTTGCTTATAGTTTCAAAGGTTAATTCCATTATTATCACAGCAGGAATTATGGCTTCACATAGGCAATAGAAACAAAGAAACTCTGGACATTGTCTAGATTTCTAAAACCTGTAATCTTACTTATTCCCTGTGATGTATTTTACTGCAATCTTAGAGAACCAGCCCCAACACTGCACACAGGGCTTGCAGAAGTCCATGGTGTCATGAAAGGAAGACTTTTTTATATCTTAGGGAATTTAGGGGATAGGGAAAAACTCACACACATACTCTAGGTGGTTACTTGTCTTTATTTTCTCACATTGGTTCCTCTGCTTCTCTTTGTTCTTACAGCTATGAAACTTTCATGTTGAATATAAGAGCTACATTTAAGGTCACATTTCATTTCATAAGAATCAGAGTCATCCTGACAATTTATGTGCAATAAATCTTAGCTTCCTAATTGGTGGGCTGTAATCTCACAGCTGCAGCTTCAGAGAAAGAACCAGTCATTACTATCTGTTTGGAAAGATAGCTTTATAAAACTAAACTACTGAGGAGTCTAAGAAGATTAAGGAAATTGTATATTACATTCTCTATTTCTGAGTTTAATAAACATTTTTAATTAACATTTTGTAATTAACAGGAATGCCAGGCTTTCACAGACTCTCTGTCATAAACATTTTGGTTGGAACTCAGCTATACTGTAAATCTCCTAATATAAGCCCACTTGGCATGTTCCAAGGCACAGTGACATTAAAACTATTTTAAATCTTGAAATACATTTTTCCTGATCTGTGGGTAACTTCTAATTATCTAAAAACATCTGCAGCCCCCATTGCTGGCTACAGAGTCAAGTTATATTTATATAATCTTGACTAGTAAGAATATATTTTCACAAATTAAGGTCAGGAATGGGTGCAAGGCCTTTTGTCTGGGCTGCGACCCTGGGCTGCCTGGAATCCCTGATCCTGTGCCCTGACATTCCATCTGAACTGGTGAGTGAATGCGGACCCTGGGGCAACCTGCCCTGGAAGAGAGCACAGACCCCCTACCCCCACTTCCCTCTGAAGGCTTGTGTCGGTTTCTCCCATCCCTGTGTCTCCCAAGCTTTCCCTAGTGTTCTCAGGTGTCCTGCTCCTGTTCTAAGGCCATCCACCCAGAGGAGTCAGACTCTGGCCTCCAGGCAGATCTGAGGATTCCTGCAAGGGAGTGCGGGCTTCTTCAGATTGTGACGCAAGGAATAGGTCCTCCTCTGGCACTGGGGAGATCCAACCAGTTTCAGTCACAGCAAAGATTGGTCTAGGACACCAAACGCCTCCGGGCTCCTTTTGAAGGAAGAGATGGGCAGGCGCCAATGCAGGAGCTCCTCCAACAACATGAAAGGCAATATGACATCACCAGAATCCAGACATCCCGAAACAACAAGAATTGAACACCTTACCCCAGAAGATATACAAGAAACCGACCTTAAACAGTACTTTATGAAAATAATAGAGGACCTTAAACAGGAGGTAAAAAACTGCCATAAAGAAATGGAGATGACAAACAAAAAGGTAGACGAAATAAATAAATCTCTCAAAGATACCCAAGAAAAACAAGAAAAACAAGAAAAAGCAATCAAACAGGTAAGGGAAACAGTACAAGACCTGATAAATGAAATGGAGGTATTGAAGAAAACACAATCTGAGGGACGACTGGAAATGGAAACTCTGAGTAAATGAACAGAAACTTCAGAGACAAGTATTTCCAACCGAATACAAGAGATGGAAGAAAGAATCTCGGACTCTGAAGATACTATAGAGGAAATAAACTCACAGATTAAAGAAACAAACAAATCTAACAAATTCTTAACACAAAACATTCAGGAAATCTGGGACACCATGAAAAGACCAAACCTAAGAATAATTGGGGTAGAAGGAGAAGAATTACAACTCAAAGGCCCAGAAAACATATTCAACAAAATTATAGAAGAAAACTTCCCCAACCTAAAGAAGGATGTTCCTATGAAGGTACAAGAAGCCTACAGAACACCAAATAGACTGGATCAAAAGAAAGCATCCCCACGCCATATAATAATCAAAACACAAAACATACAGAATAAAGAACAGATATTAAGAGCTGCAAAGGAAAAAGGTCAAGTAACATATAAAGGGAAACCTATCAGAATTACACCTGATTTCTCAATGGAAACCATGAAAGCCAGAAGAGCTTGGATAGATGTGCTACAGACACTAAGGGAACATGGATGCAAGCCTAGACTATTATACCCAGCAAAGCTTGCATTCACCATTGATGGAGAAAACAAGATATTCCAGGACAAAAACAGATTTAAACAATACGCAGCCACAAATCCAGCCTTGCAGAAAGTAATAGAAGGAAAATCACAAACCAAGGAGTCCAACAACGCCCACAATAACTCAGGCATCTAGCGACCCTTCACCAGCACAACTAGAAGAAGGGAAACACACAAACTCTACTACTAAAAATGACTCATTAATTAACTGGTCATTAATATCACTTAATATCAATGGACTCAATTCACCTATAAAAAGGCACAGGCTAAGAGACTGGATACGAAAACAGAATCCAACATTTTGCTGTTTACAAGAAACACACCTCAACCACAAAGACAGACACCTACTCAGAGTAAAGGGTTGGGAAAAGGTTTACCAAGCAAATGGCCCTAAGAAACAAGCGGGTGTGGCCATACTAATTTCCAACAAACTTGACTTCAAACTAAAATCAATCAGAAGAGATGGAAAGGGACACTTTATATTCATAACAGGAAAAATCCATCAGAATGAAGTCTCAATCCTGAATATCTATGCCCCTAATATAAAAGCTCCCACTTATGTAAAAGAAACACTTCTAGAACTCAAGGCAGCCATCAAACCACACACACTAATAGTTGGAGACTTCAACACTCCTCTCTCACCAATGGACAGGTCAATCAGACAGAAACCTAACAGAGAATTGAAGGACTTAATGGAGGTAATGAACCAAATGGACTTAACAGACATCTATAGAACATTCCACCCAAATAGGAAAGAATATACCTTCTTCTCTGCGGCTCATGGAACCTTTTCGAAAATTGACCATATACTTGGTAACAAAGCAAACTTCCACAGTTACAAAAAAATATTAGTAACCACCTGTGTCTTATCAGACCACCATGGATTAAAATTAGAATTCAACAACAATGCTACCCCCAGAAAGCCCACAAACTCATGGAAACTGAACAGTCAACTACTGACCCACACCTGGGTCAAGGAAGAAATAAAGAAAGAAATTAAAGTCTTTCTTGAATTTAATGAAAACAAAGACACAACATACTCAAACCTATGGGACACAATGAAAGCATGCTAAGAGGAAAGTTCATAGCACTAAGTGCCCACTTAAAGAAAACGGAGAAAGCGCTCATTGGTGACTTAACAGCACACCTGAAAGCTCTGGAAAAAAAAGAAGCAGACTCACCTAGGAGAAGTAGAAGACTGGAAATAATCAAATTGAGGGCAGAAATCAACAAAATAGAAACACAGAAAATAATCCAAAGAATCAATGAAACAAAAAGCTGGTTCTTGGAGAAAATCAACAAGATTGACAAACCTTTAGCCAAACTAATCAAACGGCAGAGGGAGAACACACAAATTAATAAGATCAGAAATGAAAAGGGGGACATAACCACAGACACAGAGGAAATTCAGAGAATCATTAGATCTTACTACAAAAGCCTGTATGCCACAAAATTGGAAAATGTAAAAGAAATGGACAGTTTTTTAGATAAATACCATATACCAAAGTTAAACCAGGACCAGGTAAATGCTCTAAATAGTCCTGTTAGTCGCGAAGAATTAGAAACTGTTATCAGAAACCTCCCTACCAAAAAGAGCCCAGGACCAGATGGTTTCAATGCGGAATTCTACCAGAATTTCCAAGAAGACCTAATACCTATACTCCTTAAGGTATTTCATAATATAGAAACACAAGAGTCACTGCCAAATTCCTTCTATGAAGCTACAGTTACCCTGATACCTAAACCACACAAAGACTCAACCAAGAAAGAGAATTACAGGCCAATCTCACTCATGAACATTGACGCAAAAATTCTCAATAAAATACTGGCAAACCGAATCCAAGAACACATTAGAAAAATTATCCACTATGATCAAGTAGGCTTCATCCCAGAGATGCAGGGCTGGTTCAACATACGAAAATCTATCAATGTAATCCATCATATAAATAAACTGAAGGAAAAAAACCATATGGTCATCTCATTAGATGCTGAAAAAGCATTTGACAAAATTCACCACCCTTTTATGATAAAGGTATTGGAGATATTAGGGATACAAGGGTCATTCCTAAATATAATAAAAGCTATTTACAGCAAGCCAACAGCTAACATCAAATTAAATGGAGAGAAACTCAAGGCTATCCCACTAAATTCAGGAACACGACAAGGCTGTCCACTCTCTCCTTATCTCTTCAATATAGTGCTTGAAGTTCTAGCAATAGCAATAAGACAACATAAGGGAATCAAGGGGATTCAGTTTGGAAAGGAAAAAGTTAAACTTTCATTATTTGCAGATGATATGATAGTGTACATAAGCGACCCCAAAAACTCCACCAAAGAACTCCTACAGCTGATAAACTCCTTCAGTAACGTGGCAGGTTACAAGATCAACTCCAAAAAATCAGTCGCCCTTTTATACACAAAGGATAAGGAAGCAGAGAGGGAAATCAGAGAAGTATCACCTTTCACAATAGCCACAAATAGCATAAGATATCTGGGAGTATCTCTAACCAAGGAAGTGAAGGATTTATTTGACAAGAACTTTAAGTCTTTGAAGAAAGAAATTGAAGAGGATACCAGAAAATGGAAGGATCTCCCCTGCTCGTGGATTGGGAGGATCAACATAGTAAAAATGGCAATTCTACCAAAAGCAATCTATAGATTCAATGCAATCCCAATCAAGGTCCCATTAAAATTCTTCACAGAGATTGAGAGGACAATATCAACTTTATATGGAAAAACAAGAAACCCAGGATAGCCAAAAAAATCTTATACAATAAAGGTTCTTCTGGAGGCATTACCATCCCTGACTTCAAACTCTATTACAAAGCTACAGTATTGAAAACAGCTTGGTATTGGCATAAAAACAGAGAAGTTGACCAATGGAATCGTATAGAAGACCCGGATCTTAAACCACAAACCTACGAACACCTGATTTTTGATAAAGGAGCCAAAAGTACACAATGGAAGAAAGAGGGCATCTTCAACAAATGGTGCTGGCATAACTGGATGTCAACCTGTAGAAGAATGAAAGTAGATCCATATCTATCACCATGCACAAAACTCAAGTCCAAATGGATTAAAGACCTCAATATTAATTTGAACACATTGAGCTTGATAGAGGAGAAAGTGGGAAGTACTCTACAACAAATGGGCACAGGGAACCGTTTCCTACGCATAACCCCAGCTGCACAGACTTTAAGGGCAACATTGAATAAATGGGACCTCCTGAAGTTGAGCAGCTTCTGTAAAGCAAAGGACATTGTCACTAAAACACAAAGGCAGCCTACTGACTGGGAAAAGATCTTCACCAACCCTGCAACTGACAAAGGTCTGATCTCTAAAATATATAAGGAACTCAAGAGACTAGATGGTAAAATGCCAATTAACCCAATTAAAAAATGGGGCGCTGAACTGAACAGAGAATTCTCAACAGAAGAAGTTCGAATGGCCAAAAGACACTTAAGGGCATGCTCAACCTCCCTAGCTATCAGGGAAATGCAAATCAAAACAACTTTGAGATATCATCTTACACCTGTCAGATTGGCTAAAATCCAAAACACCAATAATAACCTTTGCTGGAGATGTTGTGGGGTAAGGGGTACACTCATCCATTGCTGGTGGGAATGTAAACTTGTGCAACCACTTTGGAAAGCAGTGTGGCGGTTTCTCAGGAAATTCGGGATCAACCTACCCCAGGACCCAGCAATTCCACTATTGGGAATCTACCCAAGAGATGCCCAATCATACAACAAAAGCATATGCTCATCTATATTCATAGCAGCATTATTTGTAATAGCCAGATCGTGGAAACAACCTAGATGCCCTTCAGTGGAAGAATGGATGAAGAAACTGTGGAATATATACATGCTAGAATACTACTCAGCGGTAAAAAACAATGACATCTTGAAGTTTGCAGGCAAATGGATGGAAATAGAAAACACTATTCTGAGTGAGGTAACCCAGACCCAAAAAGATGAACATGGGATGTACTCACTCATAATCGGTTTCTAGCCATAATTAAAGAACATCGAGCCTATAAATTTGGGATCCTTGAGAAGATAATAAGAAGGTGAACTCCCCAAAAAAGATATAGTAATCCTCCTGGATATTGGAAGTAGACACGATCGCCAGGCAAAATTGGGAACTTGAGGGTTGGGCAAGACTGGGCCAAGGGAAGATGGGGAGAGAAAAGTGTGAAGGGGAGAATGGGGGGAGCTCGGAGGAATGGGGTGCTTGGGATATAGGAAGGGTGGATATGGGAGCAGGGAAGCATATATCTTAATTTAAGGAGCTACCTGAGGGTTGTCAAGTGACTTGACCCTAGAGGGGTTCCCAGGTTTCCAGGGAGACGCCCCCAGTTAGTTCCTTGGGCAGCTGAGGAGAGGGAGCCTGAAAAGGCCAGTTCCTATAGCCATACTGATGAATTTCTTGCATATCACCATAGAACCTCCACCTGACGATAGATGAAGAAAATGACAGAGCCCCACATTGGAGCACCGGACTGAGCTCCCAAGGTCCTGATGAGGAGCAGAAGGAGAGAGAACATGAGAAAGAAAGTCAGGACCGTGAGGGAACCTCCATCTGGCGACAGATGGGGAAGGTGACTGAGCCCCACATTGGAGCACTGGACTGAGCTCCCAAGGTCCTGATGAGGAGCAGAAGGAGAACATGAGGGAGAAAGTCAGGAACGAGAGGGGTGCATTCACTCATGGAGACGGTGGGACAGAACTAATGGGAGATCACCAACTCCAGTTGGAATGGGACTGATGGATCATGCAACCAAACCCGTCTCTCTGAATGTGGCCAACAGCGGGGGCTGACTGAGAAGCAAAGGACAATGGCTCTGGGCTCTGATTCTTCTGCATGGACGGGCTCTGTGGGAGCCTTCTCAGCTTGGTCGATCACCTTCCTGGACCTAGGGGGAGTTGGGAGGACCTTGGTCTTAGCATAGAGTGGGGAACCCTGATGGCTCCTTGGCCTTGAGAGGGAGGGAGGGGAGGTATGGGTGGAGGGGAGGGGAGAGAAGGGGGAGAAGGAGGGGAGGGAAGGGGGAGGAGGAGGGAAGGAGATGGAAATTTTTAAATATGAAAAAAATAAACCATGAGGAAAAAAAAAAGGAATGGGTGCAAGGACTAAATCATTTTCTAGCTAGCAATAACTGGGCTTTTTTTTTCTTTCTTTCTTTCTTTTTTTTTTTTTTTTTTTTGATTTTTCGAGACAGGGTTTCTCTGTAGTTTTTTTAGAGCCTGTCCTGGAACTAGCTCTTGTAGACCAGGCTGGCCTTGAACTCACAGAGATCCGCCTGCCTCTGCCTCCCGAGTGCTGGGATTAAAGGCGTGCGCCACCACCGCCCGGCTATAACTGGGATTTTGTATCTATAACCTAATCAGTTATCTCAGTATGTCCTTGTTAACTAAGATAGATAATGCTTATCTTAAAATACCACTAGCAAGGCACCTGGTCTTAATCTAAAGTTACTTTGAAGCAGTAATTCAGCTTCTGGTATACAGTTGTCTTAGAGCTGAGGTGGATACAATAATTTTCCAATGCTACTCTGAGCTATGATATTAAACAGGCCCTATATATCTCACAGTCCTCATGGAACAATAGGCCTAGTTATAAAAATGTATCCTAGTATTGTTGTTGTTCATCAAAGTTACACAAATTAAGAAGAAATCATCTTCCTGACGATCCACAGATGTAAATGTGCCTAATAGGTAGATTATACTTATGAGATGAACACATTAAAATATAGGCAGTGGGAGATTCCCCATACCAACTACATAGTAGCAGCAAGTATGCAAGGACACAAAAGAAGCAAAATATATTCTAGAGTCTGGAGTCTGATAGCCTTGCCTTAAAATGAGATGATTTATCAGAGATTTTCCTCTTGGTGGACACCTGAATTTCAATTGTCATCTGCTGCACCTCTGATATGGCCATTAACACCAGTAATATTTCTTCCAATAAAGCCACACCTATAGCCCTTTCAAATGTTCCAATTTCCTAAGCATTCAAATATATGAGCATAAGGTGGACTATCTTATTCAAATCACCACAATTTTTCTTTGTTTGAGACATGGTCTCATTAAAAACCCCAGCTTACCTTGCTTCATATGTTCACTATAATGTATAATATATAGTGAGTGTCTGAAAACAAATACTGATATATATTTAATTTTGTGTCTTTGACCCATGATTACTAGCATGACAATCTTCTATAGAACAATTTCCAAGCAATTTGATGTTTGTCCTGGTAGACGTAAAGGAAAATGTTCTCAATACTGTTGCTCCTTCAAGGCAATATAGATTTGTGAATCTTGAGTTCACTCCTAGTCTAAAATACATAGAGTTTATGCTACCTAGTATAGAGCTGAAGTCAGAGAAAACTACTCCTTGGTTTCTGTAGTTAGAAGAAATGCAGTTGGAAGAAATGAATAGTCTTCTAATCTCCCACCGAGTATTTCTATATTTGTTACTGTTCTATTGCTCTGATAAAACACCATAATCAAGGCAACTTTTAAAAGAAAACATTAAATGGTTCTAGAGGGTTAGTTTATGAAGATTGAGTAAGGTAATGGCAGCAAGAGCAGCTGAGAGCTCACCTCCCAAACTGACAGGGAGCATACTTGGGGTGGTAAGAGGATTTTAAAAGTTCAAAACCCACTCCTGTGACACACCCTAAAAAGGGCAATAGCTCTAATGCTTTTTAAATATTCCACCAAATGGGAAGCAAGTATTCAACTGCATGAGTATATTAGAATCATTTTCATTCAAATCAACATACATTTCTTCTTAGATAGTTACACCTACTTTTTATCTAAACAAACTCTACCATATCCTTAAGTGAGACTGTGATGATTTATTTATTGCCACAAAATAAACGTTTCCATTCCACGATGAAAGAATCAGAACACAGAAAGTAAAAGACAGACCAAAAGCATGACCAAAATCCAAAAGAACAAACATCAAATCTGCCAATTCTATGTATATCTTTAGCTCACGGTGAAATTGACTGGAATGCAGAGAACTTAGGTATTCCCACCCCTCCATCTCTGTCTGTAGCACACACCATCTCCTTTAGGCCAGCTCTATTACATGCCTACTCCTTTCTCAAAGAATGTTCATGGTCCTCCTTTCTCCAATCTTCTATGTATGATATTGTATTTTACTTTATTAAAAGAGAGGCTGGAAAGAATACTTGGTGGTTAACAGTGCTGTTACGGCTTCAAGAAGACACTTATTTGGATACCAGCTTCTACAGGGGAGTTTACAACTATCTGTAACTACAGTTCCACAGGAACCACAAGGCTAAATAGCTGGGCATAAGCTAGTATCTGGCACAGACTTGCACTTATGAGACTCTTTTCTATGAATCTTGACATTGACAATTAGATTTAAAACTTAGTCATACACAGACTTTGTTGATTCCCCATGGGAGGCCTCACCCTCTGAGAAGTGGATGGGGAGTGGGGTTGAAAGAAGGTGAGGGAAGTGGGAGAAGGGAAGGGAGAGGAAATTGGTATTGGTATGTAAAATAAAAAAGATTGTTTTAAAAAAGAAAAGTAAAAGTAAAAAGAAAAGTTAGTCATACAAAAATATACTTCTGTTCCCAAGGAGAACACGCAGGAGTCGTTTAAGATACTGCCTCTTTGGAACAAATAAATAACTGACAACATATGATATAAGAAATGAAAAGTATATTCTATATTATAACTCTAGGGAAAAGAATCCATTATGGATGGAAAGACATGGTAGCAGTGTTGGGAGTATAGAAAATTAGGTCTGAGATCAGTAATCAGAGCAAATAGAAATTTCTAACAGCTATAAAATCTTGAGTATTATACAGAAATTAATTTCCTCCAAGGAGGTTCCGTTTCCTGAAGCTACTACAAACTGCAAAAGAGCATTAGCAGCTTGGGACCCACCATTCCAAACATCAAATTTTGGAGGATATTTCACATTCAACCTGGAACAGTTAGTTACAGACCAGCAGTTCTCAACTTTCTTTCTGCTTTGACCCTTTAATACAGTTCCTCATATTATGTTGACCCAAACCATAAAATTATTTTGTTGCTACTTTATAACTGTAATTTTGCTACTGTTATTGAAAGACCCCCATTCAATAATAGCAGCTAGTAGCAGTAACGCCATTTTGCAAGGCATGAAATTTTACCAGCACAAAGGACAGGGAAGTTCAGTTAAAGTTCAGTTCAGAGAAACAAGGACAATGAGGGGCCAAGCAGGATATCTATGGTTGGACACCTGGGCCCTAGCCCGGGGACAGAGACAGTTGGTACCCGAGATATGGCTAAGTCAGCACCAACATCTGGTTACTTGGAACGCCCCGTAGCTGTTTCCAGACTCCCCCACAACTGTCTCCAGGTACCCCGACTTGAACCCCCGCCTCATTCAAACTAACCAATCAACGCTGCTTCTCGCTTCTGTACCCGCGCTTTTGCTCCCCGACCCTATAAAAACCCACTGCTCCAGCCTAAAGGCGCGCTAGTCCTCCGAGAGACTAAGTCGCCCCAGGTACCTGTGTATCGGAATAAAGCCTCTTGCTTATTGCATCCGAAGAGTGGTCTCGCTGCTCCTTGGGGGGGTCTTCCCAGATTGGAAGACAACCCACTTCGGGGGTCTTTCATTTGGGGGCCCGTCCGGGATTGAAGACCCCTGCCCAGGGACCACCGACTCACCACCGGGAGGTAAGCTGGCCAGCGATCGCTTTGTGTGACTGTCTGTACTATGTTTTTATGTTTGCGCCTGCGTCCGAACTAGTTAGCTAACTAGATCTGTATCTGGCGGACCCGCGGAGGAACTGACGAGTTCGTACTCCCGACCGCAGCCCTGGGAGACGTCCCGGGGGCATCTGGGGTCCAATTCGGGACCCGTCCGTTTTCTGTGAACCCCACCCGGATCGGACTGTTTGGAGCTCCTCCGCAGTCAGAAGGGTATGCGGTTCTTCTGGGAGTAGAGAGATCCGGACTCTCGCTATCTCCAACTCAGGCTTTGCTTTCGGTTTTACGCCGAAGCCGCGCTGCGCGATTTTGGTGTTTTGTCATTGGTTTTTTGTTTTTTTGTCTGGTATTGTCTGTGTCTGTGTTTGAAAATATGGGACAGTCCTTAACTACCCCTTTGAGTCTGACTTTACAGCACTGGAGGGACGTCCAGGACATTGCGAACAACCAGTCTGTGGAAGTCCGGAAGAGGCGTTGGGTTACTTTCTGTTCATCTGAATGGCCCACATTTAATGTGGGCTGGCCAAGGGATGGTACATTCGACCTTAATATTATCTCGCAGGTCAAAGCCAAAGTGATGGACCCCGGCCCTCATGGGCACCCAGACCAGGTGGCCTATATCGTGACCTGGGAGGCAATGGCCTACGATCCACCATCCTGGGTTAAGCCTTTTGTCCCCCCCAAGCCCCCACTTCCTCCATCTGCTCCCACCTTACCCCCTCCAGTCCCCTCCTCTCCAGCAGGACCCCCAACTCGCTCGTCTCTATATCCAACCCTTACTGACCCTTCAAAAACCAAACCTCCCCCTCCGCAGGTCCTGCCCGCAGGAGATGACTTGCTAATAGACCTCCTCATGGAGGACCCCCCTCCCTACCGAGAACAGGTCCTCCCGCCTCAGGCAGCGGACTCGACCGAGGGAGGCGAGGGACCTGTCGCGCCATCCCCTGCTGCCCCGTCCCCCATGGCAGCCCGCTTAAGGGGACGGCGAGACCAGCAGCTGGCCGCGGATTCTACTTCCTCTCAGGCATTCCCTCTTCGGACCGGAGGAAATGGCCAACTACAGTACTGGCCATTTTCCTCCTCCGACTTGTATAACTGAAAAAATAATAATCCCTCTTTTTCTGAAGACCCAGTTAGGCTAACTTCTCTAATTGAGTTGGTCCTAATTACTCATCAGCCCACCTGGGATGATTGCCAGCAATTACTGCAGGCCTTGCTGACTTCGGAGGAGAAGCAGAGAGTCCTCCTGGAGGCCCGAAAGGTGGTTCGGGGAGCAGACGGACGTCCCACCCAGCTGCCTAATGAGATAGACGCCGCCTTTCCCCTCGAACGTCCCAATTGGGACTTCACCACACAGGAAGGTAGAAATCACCTAATCCTCTATCGCCAGTTGCTCATAGCGGGTCTCCATGGGGCGGGCCGACGCCCCACCAATCTGGCGAAAGTTAAACAGGTACTGCAGGGACCAGGAGAAACTCCCTCAGCGTTCTTAGAGCGGCTCAAAGAAGCCTATCGTAGATACACCCCGTATGACCCAGAAGATCCAGGGCAAGAAACTAGCGTAGCTATGTCTTTCATTTGGCAATCTGCTCCAGATATCAAACGCAGACTCGAGCGCCTAGAAAACTTAAGGGAGAGTTCGCTCAGGGACCTACTAAAGGAGGCAGAAAGAATCTTTAATAAACGAGAGACTCCAAAAGAGAGGGAGGATCGTCTTAGAAAGGAGGCAGAGGAAAGAGAGGACCGTCGCAGAACGGAAGCTGAGAAAAAAGAAAAAAAAGGGACCGCAAGAGACATAAGGAAATGAGCAAACTCTTGGCCACCGTAGTTTCCAGTCAAAGACAGGGTAGACAGGAGGGAGACCGAAGGGGGCCCCAGGTGGAGAAAGATCAATGTGCATACTGCAAGGAGAAAGGACATTGGGTCAAAGACTGCCCCAAAAGACCGAAGGGGCCCCGGAAGCCACGACCCCAGACCTCCCTCCTAACCTTGAAAGACTAGGGGGGTCAGGGTCAGGAGCCCCCCCCTGAGCCCAGGATAACTCTTGACGTCGGGGGGCAGCCAGTCACCTTCCTGGTGGACACTGGGGCTCAACACTCTGTGTTGACCCAAAACCCCGGACCCCTGAGCAATAAATCCGCTTGGGTCCAGGGGGCTACCGGGGGGAGAAGATATCGATGGACAACCGACCGCAAGGTACATCTGGCTACTGGTAAGGTGACTCATTCTTTTCTCCATGTCCCGGATTGCCCATACCCATTACTGGGAAGAGACCTGCTGACTAAATTAAAGGCCCAAATATACTTTAAAAATTCGGGGGTGCGAATTGTGGGGCCACAAGGACAGCCCCTGCATGTGTTAACCCTAAATTTGGAAGATGAATATCGGCTCCATGAGCCACCTAGAGACCCCGAAACCGCACTAGAGACTTTTTGGCTGTCTAAATTTCCCCAAGCATGGGCAGAGACTGGGGGTATGGGATTGGCCACTCAACAAGCCCCCTTGATTATATCGCTGAAAGCGACTGCTACCCCTGTCTCAATCAAACAATATCCCATGTCGCTTGAAGCTAAGACGGGAATCAGACCCCACATACGGAGACTCCTGGACCAAGGGATACTAACACCCTGTCAGTCCCCCTGGAATACTCCCCTATTACCTGTCAAAAAGCCGGGAACTGGGGACTATCGGCCAGTCCAGGACCTCAGAGAAGTTAACAAACGGGTAGAAGACATACATCCCACCGTGCCTAACCCCTACAATTTGTTAAGTGGGCTTTCCCCGTCTTATAATTGGTACTCAGTATTGGACTTAAAAGATGCATTCTTTTGCCTGAGACTTCACCCAGAAAGCCAACCTATATTCGCCTTCGAATGGAAGGACCCAGAATTGGGGATTTCAGGACAACTGACCTGGACCAGGCTCCCACAAGGGTTCAAAAACAGCCCCACCCTGTTCGATGAGGCGCTACATAGGGATCTGGCCGATTTCAGGATTCAGCATCCTACCCTGATATTGCTCCAATATGTGGACGACCTCCTACTGGCGGCTACCTCAGAACAGAAATGTAAGAAAGGCACAAAGGCCTTACTGCTGACCCTAGGAAACCTGGGCTATAGAGCCTCCACCAAAAAGGCTCAAATTTGCCAAAAGCAGGTCACTTATCTGGGGTACCAAATCAAAGAAGGGCAAAGATGGCTGACTGAGGCCAGGAAAGCGACAGTTATGAACATGCCTGTACCTGGGACCCCTCGGCAGCTGAGGGAGTTCCTGGGGACAGCAGGGTTCTGTCGCCTATGGATTCCAGGATTTGCTGAAATAGCAGCCCCTTTATACCCACTCACCAAATCAGGGACTCTGTTCAGGTGGGGCGAGGACCAACAAAAGGCATATCAGGAAATAAAGCGGGCCTTACTCACCGCTCCCGCATTAGGACTCCCAGACCTAACTAAGCCATTTGAACTGTTTGTGGACGAAAAACAGGGTTACGCAAAAGGGGTCCTAACTCAAAAACTGGGTCCTTGGAGACGTCCTGTAGCTTATCTCTCGAAAAAGCTCGACCCAGTGGCTTCAGGATGGCCGCCCTGCCTGCGAATGGTAGCGGCGATTGCGGTCCTCACCAAGGACGCGGGAAAATTAACTCTGGGCCAGCCATTGACCATCCTGGCACCACATGCGGTGGAGGCCTTGGTTAAGCAGCCTCCAGACCGTTGGCTCTCTAATGCCCGCATGACCCACTACCAAGCCATGCTCCTGGATACGGACCGGGTGCACTTCGGACCTGTGGTAACCCTGAACCCTGCAACCCTGCTCCCTTTGCCGGAGGGAGGGGCGAAACACGATTGCCTCGAGATCCTTGCGGAAATGCACGGGACCAGACCGGACCTGACGGATCAACCCCTCCAAAACGCTGATTTTACCTGGTATACAGACGGGAGCAGCTTTCTACAAGATGGTCAGCGAAGAGCCGGGGCTGCAGTGACCACCGAAACCGAGGTAATCTGGGCAGAAGCCCTTCCAGCCGGAACCTCTGCCCAGTGGGCTGAACTCGTTGCGCTCACCCAGGCTCTCAAGCTGGCAGAAGGTAAAAAGCTTAATGTCTATACTGATAGCCGGTACGCCTTTGCCACTGCCCACATCCACGGGGAGATTTATCGGAGGCGGGGGCTGCTAACATCCGAGGGCAAGGAAATTAAAAGCAAAAACGAGATCTTGGCCTTACTAAAAGCCCTGTTCTTACCCCAAAAACTAAGTATAATCCATTGCCCGGGACACCAAAAAGGGGACAGCCCCGAGGCCCGAGGCAACCGAATGGCTGACGGGGCCGCACGAGAGGCCGCTATAGGCATGACGCCAAGCGCCTCACAAGTCCTCACGATTGCCCCAGAAGATACCAACGCCCCTCCTTTACATTGTCCCTTCCACTATACCAGAGAGGACACGGAGATACTAAAAAAAATGGGGGCTTCTCATGATTTGGCCAGAGGGCAATGGGTCTTCCAAGGCAGATCTGTGGTGCCCACAAAACAGACTTTCGAACTGATAGATTATTTACACAAACTGACTCACCTTAGTCCTCGAAAAATAAAAACTCTCCTAGACAGAGAAGAAAGCTTCCATTATTTGCTAGGCAGAGACAAAATCCTACAACAAGTAGCTGATGCCTGCAGGGCATGCGCTCAGGTCAATGCTGGAAAATCCAAATTCGGGACAGGAATCCGGGTACGAGGACACCGACCAGGTACCCATTGGGAAATTGATTTCACTAAAATTAAGCCTGGACAATATGGATACAAATATCTGTTGGTATTTGTTGACACCTTCTCCGGATGGGTAAAAGCCTACCCGACCAAACATGAAACAGCCAAGATAGTGACCAAGAAGCTGTTGAAAGAGATTTTCCCCAGGTACGGCATGCCCCAGGTACTGGGAACCGACAATGGGCCCGCCTTTGTCTCCCAGGTAAGTCAGTTGGTGGCCAAGCTCTTGGAGATTGATTGGAAATTACATTGTGCTTACCGACCCCAAAGTTCAGGACAGGTAGAGAGGATGAATAGAACAATCAAGGAGACTCTAACTAAATTAACGCTTGCAACTGGCACTAGAGATTGGGTACTCCTACTACCCCTAGCCCTTTATCGTGCCCGCAACACTCCAGGACCTCATGGACTTACTCCCTTTGAGATATTATATGGGGCGCCCCCGCCCCTCATTAATTTTTTTGACCCCGATATTTCAGACTTTGCTAACAGTCCCTCTTTGCAAGCTCACTTACAGGCACTCCAGGCCGTGCAGAGGGAAGTCTGGAAGCCACTCGCTGCCACTTACAAAGACCAGCTGGACAGACCAGTGATACCCCACAACTACCAAATTGGTGACGTGGTTTGGGTCCGCAGACATCGGACTAAGAATTTGGAACCCCGTTAAAAAGGACCCTACACTGTGCTGCTGACTACTCCGACTGCTCTCAAGGTCGACGGCATTGCGGCCTGGGTCCACGCCTCCCACGTAAAAGCGGCCCGACCGGACGAGAAAACATCAAAATCATCATGAAAGGTTCAACGTTCTCAAAACCCTCTAAAGATAAGACTTACTCGGGAGCCCCCCTAATCATTTTATGGGCCCTGATAGGACTGGGAGGGGGGGGGAAGCCAAGAGCCCTCATACAGTTTATAATATAACTTGGAGAGTCACTAACCTTATGACAGGACAGGTTGCCAATTCCACCTCCATGCTGGGAACCATGAAAGATGTCTTTCCTACCCTATACTTTGACCTTTGTGATCTAGTGGGGGATTCATGGAACCCCTCAGACCAGGAACCCTTCCCCGGATATGGCTGCAGCAGCCCAGGAGACCGCCTCGACACTAGGGCCCGCGACTTCTACGTGTGCCCAGGTCAGAACTTTCGAAAAGAATGCGGAGGGCCTGCAGATGGGTACTGCGCCCAATGGGGCTGCGAAACCACCGGGGATGCATACTGGAAGCCATCCTCTTCCTGGGACCTGATCACCCTCCGACGAGGAACTACTCCCGGGTGGACGGGTAGTGGACGCTGGGTCTGCGAAGTCTCCGGGAAAGGGGGATATAGGGACTGGTGTGGTCCCTGTTATGACTCCTCGACTAAAAATGTTACGGGGGCCACCTTGGGAGGCAGATGCAATCCTCTGATCCTCGACTTCACCACCCAAGGCAGAACAGCAGTCTGGGATGGTCCCAAGTCCTGGGGACTGCGTCTCCATCGCACAGGATATGACCCTGTCACTATGTTCTCCTTAACGAGACAAATAGCTTCTGTCTCATCAACAGTAGCTGTCGGGCCAAACGCGGTCCTGTCAGAACAGAAGCCCCCTTCCCAACCAGCACCCCCACCCAAACCCAGGCCAATCCCTGCCCAAAACGTCTCTTCTACCCCAGCCCCCACATCAGTCACTAGCCCGTCCGGGAACATCTCGAGGGGACCGCCCTCATCCCCGGGCACCGGAGACAGGCTCCTTAGCCTAATCCAGGGGGCATACTCGACCCTCAACTATACCAGCCCAAACTTGACCGAGGAATGCTGGCTATGTCTGGTTTCGAGGCCCCCATACTATGAGGGAGTAGCTATAATTGGCAATTATACCAACCAAACTGAGGCCACGGCCTATTGTGCATCCCCCTCCCAACATAAACTTACCCTGTCAGAGGTATCGGGACGAGGGACCTGTGTGGGAGGAGTCCCTAAAACCCACGAGTCACTGTGCAACAGCACCCATCCACTTCAGACTAACTCCACTGGATATCTGGTGGCACCCAACGGGACCTACTGGGCATGCAGTACGGGTCTCACTCCTTGTGTTTCCCTTACGGTCCTTAATGCAGCTTCTGATTATTGCGTGTTAATAGAGCTATGGCCCAGAGTGACCTATCATACCCCCTCATATGTTTATGAGCAATTTGAAGAGAGACCACAAATTAAACGAGAGCCAGTGTCCCTCACACTGGCCCTCATGCTGGGAGGACTAACCGTGGGGGGAATAGCTGCGGGAGTAGGAACAGGGGCCGCTGCGCTGGTTGAGACCCAACAGTTCCAGCAATTACAGGCAGTCATGCACACCGATATCAGGGCCTTGGAAGAATCAGTCAGTGCCTTAAAAAAGTCCTTGACCTCCTTATCCGAAGTGGTCCTTCAGAACAGACGAGGGTTGGATGTTCTATTCCTACAGCAGGGGGGGCTTTGCGCAGCCCTAAAAGAGGAATGTTGCTTCTATGCTGATCACACAGGTGTTGTCAGGGACAATATGGCAAAACTCAGGGAACGAATCAAGCAAAGACAGCAGTTATTTGAGTCACAACAAGGTTGGTTCGAGGGTTGGTTCAATAGATCTCCATGGTTAACCACCCTAGTCTCGTCCATAATGGGACCCCTCATGATTATACTATTAATCTTGCTGTTTGGGCCTTGTATCCTCAACCGTTTGGTTCAGTTCATAAAAGACAGGATGGCAGTCATACAAGCCTTGGTCCTGACCCAACAATACCACCAACTTAAGCAATTCGACCCTAAAAATGCAGGAAACCGAGTCAGCTAAATAAAAGATTTTATTCAGTTCAAAGAAAAAGGGGGGAATGAAAGACCCCCATTCAATAATAGCAGCTAGTAGCAGTAACGCCATTTTGCAAGGCATGAAATTTTACCAGCACAAAGGACAGGGAAGTTCAGTTAAAGTTCAGTTCAGAGAAACAAGGACAATGAGGGGCCAAGCAGGATATCTATGGTTGGACACCTGGGCCCTAGCCCGGGGACAGAGACAGTTGGTACCCGAGATATGGCTAAGTCAGCACCAACATCTGGTTACTTGGAACGCCCCGTAGCTGTTTCCAGACTCCCCCACAACTGTCTCCAGGTACCCCGACTTGAACCCCCGCCTCATTCAAACTAACCAATCAACGCTGCTTCTCGCTTCTGTACCCGCACTTTTGCTCCCCGACCCTATAAAAACCCACTGCTCCAGCCTAAAGGCGCGCTAGTCCTCCGAGAGACTAAGTCGCCCCAGGTACCTGTGTATCGGAATAAAGCCTCTTGCTTATTGCATCCGAAGAGTGGTCTCGCTGCTCCTTGGGGGGGTCTTCCCAGATTGGAAGACAACCCACTTCGGGGGTCTTTCATTATGAATCATAATTGAAATATTTGATATGCAGGATATCTGATATGCCACCCTTGTGAAAGGGTCATAAGAACCACAAAGGGAACCTAACCTACAGTTTTGAGAACCAATCATATAGAACCTATTAATTGCGTCCAGGGTTTTATAACACAGATTAAATTAACCCAAACTTCATGTTCCTATATAATAATCTAATAATTTTTATCTATACTAACAGAACAAAGAATATTATGTTTGAATAAGAGTATTTAAAATATATTATCATAAGCATTATATATGTATGCTACATCAAAGTGGGAAAAATATTACAAACTTTACATAAACTTCATAACAATGTTAGTCTATCCATGGGTGCAATGGATGAACATGAAGATAGTATGATAATAGAGATTGTGATCACCCTCCGTATTATGGAGCTCTCAGGAATGAATCATCCATAGTTTAAGCACTGAGTTCAGTAGCTTCTGTCCACTTTCTTTGGCTTGTTTGTGAATAGAAAGGTCTTTCTAGCAAGCCAAGGATTTCTACACAGATCAAACTTGAAACATTCGTCTTGACTTTGAAAAAAATGAGTCTAGGTACCAGCCTCAAAAACTAGAAACAATATCAGTCACCAGAACTTCAAGTAGGACACCTTTCTGTAGACCTTCCCCAGTCTGTCAGTGCCTGCCCTCTACCCTATCCTCAATCACCCACTCCTTCTTGTCATTGTGTCCTTGCCCCAAACTCCATCAGAGGCACCCTCCTCCACCAAAGGTCACCAGAACTGCAGGGGGTCAGCCCACCCAGGGATTCTCCTCACATTCTTGGTTCTCCCCCATCCTACCCTCAATCTCCCACCCCTTTTCACTGCTGTGTTCTAACCCCTAACTCAGATAGAGAAACCCTTCTGGGTCACAAGCCACAACAGTCAGGAGACCAGAGAGGAAACAGAAACAAAGGAACAGAGGAAGAAAACACTCACCCAACAAAGTCAAATTCAGAAATCAAAACCTAGACCTTTTACTAGTCCAAACCAGATGCCTAAACTCCAGCGTAAGAACGTAATCATGCCGGGTGGTGGTGGCGCATGCCTTTAATCCCAGCACTCGGGAGGCAGAGGCAGGCGGATCTCTGTGAGTTCAAGACCAGCCTGGTCTACAAGAGCTAGTTCCAGGACAGGCTCCAAAGCTACAGAGAAACCCTGTCTCGAAAAACCAAAGAAAGAGAACATAATCAACAAGAGTCAAGGAAATATCACTAAAATAGTCCAGCTACACTACTACAGCAAACCCTGAATATTCTAACATAGTCGTAGCACAAGAAAATAACCCCCAAACAATTTTATGAAGATAATAGAGGGTCCTAAAGAGGAAATGAATAGACTCCTTAAGGAAAAATTCAAGAAAGCCAAGAAAAAAAATAAGCGAACAGTAGAAGGAAAAGCATTAAACAGTTTAAGACCAGAAAGTGGAAATAGAATCAATAAAGAAAACACACACAGAAGAAATTATTGAAATAAAAAATCTAGGTAAGTGAACAGGAACTGTAGATACAAGTATCATCAACAGAATTCAAGAGATAGAAGAGAGAAACTCAGGTATTGAAGATTTGATAGAAAAATAGATACATCAGTCAAAGAAAATAATAAATCTTAAAAAGTGCCTTTTAAACAAGGCTTTAACCATCACAGGCATCTTAAAACACACAAAAGAACTTATAATGAGAAGAAAAGCAGGAAACAGTGCACATTTAACCTGTGAGATTCCCAAGGGAAGTGTGCCTGATGGGAGGGGGGGGATGAACTCACCTTATCACAGAGCTGAGCTGACCTTGAATAGAAAGCAGCCATGTTGTTTGCTCCCATCTCGTCTGGTGACCTTATCACAATGGAAGCAGCCACTGACTTAGCTGCCCTTTTTGCTAAAGGTTTGATTAAAAAATAAGTGCCATATGACTTCTTGATTACTGTGGCATAAAACAAAATGCAGTATCCACTTACTGTGCCCTCAGGATATTACCCTATCACATACTAAGCAGATAACAAGAGACTTCTATGGTGTGTGTTAGTTTTGTTTTATTTTTGACACGTACATGCTATTTTTTACTAACTTCCAGAAAGGATTGACAAATTTTCTTCTGCCATGACCCTATCCCTGGGAAGATTCCTATGTTCCACAATAGGGACATGAGGATTTGAAGTGTTAGGTAGGAAGAACAGAGACCCAAAAAATAAAATCACAGAGACATAGGATAATGTTGGAAGAACCACTCACTCTCCTGCATACTGAGTTCTGAGTCCTCCTGTATTTAATTTTTCATACACTTTTATACCTCCATACAAAAAGGTGGGGAAGGCAAAAAACTGCTTTAACATAATACAAAGGCCAACTAGAACAGTTACTTGAGACATCAAATCATTAATTCTTTAGAAAAACATTCTGTTGTTTAGGCAGTGAACCCACCCTAGAACAAGTATCTTGAAGGCAGTCACTCCCTAGGTCAAACCTCCTAATGCAAACAAAGGAGCAGAAGTATGCTTGAATTCTCTGACCTTTGGGCCTCTAAAGGCCATCTTAATGTCTAAAACACCAAGGTTAGGGTGTGCAACTAGTTGTTGTGAACAACTTCGAGGAAGCTAAAAACTCTCTGACCTTCAGACAAGGAGGAATAGGCTCACATTTTTGGGCTTCCACAGGTATCAAAGAATCTGGCACTTAAAAATGATTAGGTTGGAAGGATCATGTAAATTTACAACAGCATAAAACTAGGCATGGGAAAGCACAGGCCCTACGAGAACAAAAGAATAGAACACAGGGTACCAGAAAAGCTCTTTTTAGCAGGTAGTTATGATAGCTTCAGGCCTGAGATGGAGATTTTTCTGAGTCTTAATTCCTAGCTGTAGTACCCCACCTGGAATCTCCAAGAATTTTTCCCTAAGGAATCCTTTGGCTCATGTTTGTAGTTCACTTTTGCCCCCATCATGAACTAAAAATAATATTTTTGTGATGTGGGATTCCTCTCTATATGCTATAAATATATTTTATTGCCATTGGTTAATAAAGAAGCTGCTTTGGCCGATGGCAGGGCAGAATACAGCTATGCAGGAAAACTAAACTGAATAAAGGGGAAAAGAAGACAGTGTCGGGCAGATGCCATACAGTTGTCCAAGAATCATGTGAGATAACAAGCCATGAGACTTGTGGTAAAATGTAAAATAATAGAAATGGGTTAATTTAAGGTGTAAGAGCTAGCTAGGAATATACTTGAGTAGCTGGCCAAACAGTGTTGTAATTAATATAGTCTCTGTGTGATTATTCAGGACTGGGCAGCCAGGAAACAAACGTGCAATCTCCATTCAGAGTTTTATTTTCATATTTTAACCTCTTCACACACATCAGTGAAGCAGTTACTAGGGTCCCTCCCTGCTGAGGCTACCAGACAGAAAGTGTATTTTTAGGTCTGAGTCATTTCTTTTTTGCTCTGCAAGCTAGCCTTTGGCGAAAGTGCTGGTGCAAATCAATGCTGCTCCCTTCCCCTTCTGATTTGCACAGGTCACCATGGTTACCCATAGACGCCACTCCGCCTATTGGTTGTTTGCATAGGGCTCAGTAGCAGCTGTTCTATCCTGCTGGAAGCACCAAAGAGACGCTGACAGTTTTGCCACCTAATGTTAGTCTATAATATTAAATGCACTTAAGAAATGTAGAGTAGGGGGCTGGAGAGATGGCTCAGAGGTTAAGAGCACTGGCTGCTCTTCCAGAGGTCCTGAGTTCAATTCCCAGCAACCACATGGTGGTTCACAACCATCTATGATGAAATCTGGTTGCCCTCTTCAGGTCTGCAGGCATACATGCAGGCAGAATGTTGTATACATAATAAATAAATCTTTAAAAAAAGAAATGTAGAGTAGTACACAATTCCCTTACTGTTTCTTTAGATCTCTCAATAGTTCAGCCTCCTCCCCTTGTAACCCCTTAGGCTAATCTCCTTAGAAAGATCCTACTCAGTCAATTGCCCACCCCTTTTTACAACCACAGGTGCTGTCACCCGCTATCAGGAGCTGGCAAGCCTGTGTCTCTTATCGCAGAAACAAGGAATGCTTTCTGACCCTGATAAGAATTTTCTATAACATTTTTTCTGCCTAAAGTTGCTGTGAACTGTGTATACAAGCTGTGAAGAAAAAGCTGAAGCAGAATAATAAAGAGTATGACCCAAACAGCCGGCGTGTGAGTTATTTCATAACTCTCGATTAGAAATATCCTAAATTCCTTTCGCTTCGCTATGGCTTCTGATGTGAACCTTGGAGGTGGCCTGGCAGAGTTGGACTCCAAGGCCACCATCAGATTGTACTGAATAGCTTTATGTACAATGGTCATTTTCATGGTATAAATCTACCAGTGTGTGAGGGTCAGATACTGTTTGTTCTCTAGTGACTCTCTTATACAGCTGTTGTCCTTCACATCCTTGATTAGGTTCACTCTTGCTACTTAGATTTCTTTGAGGTTATTGTAAATGGGATTTTGTTCATCATCTCTTTTTTTGTGTGTTGCTTATGTGTGGAAAAGTTATTGCTTGTGCAAGATGAGTCTGCATCCTGGATATTGCTGAATTACCTTGTTGTTTCAAGAAGTTTTCTGTGGAACTCTTGGAATACCCCGTGTTATCTGCAAATGGGGATAGTTTGACTTATTTCTCTACTCATACTGCTTTAATTTCCTTCTCTTCCTTATTCCTCCAGCTAGTATTTAGAGCTTAGAACATTATAAATTAGTGGGTATAAAGGGCATCATGTCTTATTTCTGACTCCTGCTGGATTTCTTCAAGGTTCTCTTTGTTTAGGAAGCTGTTGGCTGCATTTTCATATATACCTTCAGTATGTTGAGGTATGTGTTTTCTCTATCTGTACATTACCTAGTACATATATCATTAAGCCATGTTGGACATTCTTAAGGGCTTATCCTTCACCTATTGAAATGAACATGTGATTTTTGTCTTTTAGTTCATTTATGTAGTTTAATTTAAGGCTTGCTTAAATTGAATCATCCCTGCATTTTAGGGATAAATGCTACTTAATGTCTTCTTGGTCATGGCAGATAGTCTTTTTGATGCATGTCTGTATACTGTTTGAAAGTATCATATTGAGGAATTGGAGTCTAGGGTTTGGCAGGAGGGAAGGTAATATGAGAAGAAGCATAATTATATTTTAATTTGAAATATATACCATTACAAAACAGAGACAAAATATAGGCCTTCTCTGGTAAGAGAATGAAAACATGTGCCGTCCATCAAAATAAAGTTGTAGTTGTCCCAAAGATTCGGAGTTTCTGTATCATATGTAAGTCAACAAATATGGTAAATCATACAAATAGATATAAAATTTAAAAAATCAGATGATTCTTTCATGAGTGTCAAAAGCTTTTGGTGATAACAAACATATATGGATGGTAAAAACCTGGAAGTACAGTACCTGACAAAGTACATAACAAAGTACATAACAAAGGCTATATTACCCTAGGAAGAGGAAACCTCTAAGCAATCCCATTAAAATCAGAAATGAGACAGGGATGTCCACTATCACCACTCTGTTTCAACATGGTGCTTAGAGCACCCACTAAGACAATAAGACAAGACATAGGGAGGAGTCTCTGGGGTACAGGTGTTATCCTCCCTCATTGGAGGCTCTGTGAGTCCTTGGTTACAGACCTGATTGTCCAGAGTGCATGCAGTATGTGCTGCCTTTACAGGCATGAGCCAGCCCACTACATTACATGCATCATGAATTTGGGTTAGAGTCATGAGCCCCCACAAATACATCACTGTGAATGCTGTTTTATAGCCTTGAGTCCCCCAAAATATCTTTACCATGAATGTTGGGATACAGCCTAGAGCCTCCCAAAGTGCATGTACCATTAGTGCCAGATTACAGCCATGAGCCCACCATACTACATGTTCTGTGGATACTGCATTATAACCATGAGCTTCTCTCAATGCAAGTACAATGAGTTCTGGGTTATTTACTTCAGCCCTCCACAGTACATGCATCATGAGAACTGGTATTCAAATGTCAGCCTCCCAAAATACATGACTCATGAGTCATTTGTTACAGACTGGTCATTATTTTTTCCTGTGTGACATAAGGCACAAACAGAAGCCTGTTTACTTTATTCAAATAAATTCGTTTCTATTTGAAACTGAATAGGACTAAAGAATAAAGGAAAGCCCATGTATTAAACTCTTAAATAGATCCTCTGAGTTCAGAGTCCAAGTCTAAGAGAGGAACAGATCATGGGTCTTGTCCCAGGAAATGAGGTCACCAAAAGAGCCTGTTCATTAGGGAAGATAGTAAATTCAATTCTTTATATATAAAAACAAGTTCTCAAGGAGAAAAAATGGAAGATTCCTAAGTTTCTGAAGCTGAAGTACTCTCCTCCTCAATGTTTGTCCTGAAACATCTGAAGGCAGAGGTTCCAAGTCTGTTTCCACAGAGAGGAATGTTCCACCTCTGTGAACCATGGCAAGACTGAGGGGAAGCACTTAGCTTGGGTTAGTCTCACTTTTGTGTACATACGATGGCAACTCAGACATCTGAGTCCTGCAGAGATTGGAAATCACAAACTTCCCAGGTGTAGGGAGGTACTATTCTGGTTCACCTAAAAATATCATTTCAGATTTGCAGGTGTTCTATAGTCTCCTTTCAAGACCTGATGTGTGTGGTTGATGACAATCAGGTCATGATTTCCATAATTAGGTGGCTTTGCAAGTGGGTCATAGACACGCTGAGTCAGCATGAGGGCAATCTAGACTATATCTCTCACTACGTACCCAGGGATGTGGCAGCTCCACTTGGAGAGTGCTTCCAAGTTCACATGTTTGATTACCTGGTCTGTGGACCACTAGATCTGGGGCAAGGACATGCCTCCGGGCTTGCCAATGAGGTACTCATGGTGAAGGACTGTGTCACTCTAGGAGATGATCAGGAAGTCTAGGATGAGCTTGAGTGAGTGCAGGGGAGCAGTGCAGTACCAACTGCTCATAATACACAGGCAGGCATTTGACCTTGCCCACCTCCGTGCACTGTGCATATATCACCTTGATGGCCTTGTTCCACTTCATAAGACAGTCTTGGCAGCTGCTCAGGTCAAACCCTGAGATGTGATCAAAAGCTTTTTGTAACATGAGGGCCTGCTTGTTGGGGTTTCTGTCCTGCCCAGTTCCCACAGTCATTATGTCCCAAAGAAAATCACACAGGGTTCTACATTAGATATAAATTGATACAAAATAATACAAAAATGATAAAAAATAATACAAAGCTCAGGCTTTGTATTAGCTCTTATAACATATTAACCCATTATTCTTATCTATGTTAGCCACATGGATTGGTACCTTTTTAAGCAGGGTAGGTCACATCCTGCTTCTTCGGTGTCTGGACAGGACTGCAGAGGAAGCTTCCTTCTTCCCAGAATACTCCTGTTCTCATTATCTTGCCTCTACTTCCTGTCTGGTTGTCCTGCCTATACTTCCTACCTGGCTACTGGCCAATCAGCATTGATTAAAACATAATTGACAGAATAAAATTGTCCTATACCATTTCCCCCTCTTTTTGTTTTTTTTTTTTAAGCAACAAGAACATCCATAGTCCATTTTTGGGAATGTGGGCATAGTTTTCTAGGCTACTTCCTGCTGGTTGGGGGCACTGATAATCTTATGGGGACCTAAAGAAAATTTAGAATTATGATCAAGTCCTGACTGGAGTATCCTGTGATTCTTGATCATCTCAGGAAGCAGTCTTGAACCTGTTCTGGATATAGAACTCAGACATCTGGGCCATCTGTTCCTACCGGAGATTTCTCAGGTGGTCTTCTTTGATCAAACCTGATTATTCTTAACTCAGAATGAATCCATAGCTTCTCATTTCCTGTGAAAACAAAAGCAAAATCTCTTCTCCAAAGTAACATACCTTTTGACTTCAATTTTGAAGTCAAGGTATTTCTAAAATACCTATCTTGGATTAATTCAGCAGCATTTATAAACAAATATCTTTTAGCAACTGTTGCTCCTTCCTCAGCATTCAAACAATTCAAAGAGAGCATAATAACATACAGTATCAAGATTCTCTGTGTGTTTTCCATCTTTATGTGGCTTTATTTTAAATTCTTTTTCTTTTATTTTTAATTTTTGGCTTTTTGAGAAGGGTTTCTGTATATCTTTGGCTGTCCTGGATACAGAACTCACAGAGATCCTCCTGCCTCTGCCTCCCAAGTGCTGGGATTCAAAATGTGTTCCACCACACCTTGAACTCACAGAGGTCTGCCTGCCTCTGTCTACCAAATGTTAGGATTAAAGGTGTGTGCCACCACACCAAACTACCCTCTTTCTTTTTTTCTATTTTAAGGACTTTAACCTTTATCCTGCATATATTTTTAACACACAGTAAACAATTTAGAGGGTTTTTTCATCTTTGAATCTCTCTTTACTGTATATTTCTCTCTTTTTCTGACCACACGAGTCTTTAATTTGTTAAGCAATATGGGTAGGATTAAAGCCATGGCTTTGATGGCTGGATCCAGCCCATTTCTTAGCTTTCTGAGATTTCAGCCACAACTCTATGGCATTTTAAGGTCCTTGCAAGCAGGCAAGCAAGCAAGCATGCTGCAACAGTGTGTTCACAAACAACACTCAAATGCTCTCTCTGTAGTTGGACCTCCTGCTTCAAAGAGTCAGAGTTTGTACTGACAGGATGGCCCAGAAAGCCAGCATTTTAAAATGGCATAGCTTCTTTTCCTGCTATTGCTGAAAAACAAAAAGCATGCAGTCAGCTTTTATCAACACCATTTAAATGTTTTGTGGTAGGACCTCTTAAAGAGCTGCAGGGTTTTACAGTAAAGCTGAGTCAGGAAGCCTCACTTAAGTGAGAGTACTTGCCTCTAGCAAGCAGAGCAGATCTGAGAAATTGCTGCTACCAAGAAGCCATGCTTTACTCTATTCTTTTCTGTCTAGAATTACTTCCCAAGTTCTCTCAGGGTTTTGGTGGATGCAGTTGTTCATGTGGGTGCCATTCTGTTGTCAGGGTTCCTGTCTGCCCAGTTCTCCTGTCATTTAGTCCCAGAGGAAAATCACACAGAGGTCTCCATATGTTTTAAACTGATTGGCCCTTTAGCTCAGGCTTCCTGTTAACTCTTATAACTTATATTAACCCATTATTCTTATCTATGTTAGCCACATAATTCAGAGCACTGACTGTTCTTCCAGAGGTCCTGAGTTCAATTCCCAGCAACCACATGGTGGCTTATAACCATCTGTAATGAGACCTTGTGAGAAATCATGAAGGGCACGGAGGCCTGGCCATCATGCACCATTAGCAGAAATTTGGAGTTGGGGAACAGGCACGCCAGCTAGATGGAGGACTTGAATGTGAAGGCATCCTTGTTACACAGCACATATACTGGCTCACCATACTTGGCAATCACCTCCAGGATTAAGGCCTGCATGGCAGTGTCCAGCACCTCATCCATCACACCTGCCTCATCCAGCTGCAGTTTCTCCCAGCCAGACTTTGACCATTCCTGCTGCATGACGAGCACATGAGGGATGATGTGTGTCTCCTCTCACAGCACACTTCAGAGTGCCCATCTAGCTTGGCACACACCCACAAAGATGAACTGCATGGCCTTGCCATAGAGGTACTCCAACTGGTTGGCACCAAGCATCACCAGTTCCTTCTGCTCCAGCTGCATCCTTTCTGGGTTCCACACACCCAGGAATAACACCCAGCACTGCAAGACTTGCTGCCCAAGCTTCAGGGCCAGCACATAGCCAGCAGCCAGTGGTCATCAACACCTTATGCAGGAACAGACATATGCCCAGCCAGGGGCACAGGTCCAGGCAGGGGACACGCCTCATTGACAGACCAGCAGGCCCACCTGGTATGCATCTGCCCTGGGCATCCTCATTTCCAAGCACCAGTCCTCGAGCCTGCTCAGCACATGCCCAAATCTGCAATGCTACAGACACAGACTCCAGATCCCTGCCAGCTACCAGGGAGGTGCTACAAGGGGCCTGGGCTGGTGATTCTTGCAGCACATGCGCTATGATTTCCAGATTACAGATATGTCTTCCAAAATACATGCACTGTGAGTGCAGATTTACAGGCATGAGCCTCCTAGACTACATGTGTCATGAGTACTGGTATACAGATGTCAGCCACCCACAGTCCATACACTATGAGGGTTGGATTACAGGACTGAGACCACCATAGTCCATGTATGATGAAGCATATAGCAGCCTTATAGGAATGAGACCCCATAGTACATGCTCTGTGAGTGCTTCTTTATTGGTATGATCCTCCCATAGTAAATGTGCCATGAGAGCTGGTCTATAAGCATGAACTTCCCACAGTATGTAACATAAGTGCTAGGATTTCACATTTCAGCCTCCCACAGTGCATGTATGAGTACTAGCATAGAGATATCACTCTCCCATAATATATACATAATAAGTCATGAGTTACAAGCTAGATCCTCTCAGCCTACATGTACTATGAGTTCTGTATTACAAGTTTGAATCTTCTACAGTATATGCACTGTGAGTATTGAGGTAAAAGTGCATATCTCCATGAAATTGCACCATGAGTGCTGGGTTACGGCACTAGTCTTCTACAGTACATGTATCATGAACGCCATACTGTAGGCCTGAGACTCCTAGAATGCATGCAGAGAGAGTGCTGGGTTACAGGCATGAACTCACAATGTACATGTACCATGAATGCTTGATTATAGGAATGAACCCCCATGAACTGTGATTGCTTGATTATAGGTATGAACAATCCACAGTAAATGCACTCTGAATGTGTAAGCTTCCCATGGCATATGCACCATGAGTGCAAGGAATATAGGTGTCCGCCTGCCATACTATATACATGATGAGTGTTGGGTTAAAGCCAATAGCCCAACCTAACAAAGGCACCATGAATTCTGGGTTATAAATGTGAGCCTCCCATGGTACATGCATTGTAATTGCTTGCTTACAGCTTTGAGTCTCACACAATACATTCAGAATGAGTGTTACATTTCAGGCACAAGGGTCTCACAGTACATACACTATCAGTGCTTGGCTGTTGCTATGAATGTCCCACATTGTATAAATCAAGCATGGTAGGATACAGAAATGAGTCTTCCTATTGCATAATGAGTGCTGAGTTATAGGTGTACATCATAAGAATGCATGTACCATGAGTCCCTTATTACAAACATGAGCTTCTCTTGTACACGCATCATGAATGCTCAGATACGGCTGAGAGCCTTCCAATAGTGTGTGCCTAGTGGTGCACCTTGAGTGTTGTGTAACAGGAACAAGCCTCTCAGAGTTTATTAATTATGAATCTGGAGTTATAGGCATGATCCCCCAATCATTATATGCTTGAGGAATGTTGTTGTGTTCTAATAGATCCCTCTGGGAAGAGAGTGAGAAGACATGGCAACAATGGCACAGACACTGGAAGTCAGGTAAAAGGCAAACAGCAGATTCACGTATTCAGCAATGGGGAGAGCCTCATATACCCTCCTCCCAGCACCCAGACTGTGTTCCAATCTATTGACATCATGTGGTTGGTTAGGAATGATCAGGACTTCTGACATTACCTGTTGCTAGGCCCTAAGGCATACTCCAAGTTGGCTCATCTCTCAGCATTGTAGGCCTTATCTTTCTAATTATCTACAATTATTTTATTTATTACATGGGCACTCAGCAGGAGCCAGAGTTCTTTGCTCAAACCTTGTTGACCCTGTATCAGGAGGGCTCAATGGCTCAACTGTGCCTGTCTTAGGCCGGCCTATCAAACAAGCTCTTACCTGTCATTGACTATTAGCCCTTGAAGAGCATTCATTCCTGGAGAGCTGCCAGGGTGGGAACACTAGCCTTTTGAATTTCAGATAACCAGGCATGCCTAACCTCCTGCAGAGGTCTGCAAAAGGGATGCCTAAGAGCCATTAACACCTGAAAAGCTGCTTCAGTTGCTACCCACTGTTGTCAAATATGCTGCAGGAGACATTTTAAAAGAATAAGGATTAACAATACCACCCCACAAATTAAGGCATATGTGAGCATCCAGAAGGGATCAAATGGAATTTTTATATTATGCCAAACTTTTCTCAAAAACAGAAGTCAAAGGCTATAACCTCTGCCATTATCTGATCTAACTGAAAAAAATGTGTTAGTTGTAATGCATAATATATATATTTAGTTGAACATGGGCCCTTAGCCAGCTTCTGGTGTGCTGAACTTATATTCCTCATCTCAAAAGACATCATACAAACTAAGGGAAAACTAGGGTCAAAATTGAGTCCCATCAAGGAATCTAAAGTGCCAATTTCTTCCTCTTATAATAAATAAATTTGTTTGGGGGGACAATGAGAGCAAGAAAGGGGAGTATGTATATTACCCATCCTGGGTTATTCCATCCTTGGTGGAAACAGGTTGATCTATGGTTGGATGCACATTTCTTACTGGTACCCATATTGGTATCATAGTAGTCTGAGGAAAAACATAAGCATACCCTTGCCCACAGGTTAGCAGGGGGCCGGTGGCTGCCATTAGAGGGAGATGGGCTCTCTCCATCTCACCAGGGGCATGAGTGTCTTCCTTGGCAGAGACGCCCAGTGCTTGTAGGCCAAACTGAGCTCCTTGTCATCAAAACTGAGAAAGTTCATATGGAAAGGACATTTGTTAAGGCCAGATGAGGATCTCTTTTAGCCTCTGGTGAGATAGTCCTGGCCAACAAACATATCCCTAAGAGCTCTGTTGGTTCTCTCCACAATGGCTTACCCCTGCAGATTGTAGGAGATGTCAGTGGTATGGGAATCTTCCAGGACTCCAGAAAGTCATTGAATTATTAGGAAGCATGAGCAGGGTTATTGTCAATCTTAAATGTCCAAAGTACCCCAATAACTACCATGGCCAACGTAAGGGTCTTGATAACATTGACAGCTTTCACCCCAGAAAGGGTGAGGTCATAAACAAAGGAGGAACATATCAAGATTGCCAAATGGGGCATAGTGCATAACATCCATTTGCCACATGACATTAGGCAAGAAGCCCTGGGGAATTACCCCTGTGCATTGAAGCTGTCCTAAGGGAACAAGAAGGGCACAAGTGACACATGCCTAGGACAAATGTTTACATTGGAAACTGGTAATTTTGGAAGAAGTTTATACAAATTCTGACAATAAATGGAACTGCTGGTGAGGAGCCCTGGCTTGCTCTAGGAGATCCAAATTGGCTGTTAATATGGTGGTGTCTGTGACCTCATTTCCTTGAGTCAATAATCCAGGTAATTTGGAGTGAGATATAATACACAATAGGTACCAGGCCTCAGTCCTCTGGTTTAAGATATGATGAGCATAGTGCTGGAAATGGAGGTCAGTGAGTTTTTGATTTGAGAAAAGCCAGCCCACAAACTGCTTGTACAGCGTACTATCAGAAAAAAAAATGTTAATAGGCTAGGTCTGGCATTCCACTAGAACCTTGAAGAGGGTCAATAGCTCACCCAATTGAATAGAACCAGAGTTAGGGATAGCATACGTAACATCTTTGTAGCTAGGATGCTGAATAAGAATACCATATCTGCTTTTATTGGAATCTTTAAAGGCCAGGGTGGGATGAGGGATAGAAGTGGAAGAGGGGACTGCATGGGACTTCCAGTGAAGATTAGAAGTGTAGGGAGCCCTGCTAAGATCTTATTTTTTTGGCAAAAGAATGTCAATAGTTCCTATGAATCCTGCAACTATTTTCTGGAATGAGATAGAGTCCACTCAGAGAGACTGAATATTCTTGAAAATATTCTTGAATATTCTTGAAAAAAGGGGGGTGGGGCAAAAGTTTATCTGGCCATTGTCCATATGTTCTCTGTGCTAGGATTTGTGCCTTAAAGGCAGGTTGGAATTTATCAAACTTAGAGGTGACTTTTCACAGATCAAAATGTACTTGATATATCCATAATAGGGGACCAGATTGCCATAACACACCAAAAATAAAAACCCCTGAATATTCAGAGGATCATTGCCAACAAGGACTTCTGAGGGTCATGGCATTGGTGTCACCTTGAATGGCCACAACCTTTTGTGGTAGACCTCTAGCCCCATGAGTAAGCCTAACCTTGACAGATGGACAGGTGGGACCCTCCAACAATGAAAACAAGTATCTCATCTCTTGATCAAGGATGGGCAGAAAGGGTTTAAGACAGTTAACCATGCCACATATGATGTGGGAGAGTCTTCTGTTTGTATTGATTTTATTCATTAATAAAGAAACTGCCAGGCTGGAGAGATGGCTCAGAGGTTAAGAGCACTGGCTGCTCTTCCAGAGGTCCTGAGTTCAATTCCCAGCAACCACATAGTGGCTCACAACCATCTGTACTGAGATCTGGCACCCTCCTCTGGCATGAAGGCATACATTGAGGCAGAATGTTGTATACATAATAAATAAATAAATCTAAAAAAAGAAAAAAGAAACTGCCTTGGCCCATTTAAAAAGCCAGCCCTTAGGTGGGTGGAGTAGACAGAACAGGAAGAAGGAAGTGAGGTAGATGGCTCAGACAGTTGCCATGCCTCTCCTCTCCAAGATGGACACAGGTTAAGATCTCTCCTGATAAGCAACCACCTCGTGGTGCTACACGGATTACTAAATATAGGTTAATTAGCCAATAAGAGGCTGAAACTAATGGGCCAGGCAGTGTTTAAAAGAATACAGTTTCCGTGTAATTATTTTGGGTAAAGCTAGCCGGGTGGCGGGACACAGCCTGCCGTTCCTTCTACACACATAATTGTTGTAATTTTGAGAATGAATACAATTCCTTCATTTCCAATTTATAGAAAAGGGGACAAACCCTGGAAAAGACTAAAAAGGCAAAGGGTTGGATACCATTTGAACCTTATCTGGCACCACCATCAGATGTAATGACATGAGATCTTTTAACACCTATTCATCAGTCCTTTGCAGATGGACTGCATCCCAATGTGCCAAAAGGAGATCATCCATGCATCCATGTAATGGATTAAGAGGATTGTCCTTGGAAATATTCACCAAGGTCTGAGAAGTATATAACTGGCAAATGTGGGACTATGCTTCATTCCATGTGGAAAAATAGTACATGGCTAGCTTATGCATATTAGGTTCTCATACTGTAAAGGCAAAGTTGTCTTAATCCTGTGGTACCAGGGGATTTGAAAAAAAAGCAACCTTTAATATCCAAATCTGAAATATAATAAGATGGAGGAATAGAAGTAGGGTGGGGGAGGCCTGGTTGTGTGTACCTCATTTTTTTCCATTTGATCATTAATTGAATAAAGGTTCTGCAGGAGGTAGTAGCATCCTGATCTCTTGAGAAAAACAAATATGGGGTATTATGTTTACTTGTGGCTGGTTCTATGTACACCATCTTTAGTTGTTCTGCAGCTAATTTTTTTAGGATTGACAGCTTAGGTTCAATTATAGGCCACTGTTCCACCCAGGCATCTTGATTCGAGAGCCATGTCAATGAGATGGGGCTAGGAGGCTTGACTATCTTAGATTTCTGAGGGACAGTAGCCCTTAAAATTGGGGGTGTGACTCATGTATAGGATCATGATTTGACAAGCCTGTCTTGTTGTGGCCAAGGTCATTAAAGAAATTCTATGATCAGTAGTTAGGACAGCACTCATATTCTCCTGGATGTCTCTACCCCAGAGCTTTCTTGGTACTGTACAAACAGTAGGGTGAATGGCTCCCTTGTCGCCATCAAGGTCTTTCCAATGGACTGGATGGGCAAGAAGTTTTGAATCTTGTTGGCCTCCTACTTCACTGATGGAAAGACCAGGTCTAAGTTTCCAATGGGGGAAGTTAAGAGCCCCCATTTCTGTTAATATGGTGACATGCACACCGGTGTTCACCAAGCCTCTAACAGCTTGTCCATCAAGATATATGGTCAGCATTGGGGACTATGGAAAAACAGGCTTGTATCCAATAGATTTTTTTGGATTACCAGAGTCTCCTTTTACTGGCCAGGCTTGGGAGCAATCTGCCTGGAATTTAAAGAGAATGGTGCTTCAGCAAGCTTTGATCTGCAATCCTTTGCCCAATGAAATCCATTGCCAGTGGACTTGAGAACACAGCTGAGTGCTGCATGGTGATTTTGGGGTTTTGTTTCTATAGACAAAAAAGTTAGATATGAAAAATAAAGACAGATTTAGACAAAAGGGCCTTTAAACAGGTTGCGGTGTGTTTTGATAATGTTTTGATAGCTTGAGAGAGAGAAGAGAAAGAATAAATACAGTTTAGATTTAAAATACAGATTTACACCACAAGATCAAGACCATTTTGCCTTTACAGTATGGGAACTTAATATGCATAAGCCAGCCAAAAGATATCAATAAAAATTAAATAAAGTCCTTAAAAAAGAGTAAGTAATATAAAGAAAACGAGTCAGCTGAGGGTGGAAAATATACACAGTCTGGATTATGTGTATTGTGGTTTTTTTGGCTTTTTTTGACTGTTAATGAACTAACTGCTGAGAGACATTTAATTATATAAGCTGCTAAATTAGATGTTACTTTGGGAAAGACACTCTGCTTTTATTTCTATAGAAAATGAGAGGTTATGTATCATTTCAATTTAAGAAAAACCAAGTATGATCAAGGAAGACCCCCTGAAAATCCTGACTACAGACATGAGAAAATAAACCTAAAGTAACTTCAGGATGCATGATGCATACTTTGCCTGATCAAAAATAAAACAAAAATTTATCTTTGGCTGACTTGTGTACAGTACACAGTTTATATTTATATTTATATTAATACAGATGTATGTGTGTGTGTGTTATCTTTAAAAGTTTATATATTTACAAAACAAGGGGACCATACAACAATAAAAATGGATGGCCCAACTGATCCAATGTCTCAGAATGCCTCTGTTGCATTTTCCTCTGAGTTCTACACCCAAAACAGCTTTAAAGTGACTGACTGAGATGATCCCATTGTACAAAATGCTCCAGTCAGGACTTGACCATAATTCTAAATTTTCTTAGGGTTACCAAAAGATTACCAGCACCCTCTATCTGCAGGAAGTAATCTGAGGACTACACCCACATTACCAAAAGTAAATTATGGATCTTTGTCATTGTTTAGGGGGTTGGTTACAAGTTATTATTGGTAATGGTCAGAAAAAAACTAAACAAAAGAGATTAGATTCAAGGATCTTGTTCTGAAAAGAAAAAGGGGGATATAGAAATAATAGTATAAAAGGGTAGATTATTAAATCTACTTTGATCCAAAAAACAATTATTAATCTTACATGTTTTACATTGGAATCAGTTTTAGTTTATTGACACCACTTTAAAGTTTATTTGTTATATGCATATTTCTACTTCTTTAAGATATTATGTTGATGCAACTCATTTAAAAATTAAATGTATAATTTAAAAGTACAGATTAATAGTCATCTTTAGTAGTCAAACTTATGTTAGTTAGAGGTTTTCTAGGAATACAGAGATATATTTCAGATAGATAGATAATCTTCAAGCACTTCAAAGACCTGCAAAATATAGATAGAATATTTTCTTTAATTTTGCCAAATACAAGTAGACATTGTAACTATAATTCTTACTTGATAATTATGTATATAATTTTATGATACTAAAGTTAAAACCTTCCTTTTTAATTGGAAAAAGGGGGGAAATGCTATGGATGATGCTTGTTGCTAATAATAACACTGATTGGCCAGTAGAAGGAAAATAGGTGCAGTGACCAAACTAAGGATGATGGGAAAGAGCAGGGTAGAGTCAGAGAGTCGCCAGCCAGATGCAGAGGAAGCAAGGTTAGAATGCCATACTGAGAAAATGTACCAAGCTGTGTAGCTAAACACATATAAGAACTATGGGTTAATTTAAGTGTAAGAGTTAGTTAGTAATAAGCCTGAGAAACTTATTTTGCATTTCTAAGTATTACAAAGCCTCCAAGTCAATTATTTGGGAGTAGCTGTCAAATATTTGGGAGTTGCTGGTGGGACAGAAACTTCTGGTTTCAGTGACTTAATGTGAATCCTAACCTATTAGGTTACTGACACTCCAGCTGCTGTTCTTTCAGAGGTCTGACTCTCCACAACTCTCTCTGGAAATGGAGGTTATCAGAAAGCCTGCTATGCCTCTGAAGCCTGCTGTAGGAGGCCAGTTGTTTGTTTTCCAGCCACAAAGACTCCTGAAATAATCACACAGAAACTGTATTAATTAACTCACTGCTTGGCCAATTACTTAAGCATATCACTAACTAGATATTACATCTAGAATTAACCCCTTTTCCTTATTTTATATTTTACCATGAGGCTCATGGCCTACTGGCAAGATTTCAGCTGGCAGCTTGCATCTCTCCCCTCTGGTGGCTACATGGCATTTCACTGACTCTGCCTTCTTCCTCCCAGCATTCAGTTTAGTTTTCCCCACATACCTCTATTCTACCCATCACAGGCCCAAAACAGCTTTTTTAATTAACCAATGATATTCACAACATACAGAAGGGAATCCCATATCACCTCCCCTTTTCTGTTTCAATAAAAAGGGAGGTTTTAACTTTAACATCAAGCAAAAATTACAGTTACAACATTTATATCTACTCTATCTTTTATTATAACCTTTATTCTTCAACTCCATCAAAGACTCCAGAAGGATATAATATTACCTAAGTAAATAGGAAGTGCATTGTAAGCAACTTCCAAAATTCTAGAATTGACAGAGACATCTCACTGCCTGGACAGTCATCCAAAGCTCTTCTGTAACATCGCAGGCACTCATCTTCAGCCTACTGGCCCATAGTATTAGGCAGACTTTTCAATGAAGCAGGAAGCTTTAAAGACAGTTTTACCTATATTGGCAGTTTGTCAGTCACTTTCTTCGGTGTCTTAAAGAATGTCTGACAGATTCTTTCATGAAGCAGGAACCCTGAAGAATCATCTCACCTTTAGGCCAGTTCTCTGTGGGTCCTGCATGTTCAGTTCATACAGCATACTATCAAACAGTCTAGGCAAAAGCAGTTTCTTGCCAAAATGGCTAGCCAATGCCATAAGGAGCCTCTTCAGTGCCTGTCATCCTCTTGAAGTAGATTGGTGCTGCCAGGAGCAGGTGAGTGTAATAGGAGGGTCTGCTTGTTCGGCCCAGCTTCCCATCTAGCTTAGCCCTGAAATAACCACACAAAAACTGTATTAATTAAATCACCGCTTGGCCCATTAGCTCTAACTTCTTATTGGCTAACTCTTACATCTCTGTTTAACCCATTTCTATTAATCTGTGTGTCACCATGTGGCAGTGGCTTACATCTATCTCTGGCAGTGGATCCATCACTTCTCTTCACTCTGCCTTCTTTCTCCCAGCATTCCATTTAGTTTCCCCTGCCTACCTAAGTTATGCCTTATCATCAGGCCAAGGCAGTTTCTTTATTTATTAACCAAGAAAAGAAACATACAGACAGAAGGACCTCCCACACCAGATGTGTCTCATTGTCATGAAAAGTCCTGTTATTAAAACATTTTAAATGCAATTTTCTGATGTGGGAGGGTCTTCTGTTTGAGTTGATTTCATTGGTTAATAAAGAAACTGTCTGGCCCATTTGATTGGCCAGCCCTTAGGTGGGCGGAGTAGACAGAACAGAATGCTGGGAAGGGAAGTTAATAAATCGCCATGCCTCTGCTCTCTGGGTCAGACGCAATGAAGCTCCAGCCCAAGATGGACATATGCTAGAATCTTCCCGGTAAGGCACCACTTCATGGTGCTACACAGATTATTAGATATGGGTTAATAAAGATGTGAGTAAGAGGCTGGAACTAATGGGCCAGGCAGTGTTTAAATGAATACAGTTTGTGTGTTGTTATTTCGGGTATAAAGCTAGCTGTGTGGGAGCCGGGCAGGACAAAAAGCAGGCCTGCCCGCAGCTCCTCACTACAATTTTCTGTAGTTCTTTCAAGTGGTTGAAGAATACCTTTCTATCTTAAATATATCTGTACATCTAGAAAACCTAACGTGTCTATAAACTTGATTATTATAGATGATTCTCTATTAACCTATATTTCTTAATTATATGTTACATTTTTAAATGAGCTGCACAAATGTAATACCTTAATCAAGAGCAGAAATATAGAAATAACAAAATTGACCTTAGAGCGAGATCCATACCCAATGCAAATCTCTATAACATATTCCCCTCTAAATGTAAACAAACATTTATAAATAATATTTGGAAATTTGCTCTCCACAACTTTCTCTGTAAATGGAGGTTATCAGAAAGTCTGATAAGCCTCTGAAGCCCCCACTTTTTATTGTGGTTTCAAAAAATACAATGACACTAATGATAGCAAGAAATATCAAATATGAATCTTTTCTATCAAATAGTACCAAACTTGTATTTAAGGAAAGGAATTCAAATCTCTATACCACCCCCACCCAGCAAACTTTTGTTTATTCCCAGGTCCTCTTCTGTATTCTAGAAATTTGATGGCCTGGAGCAGTGACCCTACTCTCCGTGAAGCAATTAGTGTCTTTCTTCCCTTCCTCCTTCATTCCCTATACACTCTTTAAGAATCTTTAAGAATCACTCAGTGAATAAGATTGCGAGGGCCAACTCTGGATACTGGGGACAAAACACAGTCACCACTTTCGTTAGGATAAAATCAAGTGCAGTTCCTGTCTAGGGGAGTTCCCTTTTCAATCACACACTCTCTTGATCAAGAGAAAAGTTAGTTATGTCCAGACATTTGTAACAATTTAGGGGCTAGTCTGGGAAATTAGCTCACCTGAGGAAACACTCAAGTTTGCCTTTCTGGGTAGATGCTTCCCACCATCTTCTGTGACTCTAGAACTTTCCAGGTAAGCAAAAAAATCCAGGGCTTGGAAGTTTCTGGCCATTACAGTGAGGGCAAGCCTAAGGAAATTACCGTGGTGACAAGGAATACTCAGCACACAGATGAAATGTAAGGAATGATGTGGAGAACAGAAACTTATTCCTTTGTTGGTTGGGTTCTCTTGGGGATAGAGATGTGTTTGACCTGAAACTTGTGTGCAAGAAATCTCTTTAAAAGGTTGTTTAGTATGATGTAAACCAAAACGGGAAAACAGCCTAGGTAGAAAGAGCTCTAAAGAAAAAGAGACACGGAAAGAGACAGAGAAAGAAACTAAAAAAAAAAATATTTCTCCAAAACATAGGAGAATCCTGTAGCTGTGCTATAGGCTCCCTGAATATAACTTGCCCTACCCTAAGGAGACATTGAACAATACAAAATCTGTAATCTGATATTTAAGCTTTTATCTTTCCTCTGTGTGCATATTATCCATCACTCCCTTCCCCACCCAGCACCCACAGATTTTGCAAAACCTTGGATCAGTTCTGGTGGAAGGGACAAAGGCAGTCTCTGCATAATTAAGCTTATATGATGATGTGTGGCAGTACTTTCTGAGTGAAAGGGTCCCCAAATCCCACCAGGTTTCAATTAAGATGAACTATTTTAACAAGTGTGTTTCCAAACATTTAAATCCAAGTACACACAAAGGGTAACAGATCTACCTGATCTCAGTCCATACTGAACTGGGATAAATTGGTGCCAAGAAATATGTTGTGCCTGAGGACTTGAGGAGGAATAACCCCTGAATGACAATGCTTGGCTTCCAGTTTTAATTCATGTGTAAGGAATATGAACTTCATTGTCTCTTAGTGAGACCATGGAATTTTTTCCTCTGTTCTTTTGGTATTTTAGGTCTATCTGTACAGGCCATTGATATCATCTCCTCCTATATACAAGTTAAATAAACTAACATGCCTTTTACAAAAAAAAGGAAGTGGCAGTGCACATTTAATCTGAGATATGTGGATCCTGCAGAGACTTTTGCCAGATGGGCTCGCTTTCCATTGCAACTGAGACAACCTTGGCCAAGAATGAGCCACATATGTAAGTGTCTGTGCTTACTTGCTGGGTCAGTGTGACCTTACATGGCCATTGGAAGGGCCGCAGTACAACTGACACAGTGACGATTGTATTGAGAATATTGAGATTTTTATACTTTTAGCAGAAACAGAACATAAAGGCAATTGCCAGGATCATCAATACATTTATAGTTGCCAGGATAAAGAGTACTGGGGACAAAAGATTAATATTCAAGACCAGTTGTCCTGTAAAGCCTTTATACTTCCTTGACTAACTACAATGGGAACATACAGAAAAATGCAAAGTAGTCTAAATACTTCAGAGTCTGAGGAAGTGCATCCAACTCTCAGGAACTGGAAGCCACATTATGCCTCAGGAGCCATGGACTTTAACCTGAAAAACCTAGGATGCAGCCTCTCAAGACAGCTAAGTTAACCCAACTCAATGGTTCACTGCATTTGTGGCTTGCTCCCATCTTGATGGTGACATCATCACAATGAAAGCAGCCATGTATCTTGGCCATCATCTTTGCTAAAGATTTCCTAAAAAATGTAAATGCTGTGTGACTTCTTGGTTACTGTGGATTAAACCAAAATGGAGACATCTATAAACTTCCTGCTGTCCCTAATCTTAAAGAATTACCCCATTTATACTAAAGTAATGACACTAGGCTTTCATGGTTTGTGTACTTTTGCTTTATTTTTCACATATCGCTTTACCTGATTTATTTAATGGTTTCCAGAGGGAAGTGAAGCATTTTCTTAGTCATGTGCCTCTAACATTAGCAAAGCACCAAAGGAATCCAGCATTTTTAAATGGTTAGGCTTGGAAGACTCATGTAAATTTACATTAACTTAGAAATAGTCTTGGGAAAGCACAGACCCTTCCAAAAACATAAGAATAGAACACTGGGTGCTAGAAAAGCTATTGCCAATGGTCAGGTTTTACAGCTGCAGGCTGGAGATGGAGGCTATGCTGGGTATTAATGTGTAGTGAGGAGCTACAGGCAGGCCTGCTATTCGTCCCTCCCGGCTCCCGGCCACCTGGCTAGCTTATGCCCTGAAATAACAACACACAAATTGTATTCGTTTAAATACTGCCTGGCCCATTATATCTAGCCTCTTCTTGGCTAACATCTTGACTAACCCATATTTAATAATCTGTGTAACACCACGAGAGGTGGCTTACTGGGAAGATTCTAGCCTACATCCATCTTGGGTCGGAGGTTCATTGCATCTGCTTCACTTCCCTTCTTCCCAGCATTCTGTTCTGTCTACTCCACCCACTTATGTTCTAACCTATCAGGCTAAGCAGTTTCTTTATTAATTAACCAATGAAATAATCAGATAGATAGAAGATACACCTACATCATTAATGGCTAGCTCAGCTTCCCATATAAAATCTCCAAGACTTTTTCCCTAAGAAATCCTTCTGTCCGTGTTTGTTGTCCACCTTTGCACCATCATGAATTAAAAGCAATGTTTTTGTCTTGTTTTTCCTCTCTGTTCATAAGCATCATTGAAGCAGTTAATCATTCCTTTCAGCCAAGTTGGTCTTCATGTCTACAAATTCCTTTTCTCTTCTTACAGAGAGCATAAACCCCAGCAGGAGACATCAGGCCTGTGTTCTTGTAGGCTCCCATTGCTGCCAATTTGACATAAACTCAGTCTTGTGGCTTTGGTGCAGTGGTCAGATACTTTAGAACTCCTATTTTCCTGAACTTTTTTTGCATTCTTCCCTCATTTTTTGCAGATTTATGGTGTGGGACAATTGTCTGTATTCTGTCAATTATATTTTAAATAAACTCTGATTGGTCAGTAGCCAGACAGGAAGTACAGGTGGGAAAACCAAACAGGAAGTAGAGGCAGGTCAATGAGAACAGGAGAATTCTGGGAAGAAAGAAGTCGTAGTCTGCTGCAATCCTGGCCCAGACACAGAAGAATCAAAAATGTGACTGCCTTGCTGAAAAAGGTACTGAGCTATGTAGCTATCATAGACAAGAATAATGGGCTAATATAAGTTACAAGAGTTAATAAGAAGCCTGAGCTAATGGGCCAATCAATTTATAGTTAATGTAGACTTCTGTGTGGTTTCTTTGGGACTTAATGACTGTGGGAACCAGGCAGGACAGAAACCTCAGTCAACAGATTTGACTTAGAAATTCCTTGAAGCAGCAAGTCTAAGTTTGTTTCTGATGCTATCAATCTTATATTTCTTCTGTCTGGGTCATTAGGGCTGAAGTAAAGATGAATTGAAAACAGCCATTTACATGTTACTATAATCAATGACATGCATATGGATATGAAAAGATACCTCAGAGCTAAAAACAGTAGTTTTTGTCCACAGGGACTGGCTTTGATTCCCAGCACCCACAAGATACTCAGCACCAATAAGACAGCTTACAAACTGACTGTCATTTCAATCATTGGAGATCTGACATTCTCTTCTGGTCTTCACTAGTATTTGGAATTCAATTGGTATACACACTAGCAAAACTTACCTAAATTAAATTAATTATTAATTAAATTATTAAATTTAATTATTTTAAAAAATAACACAAATATTAAATAAATCTTTTTTTCAATATAGAGTCACATGTCTCTGCTTCTACATCATTTGCATACCTGGTGCCCAAGGAGGCCAAAAGAGTGTGAAGAGTCCAAGAATAAGAATATAAAAATGTAGATTCCAAAAATAAAAATGCAGAAATAAAAAAAATATAAAGTTGTAAGTCTAGGAGAATGAAAACAGACTGTCAGCAACTTTCTCAACAGCTTGAGGATGAATTATTAACAGAGGGCTATTTTGCTTTACTAGCCATAGCTCTATTTACAAGGCTGGAGCTTCTCTCTGCAAAGTGAGAGTAATGTCCTGGCCATCCTTGATAAATGACAGATATGAACTGAGTTAACCTTTAGGAGACAGAAATACATGACCTCTGGGTTAGGCACTGTCTCTGTTATGGGAAGGCATGGGGCTTCAGTAAACACTGCCTGAAGGTACCAGGAGAGACAGTGGATCAAATACTGACACTGGTTTGACTGATGAACTCTGCTAATGTGGGTTGTAAAGTAAGGCAATCTGTATCTGAGTTTTATCTTGAGATAGTGTTATCCTGATTTATCAACCTTCTGATATTACTAGCAGTCCCTTTTTCTAACTAATTGCTAAAGACATCTGTTTTCTTGCCATTAGTGACTTTCGCTGTAATCTCCTCTAAAACACAGTTCATGGTAGCTGCCTAATTACCCATTGACATTAGAACCCACTCCCTCCTTAGGGTCTCTGTTGACTAATCCGCAGGTTGGGGCAAGATCATAAAAATTCCTTTGTTCAGACCTAATGCTTGTGGCTCTACTATAAAAAGATGGGTTCAGAAACCAGCCTTTTGCCACAGCCTAATAAACACCATCTCTGGCTGTGATCTCAGCTAGTTGATAAGCTTCTGTGCCTTATGGTATTTTTTTATTTTTAAAGGTTGCTTCTGGTTTCCTGGAATCTGGTTTCTGGAATAAAGTTTGCTTCTGGTTTATTAGACTTTGGTGGTCTGTCCCCATCTTTGTGTGACCCTCTTGGGTCATCATATATTTTGGACCTGGAATTACAGGTAGTCCTGAGTCATCTGACATGGGTTCTAGGAACCAAACCTAGGAGCATTACTACTGAGCCAACTATCCAGTTCCCAAATACATCATTATAATGCAGTATATGAAGATGTCCCATTACTGAAGATAATGAAAGACCCTGTTACGTGGTAACAAGTGCATCATATATTTTGGACCTGGAATTACAGGTAGTCCTGAGTCATCTGACATGGGTTCTAGGAACCAAACCTGGGAGCATTACTACTGAGCCAACTATCCAGTTCCCAAATACATCATTATAATGCAGTATATGAAGATGTCCCATTACTGAAGATAATGAAAGACCCTGTTACGTGGTAATTGAAGGGGTCCATGGATTTCTAGCCTTCTGTGAATGGACTCTCCACATTCTTTCTTATTGTCATTATTAACACATTTCTCTTGATGTGAGTAGACAATAAAAGGATTTGTAAAGTCCAGCCAGATTACATAAGAAAACTTCCATAATCTTTTTTTTAGAAAAAAATCTTTCTACATAGCAACAGCTGTCCTAGAATTCACTATCTCAACCACATCTGTGAAAATTTAGAGATATCCTCCTGACTCTATCTCCCAAGTGCTGTGGTTACAGACATGCAATACTATGTCCAGCTGTGATATATTGTTTTAATGACCTATTTTTGAATCAGAGAATAAAAAATATAATGTAAATTCTGAGCAGAAACCATCATTGTTTTGATGAACAATAATTCTACATAAAATTCTACAATATATTAATTTCAACTAAGTCGTTTAATTTATTCTACATATTTTGGTTATTTTCTTTGCTTTCATGATTTCAAATTTTTAAACTGTTTTAACAGTGTATATACACTTATGCCATGTGTGCATATGAAACTCACGGGATAACTTACAGGTGTAATTACTACTTCATCTATGTGAGGTCTAGGAGTCAAATGCAGGTAGTCAAGTTTGACTGTAAGTGACCTCCCTGGCCTTATTTTGGTTTTAAAATGATTTTTCTATGTGGTGGTGTTTGGGTGTTCATATGCCACAGCCCAAGTGCAGAAATAAAGAGAAACTTGTAGGAGTAGTATAGGTCTCGAGGAGACTGAACTCAGGTCATCAGGCTGAGTAGCAACCAACTTTATCCACTGAAATAATTCTCTGGAATTCTTTGTTGTTCTGAGAAAGTATTATGAACAAGTGTTTCCTTCTCAGAATAAACTAATACAAAACAAAATGGCAGTATAAATATCATGTTCATTTACAAATAGGATTCATTATTCAAATTATCCTGCATTTCTCTATCTTTAAAGGACAGTAGCGTTATAATTTTAATTGATATAATGTTTCTACTGAGCACCAGTGGGATGCTTAATTAGGGAAAAAATATCTGTGGTGTGCAAGGCTGGCAACTTGATTTGATCACCATACAAAGGGCTAAAAGAATTTTCTCAAAGTTTTCTTCAGGTCCTAACATGACTGCTATGCCCTACAAATCCATAATAAAATTGTTGCACACACACACACACACACACACACACACATCTTTTTTCTAAAATAAATCTCAATTCTCTGACATTATGTGACATCTCTAGATAATTTCCTTAGGAGGCAATAAGTGGAGTGCCAAATAGATAAAAACTGGATCAGTAAGAAGAAGGAATGTCAAATAAAATATACATCGCCATAGCACATCAAACTACATTATGAGATGTACAAGTGATTGCTGATTCTTCTTCTTTATTATATCTCTACCAGATAGATGAAAATGATACTCTAAATACACAGATGAGGTATTTTCATGCTTCTGAGATCCTCTTCTGTTAAGCATTTTAGCATTTACAGTTTAAAAGTGTTGACAAAACAGGATGCATTGGGGATATATCTTCTATCCTTGGACTGGTACTTGGGAGGCTGACACATGATAATCATCAGTTCAAATGTAGCCTTGACTATTTACTGACATCCAGGCCAGGTTGGATCACAAATATCTGAAGAAAATTTGTGAAAAATACAAAAAACCAAGCAAGTAACAACAATCCACCACCTTACACAGACATCATTACTTGAAAAATATGATCATATACTGCCTGATATTTAAATAAACAGCAGACAATTTAGATGATGGACATTCCATTCCACATATATAAACAGAAAAATATGTGAAAGCACAATAGAAGATGAACAGAAGCCAAAGAATGAATGTATGAACCACCAAATAAACTCCAGTAACTAGATTTGCCACATATACAGAACACTTCAATATCTACTCCAAAAGCTTTGAAATACAAGTCACAATACTGTGATCTCCATCATCAGAATTGCATGAACATGCTAAATAATTTACTTGCTTCAAGGCTATGATGAAAAAGATTAAACAAGATTTTTTTCTTTGAAACTGAAGACAACTGTGATGTTTAAATCTTTACCATGTTGTTTACATGAATAGGGCTTTTTGTGTATGTGCTCTTCTCTATTTCTTAATGACAAGATGATATATAAAGGTCTTAAAATATTTAGAGGGCTAGAGATAGAGCCAGTTAAGACAAGCTCATGCTGAGGAAATGGGTGAGTTTTCTCTACAACTTCCTATAATTCCTTTTAGAAATTCAGGAAGATTACAAGGTCTAATTTTCTTGGGTACCATCAAGCACATGCATATATCCATAGACACACATCTACCACATAAAAATTAAAACAAATCATTAAAGAAACTATTTTCACTCATGACAATATTTCTTATGTGAAATTTTTCCCAAGATCCAGATGTTGAGGCATTTAAAGGCTTACATAAAGAGTTTTTCTTCATCATGAATTAGTTCACATAAAACAAAACAGGTATAGCCTTCAAAGATAGAGAATCAATAATTCTCAGGGTTTTTTATATCATTTGGAAACATTGAGAAAACGCTGCCTTTTAGAAGGGATGTCACTCATCATGGGCTTTGACACTTTAAACACTGACACCACTTTCAGTTCCCACTCTCTGTTCCATCCTTCAGGTTGAGGATGTTAGCTGTGAGCTTTGCTCTGCCCCTCTCATGATGGTCATGTATTGCTCTGAAACCATAAGTCAGATTAAGCTCTTTTATAAATTGCCTTGGACACTGTGTTTTATCAGTGTCTTAATTAGGGTTTCTATTGCTGTGAAAAGGCATCATGACCACGGGCAATGCTTAAAAGGAAAGCATTTAATTGACAGTTCAGAGGTTTATGCTGTTAATGTATGTTGGGGATCATGGTGGTGTGCAGGCAGGCATAGTGCTGGCTATATCTTGACTAGAAAGCAATAGGAAGAGACTGATTGTCACATTGAGTGAACCTTGAGAAAGAGATCTCAAAGTCTGCCTCCAGTGATGCAGTTTCTCCAACAAAGTCACACCCTCAATACTGAAAATTCGTATGAGCTTATGGGGGTCAATTACATTCAAACCACCACAAACATGAAGAAAGGCACTAGTATACCTCCATAAAGCTTTAATCTGGATGATTTATTCCACATAATTGAAGAGAAGGGTAATATCTAAAAATTTGTCTTGCTAATTTAGTTCACAGAGCTTTTGTCCATGAGTGTGTAGGTGCAAACAAAATAGAGACATCATAATCCTTGAACAGATTGTTGACATTTGTCACCTTTTTAACCACAATAATTTTGTGTAACTAAACATACATTTGTTGGTTAAGATCTTGTCAAATTCTTTATAGTTAAACATTCCCCCTCAGTAGGAGTTCTTTCATGTCCTAAAAGACTACTGTAATATACACAGGCTTTAACAAATTGATTAAACACTATGAGTATTACTGTTAGATGAAATTGTCCATGTTATCAAGGACTACAGTGAAATGTAGACTTTACGACACTGATAACATTCATACATTTACTCTCCAGTATGCATTTTTCATGCTTTTGAAGATAATTGTGAGATGCAAGGCTTTCCCACATTGATTACATTTATAGAGTCTCTCCAGTATATGAACTTTTATGCTTCTGGTGTGAAAATATTTTACCGCATTGATTGTATTCATAGGGTTTCTCTTCCATGTGGATTCTATGCCTTTGAAGACCACTATAACATACAAAGGCTGTCTAACACTGATAACATTCATAAGGTTTCTCTCCAATATGTGTTCTTCTATTTATTCTGGGATTATATTGTTTAGAGAAGGCTTTTCCACATTGAATACATTTAAAGGGCTTCTCTCCAGTAAGTAAACTTTTATGTGATTTAGTTGTGAAATTTTATAACAAAGGTAAGTTCATTTGTTTAATTTAAATCAATAAATTTGAGAGATATATAATTGCAGACAATATCACCACCCATGAATTTAATAACCTTTTTGCTTATACCATGGATGGTATTCTGCAAGGCTTATATGGATTTTCTGATGCATCTACTAATTTGATATCGGAATTAGCTTTTTTCATATTATATCCTTAAAATAGTTTGATAATAAAACCAAGAATGAGGCACTTTTAGAAATGATACAGTCTTTACAAACTAATAACCAACAGCAAGCTGACAGGATTTATATCACTGAAAATCAAGTTAGCCAAAAAATTAATACCATTGAAAATGATAACATTAATATGGTCACCACACCATTGATACCTATTCAGGTTTTCAATGGGCAACTGCTTTGAATTTGGAAAAAGCCCATTTGGTAACCACAAATTTGCTAGAAGTTATGGCCATCATGTGTGTACCTGTACAAATAAAGACAGAAACACTTCAGCATATAAGTCTTTAAGAAAATGAAATAGATTTTTTTTGTATTATTATATACAGCATAGTACCAAGTATACTACACAATCCTACAGGGCAGGTGGTTATAGAAAGATCAAATTGAACTCTAAAGCATTTGCTAAATAAACTTAAAAGATAATAAAGACCCCCAGAAAAGATCATCTATTCTATTAACTGAATTTTCTAAATGTGAATGAGAAAGGAACAACAGTGGGGAAACAATGGATAGTAAAAAAAAAAAAGCTATGGAATTAAATCAGCTGGTATACTTCTACTAAAACACATTTCCCAGATAAGGGCTCTGTCTGACCCAACGGAAGAAAGACAAAGCTGGTAATACCTGTGCTGTCTGAGTCATAGGTGGTCCAAGATAATGAGAGACTCTGGGCAGGTCTAGAAATCAGGAGTACTAGTGGGAGGTAGCTTGCAGGTTCTTTCCAAGATTCCCCTCTGGCTCTCCTGTAGGGACTTGTAAAGAAGATCATTAGTCATGCTACAGTAAATGTGGAAGCCACTGTTGCCAGACCAGGAAGATTAGGCTGCTGAGGTACCAGAGCTCAAGCCACAGGGAATTGGGATGGATCATGAGCCAGACTGTGATTCTATTGGTCCATGTGGCAGCAGCTATCAGCCTCTGAGTCTCACTAAGTATGGATTCCCTTGGGAAGGGTAGGCTCTGCAGCTCAGTTCATAGGAAGCTCTGATGTTCTTATTATAAATGTCCAGTGTGCATACACAGGCATTGTTTTGGTGTGCAGTAGAAAAAGATTGTAAAACTGAAAGTCTGGTTTTTAGAAGTTCTGGTATTGCATTACACATTCACTTTTCTTTGATAAATTTCACAAGTAGTTTAGAAACTGGTAGAAAGCAGGTGATAGGATGGTCCTTCCGCAATCCTAGATTAGAATGCTTTCAACTTTCCGCTACCACCAGCCAAAACAATGTGATTCAGGAAAACTCAATTCTAGGGTACGAAAAGGAGTTTCTGATAGTCATGTTTCACAGGTGTATATGACCTTAGGCAAGTAAATGGGGCAGATTCTACGTCTTGTGCCATAATCCATGTGGCAGGAAGCAAGCATTAAATTATTTTTCAGCATTGCTTTGCATGTGGGAATCAGAGAGACAGGGTTTGCCTGACACCACTAGGGGGCCCTGTGGGGCTGCACAGCTATAGCCTACCTGATGGCCTCCATTTCCAGAGAGAACTCTAGAGCAAGGGGCCTCTCTTCTTAGAAGAGAAATCAGTTGCTGGAGGGTCAGAAACATAGCAATTCAGGGGTCACTTTGAATTTTTTTGTGGGAGATGTGAAGTCTGTGTTTATTTAATTTCTCTACACATACAATCATAACATTGGTCAAGATCACATTTTCCCTGGCTGAGTTTCCTTAGGTCTTTTGGTAAAAGCTTGACTAGATTTTTGTGCTTTTGTTCTTGACTTTTTCTACCCATCCCTTTATTCTTTTATAAATATTTTACACATTCTTGATTCTTGTAGTTTTACTTTTTCATGAAATGTAGAAACCACATTGTGTCAATATGTGTACAATTTCTTCATAATCCTATTGATAATTCTGAGTTTTTCCACATAGCATGTAGCTTTGGAATCAAGCTTCCTGTTACAAATTGTTCAAAATTTTCTTTGGATTGTATGGAAAATCCAATACTGCAAATTGAGTATATCCAACATCTTTTTTTATTTAATTACAGCACATTAATGGTGTTGATTTACAGTAATATAAAGGGGTAAATTAGTATTCTACATAGCCATTTGTTTACCAACCTACAATAAGTATGTGAAACTGAAACTGATGTGAAATAATGTAAAAAACCATAGAAATATTTTAGTGACACAGAATACATTGTTATGTTCAGAAACTTTTCTATCAATGTGTTTATGTGTTTCTACAACATGCAGATTTCTCTTAAAATTATAGAATTGCTATAGATCCCAGCAATCTTCTCAGTATATTTTTCTTGCATTCGAAGTTAATATTAAGAAGTATCAAAATTCTCATTCTCATGGCAGTTATATTCATGGTGGCCACAATATGAAAATGACCAAAATGTCCACTTTCAGGACATTGTGCTAAGGGAATGAAGACAATAGCAGTGGTTAAAGGATTACATACTTATAAAGGACTTAGGCAGTGTCACCCCACTTCTATCTCCCATCAGATTTTAATATCTAGTGGCACTCTCATTTGTCAGATGGATGTAAAAGCTGTCTACACTACAAGTAGCAATAGAAAATGAAGGACTGAGCTGGGTGGTGGTGGCTCACTCCTTTAATTCCAGCACTTGGCAGGCAGAGGCAGGTGGATCTCTGTGAGTTCAAGGTTGGCCTGGTCTACAAGAAATGGTTCCAGGACAGGCTCCAAAGCTACAGAGAAACTCTGTCTCGAAAAATCAAAATAAATAAATGAATAAATAAATAAATAAATTTTTTAAAAAGGAAAAGAAAATGAAGGACTGCAAGAACACAGAATCTAGCAGAAGCAATCACCTTCAAAGGGGTTTTCTACTGTTCATTTAGTTGGTATGTGAAGAAGAAAAATTAAATATCGAGCTTTTGTAGTAAGAGTTGTTATATAAATGAGATGCAAATGTCTTATTATAGCATTCTATAAAAATGTAGAAATTTTCTTTCTTTGGTTGGTATGAGAGCTTTATGCCAGTGCTTCACACTGCATGAAAAAGTAAAATGAGGTTAAGAAACAGGGCGACTTGCTTTGTCTCAATTTACATTATGACGATACATTATAGTTTTACAAAAATGTAACAGCCTTAGACAACTAACTCATCACTTCTGATCAAATAATCCACTTTGGATATCAACACTTTCATTTTTGCTTTGTAGAATGTGTTTAAATATTTAATTTTATATATGAATTGGTTTATTTTAGTGTATCATTTAATTACTGCAGCAATACTGTATAACATTACATATGTATTTCTAATAATTAAATAGTTATTCAAACATTAGTTTTCTTAAAGAGAAGCAAAAGTATCCTTCTGGAAATAAATGGGAGGGAACTTATATATTTCTACAATACAAACAAATGAAACATATGGAACCACAAAAGAATCCATTAGGGACCACAACATTATTTAGAAGAAGATTTGGAATATTTTACAAAAACTGCTAGATTCTCATAACATTATGCATAGCTTTCAAAACAAACATCAGCATTTACTGATGAAACCTAGAATTTTGAGCCTTATATAATGAGATATCAAGGATTTCTTGATTCAGTGCCTTGTGTTGTAAATAGCTGTGTAAACAGATTTATGCATGAAGAACATAATCTGAGTCATATCTGGCCTCTAGCTTTATATGTTCAGGATTGCAGAGAGAAGACCAACACAAAGGGATCAGTGACCAATCCAGCGATATGACAAATGTTATAATATTTATTATTCATTTTTCTCTTTTCATACATAAGTCATGGTAAAAGAAGAAAATTTCATGTAAAAAAGGTAAATGAGTCATTGCCACATGAAATGCCATATAGAATGGCATTTCTTATTTCTTAGATGCTGAGAAAACTGTCAGATCTCCTTGTATAAACAGAAGGGGCTCTAGCACCAGCCAGGATAATACGTGCAGGACAAAACTAGCACCATACAAAGAACACCTTGTTGCAAACTCTCAGACCAAACAAGCACCATTCAAGGGACATCTCTGTGGAACCCCTCATAATTGTCTGTGAGGATGGAAACCTGACTGCCCCAATTATGTTGAGCTGCATTTTGTATTCTCACATTTGTGCTACTCCAAATAATTTCTGTGGAACCTTATAGTAAACTGTTGAATATATACATTATGAATAAGGGTGAGATGCTTTCAAAATAGTGCCTCAAAAGTTAAAATGCCAATGAAATTTAAATTATGTAACAAAATAAAACTGCAAAAAAGAAAGAGGGAAAGAAAGAAAGAGAGAAAGAGAGAAAGGAAAGAAAGAAAGAAAGAAAGAAAGAAAGAAAGAAAGAAAGAAAGAAAGAAAAAGAAAAGTATTCCTGGTTTCAGCAAAAACCCAAACCTTTTGGCTTGTTAAAAGAAATAGGAAAAAATTCTCTGTAGCTCATTTATTTATGGTATTTTGTTGGTTTTATACTGAAGAGTGGAAGAGGAAATGAAATCCCCATGTGTTCTTGACTCTGACAGCATCGTCCTATACAGAAAGTTGAAAATAAGAAGTCAGAGGAGAAGGATATGAAAGTCTCCTTCAAAATAGGTATAATTATAAAAATCTTTCTAGAGAACATGGATGTTAAGACTCATAAAAGATTACAGGGCAGACAGGAAATAAGAACAGTTTGGGTGATAGAAAGGATAATCTTCCAATAGCGACTGAGAATGACACACATAGGAAGGACATTCACAGCAGAGAAGGAAGTAGTAAGAGTGGAACATTCACCGAAAGACTGGAGGCACAGGAAAGTGATAGAAAGTCACCAACTCACAGCTGAGAGTTCAAACAGAACCAGTTTTTCAAACCACGTAAAATGGATTTAGGAAAGATTATATTTATAAGAGTCATTAGCCTCATGCCTCCACCTCCCTCAGCAAATCCTACTGGAGTGTGCCACAACTGGCAAGCCACTACAACAGGTTGGAGAGATGGTTCAGTGATTAAGAGCACTGCCTGCTCTTCCAAAGGTCCTGAGTTCAATTACCAACTATCACATGGTGGCTCACAACTATCTGTAATGAGATCTCATGCCCTCTTGAGGAAGACAAATGGTCAGTTGTCCTCAGCAACTTAAACCATGAAACCCAATACGAATAAGTTCAACAGAACCACAATACATGGGTTGCCCGTGCATGTTTCAGCCTTAACAGGGCATAATTTTTATTCAATTTCAAATACCAAGTTTACAAAAAACAAAAAATGAAAAAGTTCAAACTCTACTTCATTCCTCCTGGTTGTAGCTCTGCACCCATTCTTGCCATTGCTCTTGTTCACGGTAAGGGGAACATCAGGGTTTCAAAGGTCTAGATCATTACTGATAGATGCTTGTCTCTCTATCCCACACAGGATTTGTTCTCTATTATCAGGAAGAAGTGACCAGATTCAGAAATAATTTTCAGATAATTAGTCAGTATATCTCATGGAGCCCAGAACTCCAGTTGGATGGCTCAGAGAACTAGGGTAGAACCAAATACAACTGACCAAAAAGAATAGTCACTAAAAGGATTCCTAACTATAATCTTTTTAAATCATAGATTGGTGCCTAGCCCAACTGTCATCAGAAAATTTTTCTTCAGCAGCTGATGGGGGCAGATGAAGAGAAAACTAGCTGGAGTTCTGGGAACCATGAGGAAGATGGGAGGGGGGACTGTAGGAGTCAAGAGGGGCCAAGGACACCAGGAGAACACGACCCACAAACTAAACTAAGAAGGAATTATAGATGCTCACAGATACTGAAGCAGAAATTAAGAGAAGAAAATTAAGAATAAACAAACAAAAAAGAAATGAAAATGCATTAAGTCTAACTTCAATGATCCTCACAATCTTTAATAACCCCAATACTATTCAAATATCCAAAGTCTATTCTGCTACTCAAGAACATCTCTTGGTGTGACATCCTATAAAACCAAGAAAGAAATTAATTCTTTCCAAGATATATACAGTCAATTCTCATGTGCAGGCCACACTATCCAGAAGAACAGGTAGACCACCAGTGCACGGAATTCCCTATTCCTTCAGTTCCTACAGACACAATCCCCCACTAAGCCTCCAGTCACCACCCCTGTAGCCATGTTTCCACCCCAAACTCAGGTGAACATCCTCTGTTCAAGTGCAGGCCATATCAACCAGAAGAGATAGGCAAAGTCAGGCAAAGATTTGTTGCTGAACCAGAGGCCACGCCAGTCATCGTAAATCCAGATAGGCTGCCCCCCAAGGACTGCCTCCAATTTATCTGTAACCCCACCAATACTATCCCCAATCTCTTTCCCTTCCTCATTGCTGTCTTAGCCACCAACTTGTGTGAAGATGCCCTGCTAGAACAAAAGACACAACAGCTATCAGAAGTCCATGTAGGCCACCTGCCAACAGACCCGCCTCACTCTTGCAGTGCCCATCCCCATACCATCTCTAGTTCACCTATCTCAAGCTCCTCACCTGGGACTAACTCTGCCAAATATAGATGGGTCCAATAGGGCTAGACTGAAAACACAGAAAGAATCATGACTTTCAAATTTGGCATCTTGTCTCCAGAATGATTACAACATGGAGGATCATCTCAAATTTGGCTTCTGAGTTGTGATGAGCTTCACCAAGCTTGGACCAGAGTTGCAGAAGGTTCTGCATGAAGTTGCTTCCTAGGATTAGGAATTACTTTGCTTACTCCATCCACAAGTTGAGGGGTTAGCTGAAGGAGTCTTGCTCTTAGCACATCCTCATAAGCTCCCACTATAAAGCAAGGGGCTTCTCTTTCATGGTGATACTCTCCTTGAAGTGTCTGCCCATTTAACCACTAGACAGCCATCTCAAACTACCCTGTGCTGATTTTCTCTACAAAACTCAGACGTTTCATTTCTTTCTGCCTCACTTGTTTCATTTCCACTGGAGACTCGAATGAGACCTCAGTAATAACCATCCAGCAGAATCAACATTTTTTTGAAGAAATCAGCCTATTAATTTTAAATTTTGGATCATTCAACTCTTCAGGGAATGGAGGATGTTAAGAATGAACTGGGGCCAAAATATTATACGTGTCCTCTAGTTAAATTTTTTATGGAGGCTACTGCCCACTGACACCGTGTGACCTCAACATCCACTATCTATATTACTCTCAATATTGCCAGGCCTACAAGCATGGATGACTAAACTTTCTGTGGCTTTGCCATCTATAGACCTAGTGTCTTCAACATTCCTCCAAAAGTCATGACTCCCAGGTACTTTGCAGCAACAAAATCCCTTTTCTCAACACAAAATTTTTCTGAACAACAAAATTTGTTGTTCATTTTTCTGAACAACAATATTTTCTAAATGCAAAAATTAGTGAAGGTCCATCATCTTCTAGAGAAAACACTAAAATTAGATGGTAATTAAGAAAACCAGTGACAAGACATGAGACATAAAGACAGACCAACAAATATATGTCATGGTCCCTTAAACAAGAATGACAAGACTATAATCAAAATCAAACTACAAGAAATCTCTTGCCAATACTCACCCTATGCATTCTGGTTTTTTCTTTCCAAAAAAGAGAAAATGGATTGGACAAGACCTGCTCTTGCAACAAAATTAGAGAGATTTGTTTGAAGTTGTCTGATGTTTTCACATGGTAAAAATGGTTTCAATTACTATCTTATCTAATGTTTCTATTTCTGAGACCAAACACCATAGCCAAAAAGCAAGTTGGTAAGGGAAGGGTTTATTTGGTTTACACTTCCACATTGCTGTTTATCACCAAAGGAAGTAAATCAATACAGGAACTCAAACAGGGCAGGATCCTTTAGGAAGGAACTGATGCAGACACCATGGAGGGGTGCTGCTTATTGGTTTTCTATGGCTTTCTCAGCCCACCTCCTTAAAGAACACAGGACCAAAAGTCCAGGGGTGACACCACCCACCATGGGCTGGGCCCTCCTCTATGGATCACTAAATTAGAAAATGCCTTACAGCTGGATCTCACTGAGGCTTTCCTCAACTTAGGCTCCTTCCTCTGATGACTCTAGCTCCTGTCAAGTTCACACATAAAACAAGCCAGTACAACTACTAAAAGGATCTCATTCTCTTGATAAAGAAAAGCAAGTATGTTAGGATCACCTGGACATCATTTTGCTTCCTATGATTTATGACAGGATGTAACTCTGCATCAGAGTGAGGAAATGAACTTTTCCAAGCCAAATGCAAGATAACAGATTTTTAAAGAAGCAGTGAATGATTTGTATTATAAACCAAAAGCAACTTGCTTTGCTATAATTGCTTTATAAGTCACAAGCACTTATGTAAGTTTATCCCCATTTTTTGTGTATATGTTTGTGTGTGAGAGAGAATGTTTTCCATGTGTGTACAAAAGAGGGTGCCAGATTCCATGGATCTGGAGTAGCATGTCATTAAGAACCTTCCAAACGGAGTGTAGAGATTTGAACTCAGGTATATTCGCTGAGCCACCTGACAAGCCCCACAGTACTTCTAGCCAATAAACTGAGTCTAAATGATCCTTGGGAATATGATGCTTCAATATTAAGATTCTATGTATGGTCGATTTGTAGCATGAACTGAATACAACCCAAAGAAAATTCCGAACAATTTTTAATAGGAAAACTAATTCTAAAGCGACATGTTGAGTAGAAACACTTAGAAAGCTCAATGGGCTTATGAAAAATAGTACAATACACACTGACAACTTATGACTTCTATATTTACCCTAAAGCTATAAAAATAAAAATGTATACCATGTTTGTGAAAGAATAAAGGGATGGAAAGAAAAAAACCAAGAACAAAAGTAGGAAAACATAGTCAGCTGTTAGTCAAAAGAACAAAGGAAACTCAATCAAGAAAACCTGTAATCCTGACCAATACTACCTAGCTACCTATGGTACCTATGTGGATAGAAATTAAATAAACACAGCCTTTACAACTTCCACAAAATTAACTCAAAAGGAACCCTTAACTTACTATGTTTCTGACCTTCCAATTACTGATATCTCTTCCAAACAAGGCCCCAAGCTTTAGAGCTCTCTCTACAAATGGACATAGTCTCTGGCTATGTTTCTGCTATACATCATGCCTCCTAGTATTTTCAGGTGAAATCAGCTCTGCTGATACCCAAACCAAAAACAATGACTATTTCCTGCCATGTGGATTATGGTACAAGATGGGGAATCTGTCTTATCCACCTGTCCAACATCCTGCATACCTGAGAAACTTCTGCAGTTCAGAAACTCCTTCTGTGCCCTGGAACTGAACATCCCAGAATTAGACAATTGTGGCTGGTAGTAGCAGGAATTAAAGTGTTCTAATCACGTACTTCTGCCAGATCATCCCCATCACTTCCTTTCTACCAGTTTCTAAACTATCTGTAACATTTATAAGACAAACCATAACACAAAATGCAACGTTAAGAACTTCAAGAAACTAGACCTTAATTTTTTTCAATCTGTCTTCCTACTACACACCAAAAACAAAGCCTGTGTGTGCACACTGAACAGAGATATTACAAGCATAATATCCTCCTATGCCAGGCCTACAGAGTCTCTCACTCCCCACAAAATCTATACACAGGGTGTCTCACAGGACAAGAGCCACTGCTCAGGTAACCCCATGGACCAACAGAACCGCTGTCTGCCTCCTGGTACATCCCAGTCCTAGAAGCCGAGAGCTCAGCACTTACTCCTCCTGGTCTGCTGGGACCACCCATCTGGCCTCAGAAGAGTAGCAGCTTCCCTGCTGGAAGATCATGTCAAATGACTCAGACAGCACACTCCTTGGCCCTGCCCTTCCAATCTAGAGGCAGACGAGGCCCTAGTTAGGGCAATTGCTGTTTTAGTAGAAATTCTTGCAGCCTTGGGAGTACATCCTGTTCCCCTCCAAAGGCAGAGTTCTTTGTGTGCACATCCTATTACACACTCTATGTCCAGTGCACCCAAATCTTTGCTTCTTTTTTTAGATTTATTTATTTATTATGTATATAACATTCTGCCTCCGTGTATGCCCACATGCCAGAAGAGGGCACCAGATCTCATTACAGATGGTTGTGAGCCACCATGTGGTTGCCTGGAATTTAACTCAGGACCTCTGGAAGAGCAGTCAGTGTTCTTAACCTCTGAGCCATCTCTCCAGCCCCAAATCTTTGCTTCTTAACTGGGAAATTCTGTTGCCAAACACAGGTCACAGTCAAACAGGAGCTGTTATACTGTGTAAATCTTGTGAAAGAAAAACAGGCTGTCAGTTAGAAAACAATGAGAGGTCATGGTAGTGCTTCGAGGCAGAAAACAGATGATGGATATGATGAAGTTATAATCTCAAAAATTATTTTGAAAAATTTGAAGCAGGCTTTATGGCCATGTGCTCCAGAGACTAGGAAATTGTATGGGAGCACACCAAGGATTACTCATAACTTGTCTCTCAGGATGTACAAGTTAAACATGGAAAATAACAGCCCTGGTAGGCTGGGCCACACAATTTATGCAGATCTTCTATTTTGCTTGAAATAGTATAAGTACAGTGATTTGTTTTCATGATAAGGTCAGTCCTTTCTCCAGATTCTTTTTTTGTTTGTTTGTTTGTTTTTCAAGACAATAATTACTTGTACAAATCCTTTTCTTACACTACAATAGATAGCTGACTACATGACTCATAGATAATTTGAAAACTCTGAAGTGGTACTGATGGAGGAGGGTCATCTGTCTATGTGTTACCTTCATTGGTTAATAAAGAAACTGCCTTGGCCCTTTAATAGGACAGAAAATTAGGTAGGCGGAGTAAACAGAACAGGATGCTGGGTAGAAGGCAGTGAGGCAGATGCCATAGCTCTCCTCTCCAAGATGGACGCAGGTTAAGATCTTTCCCGGTAAGCCACCACCTCGTGGTGCTACACAGATTACTAAATATGGGTTAATCAAGATGTGAGAGTTAGCCGGTAAGAGGCTAGAGCTAATGGGCCAAGTAGTGTTTAAAAGAATACAGTTTCCGTGTAATTATTCTGGGGTATAAAGCTAGCTGTGCGGAGCCGGGTGGGACGAAACGCAGGTCTGCCTGCAGCTCCTTTCTCCATCATTTAAGATTTTGGAAGTGAAACATAGAGGACAGCTAGGTCATCACCCTGGAGAGAAACTGAATGGAATGAAGGTCACCTGGGTAAACAAACAAACAACAACAAAAACCTTCTCTCAGAAACACTTTTCTAAAAGGCAGGAAGTACAACTGTTCTAGAATTAATATGCCTTCCCAGGGAGAAATCACTCCACACTTAAGAGATTAATAAAGAAAAACCTGTTTAAAGAGCACATTCATCTGGCTAATGATCAAATAAGAAAGAATCTAGAAGAGATTTTGCATTCCACATATGTTGTCGTCCTTAATTTTCTTTTAGGTTAAGGCTCGAAGTTAAACATCGAAAATTTAAATAGGGATAGGAGACCACAAGTCTAGCCACTAAGGCTGTTGGAGACTTACATAGCAAATATATTAGCAGACCTGAAACAGCAGACCATTCTTCAGTGACAAGGTCCTGAAGAGCAAGTGCCAGGGCATGGGAAAGATAAAAAAAGTAGAAGGTAGAAGAGATAAAGGCTGGGTTGGAGAGGTCCTGCACATGCAAAATAAGCTTCTTAAGAAAAATACCTTCTTGTTATATTACTTTCAAGGGGAAAATTGAAGGAAATGGGAGACTTCTTTGAAGTCTAATCATATAATCATACAGTCAGAAAAGCTCAGAAGGCTAATCAAACAATGTTGCATAAACTGAACACAAGGTAGCTCAAGAGTATTACTGACTAAGCCCACAGTGGCCAAGGGACTAACAATCAGAGCTCCATCTGTGAGAAGGGTTAGGGTCTCAGGATCTGAAGCAACCCCTCCACAAGGGTCCTGGTCCTAGACCATTATCAACTGCCTCAAGAATATACTGATTTTAGAGAAGATGCTCTGTTTTATTCTTTTTCGTTTGTTTTTGTTTTTGTTTTGAAGACAGGGTTTCTCTGCAGCTTTGGAACCTGTCCTGGAGCTAGCTCTTGTAGACCAGGCTGGTCTCAAACTCACAGAGATCCGCCTGCCTCTACCTCCCAAGTGCTGGGATTAAAGGCATGTGCCACCACCACCCAGTGCTCTGTTTTATTCTTAGCACATGGGTTCCTTAGGCTAAATTCCCAAGGCCATGGGGATCACTATTAAAAGTATGTTTCAGTAGGAGGCCTTGCAGATGTTCAGGAATTGATATTTGGTTCTTTTTATTTTAAGAAACAAACAGGACAATGAAGCAGTCTCATTTCTCTTAAACTCCTAAAACAACATGACACATGAACTTCAAATACTATGCACATATCCAAAGCAAATCAAGTTACACTGTGAAACATATTGTTGATTGCAGATTATCCTACTTTGTTACATCTCTACCAGATAGATGAAAATTCTCCTTTGGATATACACATGAGGTATTTAATACTTCTTACATTCTCATGCACTAAGCATTTTAACATTAACATTTATAAAAAAGTTTCAACAAAACAGCAGACTCTGGGGGTACATCATCTAGCCTGGGACATGGACTCATGAGGATCATGAGTTCAATTGTATCCCTCACTAATTACTGACACCCAAGTCAGACTAGATAATGAACAACAATATCACAGAAAATTGATAAAAACATACTTGCTGCCTGGTATTTATTTATTTATTTATATTATTCCATTAAAAAATTTACACATCCTCCACTCCTCCCATACCCCTCCTGCTCTCCTACTCACCCTCCTCCATCCCTCCTTAAGAGAGGGCAGGGAACCCTGCCCCGTGGGAAGTCCAAGGCCCTTCCCCCTCCATCCATGTCTAGGAAGGTGTTCATCTAAATACACTAGGGTCCCAAAAAGACAGTACATGCAGTAGAAATAGGTCCCAGTGCCATTATTGATGGTTTCTCAGTCCACCCCCATATACAGCCACATTCAGAGAGTCCGGTCTGATCACATGCTCATTCAGTCGCAATACAGCTGGATTTGGTGAGCTCCCATTAGAACAGGCACACTGTCTCAGTGGGTGGACCAACCCCTTGCAGTCCTGACTTCCTTGCTCATCTTCTCCCTCCTGCTCGTCAACTGGGAGCTCAGTCAATTACACCGATGAGGGTGTCTGTCTCTATCTCCAACCATCGCTGGATGAAGGTTCTATGATAATATTCGAGATAATTATCAGTGTGATAGTGGGGCAAGGCCAGTTCAGGCACCCTCTCCTCTGCTGCCCAAGGACCTAGCTGGGGACATCTCCGTGGACACCTAGGATCCCCTCTAGGGCCAAGTCTCTTGCCAACCCTAAAATGGATCTCTTAATGTAGATATCTTCTTCCTTGTTCCTATAACTGCCCTCCCTCCATCTCCACCCACCTGGCCCCCAAGATCTCCCCAACACTCTCCTTCTCCCTTCTCTTTCCCCCTCTCCTGTTCCCCCAACCCCACGCTAACCCTCTCAACTTTTGCTGGCGATAATGTTTGCTTCCAATTTCCAAGAGGATCTATATATGTTTTTCTTTGGGTTCACCTTAATATTTGGCTTCTCTAGACTTCTGAACTATAGGCTTAATGTCCTTTGTTTATGGCTAGAATTCACTAATGAGTGAGTACATACCATATTCATCTTTTTGGGTCTGGGTTACCTCACTCAGAATAGTGTTTTCTATTTCCATCCATTTGCATGAAAAATTCAAGATGTCATTGATTTTTACCCCTGAGTAGTACTCTAATGTGTATATATTCCACACTTTCTTTATCCATTCTTCCATTGAGGGGCATCTAGATTGTTTCCAGTTTCTGGCTATTACAAATAATGCTGCTATGAACACAGTTGAACAAATGCTTTTGTAGTATGATTGGACATCTCTTGGGTATATTCCCAAGAGTGGTATTGCTGGATCCTGAGGTAGATTGATTCCCAATTTCCCGAGAAACCGCCACACTGATTTCCAAAGTGGTTGCACAAGTTTGCATTCCCACCAGCAATGGATGAGTGTACCCCTACTCCACATCCTCTCCAGCAAACGTTATCATTGGTGTTTTTTATTTTAGCCATTCTGAAAGGTATAAGATGGTATCTCAAAGTTGTTTTGATTTGCATTTCCCTGATTGCTAAGGAAGTGGAACATGACCTTAAGTGTCTCTTGACCATTTGAACTTCTGTTGAGAATTCTCTGTTCAGTTCAGTACCCCATTTTTAATTGGGTTAATTAGAATTTTAATGTTTAGTTTCATGAGTTATTTATATATTTTGGAGATCAAAGCCTTTGTCTGATGTGCCTTTTTGTCTTAATGACTGTGTCCTTTGCTTTACAGAAGCTTCTCAGTTTCAGGAGGTCCCATTTATTCATTGTTGCTCTTATTGTCTGTGCTACTGGGGTTATACGTAGGAAGTGGTATCCTATGCCCACATATTGCAGACTACTTCCCACGTTCTCTTCTATCAGGTTCAGTGTGGTCAGATTTATATTGAGGTCTTTAATCCATTTGGACTTGAGTTTTGTGCATGATGATAGATATGGGTCTATTTTCATTCTTCTACAGGTTGATATCCAGTTATACCAGCACCATTTGTTAAAGATGCTTTCTTTCTTCCATTGTATAATTTTAGCTCCTTTGTCAAAAATCAGGTGTTCATAGGTTTGTGGATTAATATCCAGGTCATCAATTTGATTCCATTGGTCAACATTTCTGTTTTTATGCCAATACCAAGCTGTTTTCATTACTGTACATCTGTAATAGAGTTTGAAGTCAGGGATGTTAATGCCTCCGGAAGTACTTTTATTGTATAGGATTATTTTGGCTATCCTGGATTTTTTGTTTTTCCATATAAAGTTGATTATTGTTCTCTCAAGGTCTGTGAGGAATTTTGTTGGGATTTTGATGGGAATTGCATTGAACTTATAGATTGCCTTTGGTAGAATTGACATTTTTACTATGTTGATCCTCCCAAACAAAGAGCAAGGGAGATCCTTTCATTTTCTGGTATCCTCTTCAATTTCTTTCTTCAAAGACTAAAATTCTTGTCAAATAGATCTTTCACTTCCTTTGTTAGAGTTACCCCAAGATATTTTATGCTATTTGTGGCTATCGTGAAAGGTGATGCTTCTCTGATTTCCCTCTCTGCTTCTTTATCCTTTTTGTATAGGAGGGCAACTGATTTTTTTGGAGTTGATCTTGCATCCTGCCACATTACTAAAGGTGTTAATCAGCTATAGGAGTTCTTTGGTAGAGTTTTTGGAGTCGCTTATGTATACTATCATAACATCTGCAAATAACAAAAGTTTGACTTCTTCCTTTCCAAACTGAATCCCCTTGATCCCCTTATGTTGTCTTATAGCTAGTGCTAGAACTTCAAACACTGTATTGATGAGGTATGGAGAGTGGACAGCCTTGTTGTGTTCCTGATTTTAGTGGAATGGCTTTGAGTTTCTCTCCATTTAATTTGATGTTTGCTGTCGGCTTGCTGTATATTGCTTTTCTTATATTTAGGTATGAACCTTGTATCCCTAATCTCTCCAAGACCTTTATCATAAAGGGGTGTTGAATTTTGTCAAATGCTTTTTCAGCATCTAATGAAATTATTGTATGCTTTTTTCTTTCAGTTTTTTTTATATGATGGATTACATTGATAGGTTTTCGTATGTTGTTGAACCAGCCCTGCATCTTTGGGATGAAGCCTACTTGATCATAATGGATAATTTTTTAATGTGTTCTCGGATTCGGTTTGACAGTATTTTATTGAGAATTTTTAAGTCGATGGTCATGAGTGAGATTGGCCTGTAATTCTCTTTCTTGGTTGAGTCTTTGTGTGGTTTAGGTATCAGGATCACTGTAGCTTTGTAAAAGGAGTTTGGCAATGACTCTTCTGTTTCTATTTTGTGAAATACATTAAGGAGTATAGGTATTAGCTCTTCTTGGAAGTTCTGGTAGAATTCTGCATTGAAACCATCTGGTCCTGGGCTTTTTTATTGGTAGGGAGGTTTTTGGTGACAGCTTCTAATTCCTTGCGACTTACAGGTCTATTTCAATTGGTCACCTGATCTTCATTTAATTTTGGTATATGGTACTTGTCTAAAAAAATGTCCATTTCTTTTACATTTTCCAATTTTGTGGCATACAGGCTTTTGTAATAAGATCTCTGAATTTCCTCTGTGCCTGTGGTTATGTCCCCCTTTTCATTTCTGATCTTGTTAATTTGCATGTTCTCTCTCTGCCGTTTGATTAGTTTGGAAAGGGGTTTGTCAATCTTGTTGATTTTCTCCAAGAACCAGCTTTTTGTTTCATTGATTCTTTGGATTGTTTTCTGTGTGTCTATTTTGTTGATTTCAGCCCTAAGTTTGATTATTTCCAGTTTTCTACTCCTCCTGGGTGAGTCTGCTTCTTTTTTTTCTAGAGCTTTCAGGTGTGCTGTTAAGTCTCTAATGTGTGCTTTCTCTGTTTTCTTTATTGGGCACTTAGTGCTATGAACTTTCCTCTTAGCACTGCTTTCATAGTGTCCCATAGGTTTGGGTATGTTGTGTCTTTATTTTCACTGAATTCAAGGAAGACTTTAATTTCTTTCCTTATTTCTTCCTTGACGCAGGGGTGGTTCAGTAGTTGACTATTCAGTTTCCATGAGTTTGTAGGCCTTCTAGGGATAGAATTGTTGTTGAATTCTAACTTTATTCCATGGTGATCCGATAGTACACAGGTGGTTACTACAATTTCTTTGTATCTATGGGTGCTTGCTTTGTTACCAATTATGTGATCAATTTTTGAGAAGGTTCCATTAGATTCTGAGAAGAAGGTATATTCTTTTCTGTTTGGGCGGAATATTCTATAGATGTCTGTTAAGTCCATTTGGTTCATTATATCTGTTAGTTCTCTTATTTCTCTGTTAATTTTCTGTCTGGTTGACCTGCCCATTGGTGAGAGAGGTGTTGAAATCTACTATTAGAGTGTGGGGTTTGATGTATGCTTTAAGTTCTAGTTTCTTTTACATATGTTGGTGCTTTATATTAGGGGCATAGATATTCAGGATTGAGACTTCCTCCTGATGAATTGTTCCTGTTATGAGTATAAGATGTCCTCTATCTCTTCTGATTGATTTTAGTTTGAAATCAATCTTGTTAGATATTAGTATAGCCACATCCACTTGTTTCTTGGTCCATTTGATTGGAAAACCTTTTCCCATCCCTTTACTCTGAGGTAGTGTCTGTATTTGAGGTTGAGGTGTGTTTCTTGTAAACAGCAGAATGTTGGATCCTGTTTTCGTATCCATTCTCTTAACCTGTGCCTTTTTATAGGTGAATTGAGTCCATTGATATCAAGTGATATTAATGACCAGTGGTTGCTAACTCTGGTTATTTTTTACGGTGGTAGTGTTTGTGTGTTTCCCTTCTTTGAGTTGTGCTGGTAGAGGGTTGTTAGATGCTTGTGTTATTATGAGTGTTGCTGTCTTACTTGGTTTGTGGTTTTCCTTCTAGTATTTTCTGTAAGGCTGGGTTTGTGGATATGTATTGCTTAAATCTGTTTTTGTCCTGGAATATCTTGTTTTCTCCATCGATGGTGAATGCAAGCTTTGCTGGACATAGTAGTCTGGGCTTGTATCCATGTTCTCTTAGTGTCTGCAGCACATCTACCCAAGACCTTCTGGCTTTCATGGTTTCCACTGAGAAGTCAGGTGTAACCCTGATAGGTTTCCCTTTATATGTTACTGACCTTTTTCCCTTGCAGCTCTTAATATTCGTTCTTTATTCTATATATTTTGTGTTTTGATTATTATATGGCAAGGGGATGCTTTTTTTTATCCAGTCTATTTGGTGTTCTGTATGCTTCTTGTACCTTCATAGAAATATCCTTCTTTAGGAATATCTTTCTTTGGGAAAGTTTTCTTTTATAATTTTGTTAAATATATTTTCTGGGCCTTTGAGCTGTAATTCTCCTTTTTCTACCCCTTTTATCCTTAGGTTTGATCTTTTCATGGTATCCCAGATTTCCTGGTAGTTTTGTGTTAAGAATTTGTTGGATTTATTTTCTTTAATAAATGAGTTTATTTCCTCTATAGTATATTCGGTCTTTCTTCTATCTCTTGTATTCTGTTGGTTATACTTGTCTCTGTAGTTCCTGTTCATTTACCCAGATTTTCCATATCCAGCCTTCCCTCAGTTTGTGTTTTCTTCATTACCTTCGTTTCATTTTTCAAGTCTTGAACTGTTTCCATTACCTGTTTGATTGCTTTTTCTTGGTTTTCTTGGGTATCTTTGAGAGATTTATTCATTTCTTCTACCTTTTTTCATCTTCTCCATTTCTTTATAGCAGTTTTTCATATCCTGTTTAAGGTCCTCTATTAATTTCATAATGTTATGTTTAAAGTCGATTTCTTCTACTTCTTCTGGATTAGGATTTTCAAATCTTCCTGCTGTATGTTCGCTGGATTCTGGTGTTATCATATAGCTTTTCAGATTGTTGGAGGAATTCTTGCATTGGTGCCTGCCCATCTCTTCCTTCAAATGCTGTTAGGAGAGTCTTGGCATCTTGGTCCAATCTTTGCTGTGGCTAACTGTGTACTTGGGGTTTTTTCTTGGTCTGCCCTTTCTTAGGTCCCTGGAGTTGGCTCTCAGATCCTCTTCACCCTGAAGTAGGCTGTGGTGGTGTACCTAAGGATCCTGCAGATGGAAAGAAGTGCTTGGGTGGCTAGTTGGGATGGGATAAGTAGAGAAAGGCAGTAGCTGGGGAGAAGCCACACTGAATGGCCAGAATGTTTAGGGGATTGGATGTTGCCTGTACTGAGTTCCCGCCAGCCAGTCGGGAACTCACTTACCCCTCCAGATGGATCTTCTGGTACAGGAGCAGGGCCACTTGCTGGCCAGGGACCTCGCAGACAAAAAGGCAGGCTTGCTAGGTGCAGTGGAACAAAGAAACTCCTGCAGCAGTTACACTCACCACTTTGTCCCCAGATCCTCAGCCCCGAAGCAGGCTGAGTTGGGGGATCCTATGACCCCACAGATGGAAAGGGGTGCTTGGGGGCAACCTGGGATGGGATAAGAAGAGAAAGGCCGCTTCCTGATATTTAAATAAGTAATGGACCACTGAGAGGCTGGGCACCACATTGTATACATTACAACAGAAAAGCACTTATCAGTACATGAAAACATAACAGAAAGTGAACAAAAGACAAACAAAGCATATGAGAACCACAAAATAATCTTTATTAAATCAATTGACCACACCAAAAAAACCACACTTTTAATATCTACCCCAAATATTTCAAAATAGAAACCATCAGTCTTGAGTAAACATGGTCAATTATTTACTTACTTGAAGGCTACAATGAAAAAGAGATGAAACAGGATTTTTTTCTTGAAAGTGAAGACAACTGTGATGTCTTTACAAAATCATTTCCACAAATAGGGTTTTTCTCTTCTATGAGTTCTTACACATTTCCTGATATCAAGATGATATTTACAAGGCTAGAGATTGGCAGAGCAGTTATGAGAAGTTCACTCCCAGGACCAAGGCCGATTTTTGACAACTATCTGTAGACAGAGGCTGCTTGTTTATTTCTCAGCTACCCAGACCCAAATAATCACATGGAAACTACATTACAATATTCATTGCTTGGCCTATCAGTTCAGGCTCATTATAAACTAACTCTTACATCTTAAATTAACTGATTTCTATTAATCTGTGTATCACCATGAGGCTGTGGTCTACCATAAAGTTTCAGCATGTGTCTCCCTGACTTCACCCACTCTCTCTATATATATCTTGTCCAGCCTGGCTGTATTTTGCCCTGTCATAGGCCAAAGCAGTTTTATTCATGAACCAAAAAAGCAACACATATAAAGAAGGACATCACATATCAACTACCTGTGTAATTCCTGCTACAAGAAGATCCTAGAGTCTAAGCTTTTTGGAAACCAGCATTAAAATGCATATATCCACACAATGATACAATGACATCACATAATTAAAATTAAACTAAATCCTTAAACAAATTTTCACTCATGTTTTTTCTTGTGTAAACATTCATGCATATAACACAAGTGTTTAGGCATTTAAACATTTACTTAGAGTTTTTCCTCATCTTGAACTGGTTCATGTAACAGAAGGTAAGCATATCAGCTTGAAGTCAGAGAAATTAATTCTTCACAGTTGGCTGTATCATGTAGGAAGATTTAAAAAATATAACTGTGCTGGAAGAATGGGCCTGAGAGTTTCCATCCCCACACCATTTCTACTTCCCACTCTCTGTTTCATGCTGAAGGCTGCTTTGGCTGCTAAGTCTGACACTTGGAGCCCTGCCACTTGCATGGTGATCTTGTATCACTCTGGACCCATGGGAAAATTAAATTCTTTCATAAGGTGGCTTGGATATTATGTTAATCACAGCAACAGAAAAGGCACTATTACACATCCATAAAGTTTTACACACAGATGAGTTATTTCATGTAGCTGAAGCATGAAATCTAAAAGGGTTAACTTACTTAAAACCACACAGCTTTTGTCACATGAGTTTGCAGATAAAAACAAAATAAAGAGATGTGTCATAATGCTTGAACAAATTGTTGACATTTGTCAGATCTTTTTTTCTCCACAACAAATAACCTTTTGTAATTGAATGTAAGTGTGCTGGCTAATGGTATCGCCAAATCCTTTAAAGTCAGATTCCCACAGGTATGAGTTCTTCCAGGTTCTCAAAGATTACTGTGATATACAACGGCTTTAACAGACCAATTACACACTAAAAGTTCTACTCATGTATAGACCACCATGAAGTGCCAAAATTTTGTCACACATTTATAGGGTTTTTTCTGTGATACAATTTTGTCTCAGGATTTTGAAGAGTGTTGATAGAAGCAAAGGCTTTATCACCTTTATTATATTTGTATAGTTTCTCCCCAGTGTGTGTTCTTTTATGTCTCTGGAGACTTCTGCGATGTGCAAAGGCTTTATCAAATAGCTTACATTTATAAGGTTTCTCTCCAGTACGTCTTCTTTTACATATCCTGAGACTACTTTGACATGCAAAGGGTTTACCATATTCATTGCATTCCTAAGGTTTCTCTCCACTATGTGCTCTTTTATGTACTTGGAGATAACTGTGACTTGTAAAGGCTTTACCACATTCATTACAGTTATAAGGTTTCTCTCCACTATGTAGTCTTTTATGTACTTGGAGATAACTTTGACTTGTAAAGGCTTTACCACATTCATTACAGCTGTAAGGTTTCTCTCCACTATGTGTTCTTTTATGTACTTGGAGATAACTTTGACGTACAAAGGCTTTACCACATTCATTACAGGTGTACGGTTTCTCTCCAATATGTGTTCTTTTATGTGCTTGGAGATAACTGTGAAATGCAAAAGCTTTACCACATTCATTACATTCATAAGGTTTCTCTCCACTATGTGTTATTTTATGCCTTTGAAGATAACTGAGACGTCCAAAGGCTCTACCACATTGATTACATTCATAAGGTTTCTCTCCACTATGTGTTATTTTATGTACTTGCAGATAATAGTTACGTGTAAAAGCTTTACCACATTGAATACATTCATAAGGTTTCTCTCCAGAATGTATTCTTTTATGTACTTGAAGATGATTGTGACGTCCAAAGGCTCTACCACATTGATTACATTCATAAGGTTTCTCTCCAGTATGTGTTCTTTTATGTACTTGAAGATGATTGTTACTTATAAAGTCTTTACCACATTGATTACATTTGTAGGGTTTCTCTCCAGTATGTGTTCTTTTATGTACTTGAAGATGACTGTTACTTGCAAAGTCTTTACCACATTGAATACATTCATAAGGTTTCTCTCCAGTATGTGTTCTTTTATGTATTTGGAAATGCTTGTACCGGGAAAAGGCTTTATCACATTGATGACATTCATAAGGTTTCTCTCCAGTATGTATTCTTTTATGTATTTGAAAACTACTGGAGTGGGAAAAGGCTTTACCACATTGATGACATTCATAAGGTTTCTCCCCAGTATGTGTTCTTTTATGTTTTTGAAAACTACTGGGGCGGGAAAAGGCTTTACCACATTGATAACATTCATAAGGTTTCTCTCCAGTATGTGTTCTTTTATGTATTTGGAGATTACTGAGCTGGGAAAAGGCTTTACCACATTGATGACATTCATAAGGTTTCTCTCCAGTATGTGTTCTTTTATGTATTTGGAGATTATGGGGCTGGGAAAAGGCTTTACCACATTGATGACATTCATAAGGTTTCTCTCCAGTATGTCTTCTTTTATGCTTTTGAAGATAACGGTGACATCCAAAGGCTTTACCACATTGATTACAATTGTAAAGTTTCTCTCCACTGTGTATTTTTTTATGATTTTGGAGATGACTGTGTTGTGCAAAGGCTTTGCCACACTGACTATGTTCAAAGGATTTCTCTCCAGTACGATGTGCAGAGGCTGCACCATATCCAATACTTTTATAGGGTTTCTTTCCAGTATGATTACTCTCAATCCTTTGAAGATGACTATGACATGCAAAGGCTATACAACACTGAGTGAATTCAGATGGTTTCTCTCCAGTACAAATTCTTTCATGCCTGTGGAGAAAATTGGCAAATGGAAAAGCTTTAACACATTCATTATTCTGATGAATCTCTGTATTTATATACAAATTAGTTTGAAAATTTAGACTAACTGTAAAGGGGAATCAGATAGTAAGGTTTACACTCATGGTGTTCCCCTAAATTAAGCATTGTTTTGTGTCTTTGAAGATACCTGTGATAGTAAAAGCCTTTTTTAAAAAAAACAAAATGGTCCATTTTTTTAGATATAGTATATTTTTTCCATGTTCACATATTTGAAGAGAACTGGAAGAACTTAGAACTTTACCATACTGTTCCATAAATAAGTTTTCCTACAGTGTGAGCCATACCACATTTCAAAATGAACCATGACAAACAGATGTATTTACACATTCCAACAGTCATAGGAATTTGCTACAATGTGAGGTTGTTGATGTATTCCCAATAAAGTTGGAAAACCAATTAATTGTAAACTTGTAAATTGTAAATTGTACCACATTCAATAAGTCTACTCAAAGTGGAGACTACAAACTATCTTCTAATTGTCCTGGAAGATAAATAGGTAAATGGCCCGTTTCCATATCCTTTTGTGCACATGGCTTGTATTCAGAGTGACATATGAGGTATCTATTAAAAGAATAACAACAAAAGATTTCCACAGTGCATTCACATTTTGACTTTCTGTTCCTCATAGACATGTGGTATAGGTATTAAGGTTTCTACACAGCAACCTTGTTGACTCTCATAAACTGTCCCCCTTCAATAAATTTAGTAAAGTCACAAGTATATGAAGAACATGAGCCTTGCTATGGATGATTGCTTGTTAGAGGGTTTTGAACATATACTTATGACATCTATACCTTTTGCACTAAGTGGTATAAACCTAAATGGATCAGAACTTCTACAGTGTAGTTATCATTGGCCTGTGATTCAAATGGAGATATTTGTGAGGCATTGTTTCCTTGTCTTCTTTCTGAGAGGAATGACTTGAAAATAGAGATCACCTCCCTGACACTGAGTTATATGATTTTGTGAGAAGTTAGTAATCATGAATACACTTTAAGCTGGGCTTATTTATACTGTTGATTTTCCTTAACACTTCTAGGACACACTAAAAATTTCTTTAGAGCCACATTCTTATCAGCCGTAAATGAAAATTACCTTCCATGTCTTCTAGAACTTTGACACCCTTCTTCAATAGGACGGGTTTCCCAACGGTAGCCTAAAATAAGTAGCAGGAAATGTATGATACATTATTGGAAATTGTACAAGATTGAAATTACTATCTTCAGTGAACCTTAACAACTTCCTTGATTTATTCACCTCATTCTTCCTCTTTCTCAATCAAAATTACAGAAGATCATCAATAACCTGTAGTGAGGAGCTGCGGGCAGGCCTGCTTTTCATCCTGCCCGGCTCCCGCATGGTTAGCTTTACACCTGAAATAACAACACACAAATTGTATTCATTTAAACACTGCCTGGCCCATTAGTTCTAGCCTCTTATTGACTAATTCTCACATCCTGCTTTAACCCATATTTAATAATCTGCGTAGCACCACACGGGGTGGCTTACCAGGAGAGATCTTAACCTGCTTCTGTCTCGGAGAGGAGAGGCATGGCGACTGCCTGAGGCATCTGTCTCACTTCCCTTCTTCCCAGCATTCTGTTCTGTCTACTCCACCCACCTAAAGGCTGGCCTATCAAATGGGCCAAGGCAGTTTCTTTATTAACCAATAAAATCAACACAAACAGAAGACTATCCCACATCAATAACCAAGAAACAGTTCTTTTATTTTAAAATGTGAAGGAAAATTCAGTCTTACCTATAGCAGTGAGGTTCCTGTAGGTCTCCAGCATCACAGATTTGTACAGACTCTTCTGGGAAAGATCCAGCAAAGCCCACTCTTCAAAACTGAAGTCAATATGCACGTCATCATAGGTCACTGCACTCTAAAATATACCATACATGTGTACAATAGAAAGAATGATACTGAAAAGTTGTAAAGGTATACTATACTTCTTTGACAATATATTAATATAATTTTGTTGCTCCCCACACTTTATTCCACAACATAGAAGTTCTAACATAAAAACCAAGTCACTTTAAAAGGAAACTGTATGAGAGGTTCACCTTTGTCCTTTCTGTACCCTTTGAAAAGGATATAGTCTTAAAAGAAAAATGCCTATTAACAGACATACAGCAAGACAAACAACAGATCAACAGTACTGATAACACATCAGAGTGATTGAATGAACAGTTATAAGTATAAATACATGGACAAGCTGGGTGTCTTCACTCATGCCCATAATCAAAGGACTCAGGAAGCAAAGGTAAGTGAATTTAATTAAGGTGGATGCCAGCCTGGCATATGAAGTGAATTTCAAGATAGCCAGAGTTACGTATTAATAAGGCCTGTCTCTACCACAAAAATCAATCAAATAAAAAAGGTAGAAGGAACTGAGAGGTTTTTACAGAAGTTCTTACAAAGAGGAAGACATTCACTCCAGTTCTATATTCATCTTCCAGGAACCTGAGGTGCTGCAGATTAAACTGTCACATTAATAAGATCTTACTAAAATGGAATGCAGTTACAAATGGACAGATGAAAATATTAGCAATGAAATGTTGTTATTAATAAAGAACATAAGGAAGGACAGATGGTTCAGTAGTGAAGATCTCCTGCTAGTCTTGCACATAGGTGGTTCAATGGCCAGTATTTAAATCGGGGCTCACAACTATCCATTACTCCAAGTTGCAGGGATGATGAGGCCATCTTCTGACTACTGTGAAGAGCAAGCATACGTATCCATGTGGTACATAAACATGAACATGGGCAAAAAAATAGTATTTGTTCAAAGGAATTCAAAATAAGCACATTAGGTAAGAGGACTGTCACGCATTTGGAATTCAGTGACTCGGAATGTCCAGGCAGTATTAGTTTTGCGAATATTGCCAACCTAGGAAAGAGAATGAGACCTAAATTTCAAAATTCAAGATGCAGGTGAAAAATCAGTACAACAGCATATGTTTGACATGCATACGAAAACCTATGTTCCAGGCCTATCAGGCAAATATATATATATATATGTGTGTGTGTGTGTGTGTGTGTATGTATGTATATATATATTATATATATATTATATACATATATATTACATATATTATATATATTTCAAAAACCCAGGCATTTTGGCCCACCTTTAAAACCTGCACTCCAGGGCCCAGAATCACTTGGATCTCTGAGTTGAAGACAGCCTGGTCTACAGAGCTACTTTCAGAAAAGCCAGTACTACACAGATAAACCTTGCCTTAAAAAACAGAAATGAAAACAATAAAAAAAATCAGCCTAACCAATTGCATTGAATAGCAATTGTTCAATTGTATCTCATGTGCTTTAGTGATACCATCTACAGTGATGGTGAAGTCATGAAAAAAGGACACAAAGACCAGAAAATGGTTGAGGTTATGTATAAACATGCAAATTCCATCTCCAGTGAGTCCTAAAGGTTCTACAAGCATCCCAAAGATACTCACCATGGATAAATAAGTATTCAAATAAATCATCCTATCTGGAGCTTTTCATTCAATTGGCTACATTCTGACTCAGGTCACTACAGATTCATGATCATTCCATAAAAAATGCTCTAACTTTAATGACTCATAGCCTTCAACAGCCCCTATACTGTTTAAATGTCCAAAGTCTCTTCTGACATTCAAGGCAATAGATTTATTGTGACATCTTGAAAAATCAGAAAACAAGTTACATCTTTCCAACACACAATGGCACAGAATACCCTTTACTATTCCAAAAGAGAAGAACAGAGACATAGTAAGGAGAGATTGGACCAAGGCAAGACTGAAACCCAGGAGGGCAAACACCAAATCCTATAGCTCTGTCTCAGACACATGGAGCTTTGGTTTCAAAGGCCTTAGGTGCCTCATTTTTTCCTGCAACTTATCATACATCTTTCCATGGAATATGTCTCATAGCTTAGCTATTTCAACATCTTGTGCTCTCAAAATGCAATCCAGGCTTCATTCTCACAGCTTCAAGCAATGAACTCACAACACTGCATCTCTGACTCTGCAAATATAGACACATGCAACAGTGTTAAACTAAAACCACACACCATGAATTCCTAACCTGAAATCTTGATTCTTTCCTGTTTCCAGAACCAGCACAACATGGGAGAGCCTGCCAAGACCAGCTTCTTAATTAGGATGGAACCTGTCTCACTTGGACCCCAATTGCAGCAGGTTATGTATGAAGCTGCTTTCTGCAACTAGGAATTACTTTGCCTAATCTTTTCATTAATTGATAGAGTATCGGTTTTAGGACACCTTGCTATTTTCCACTGTAGAATCTCCTTGAAAATTCCTGCCTGCTTCAGCACCTGACTGCCATCTGAAACTGCCTTATCATTTTCAGTTATTTCTGTCCCACTTGCTGACTTTTTAACTGTGGACCTGAATAAGCCATCACTAATAATCATCTAACAGGCTTAATATTCCGTCTAAGAAAGCAGGCCATTACTTTTTAATGCTACCTCACTCAATCTCTCAGGGCATGGGCAAAATAGGAGAGATTTCTGGTCAATATATCACACAAATGATCTCTAACTTAATTTTTCATTGAGTCTATTTCCGACTGAAATTCTATGTCCTCAACTTCCACTGTCTGTATTACTCTCAACACTTCCAGGTTCTACAAGAAGAGACAGTTAAGCTCTGTGTACAGCTTTGCAGGCATTTTCTAATCTAAAATATGGAAATCTTCCACATTCTTCCAAAAGACAATATTATCAGGTTCTGACCAGCAGCAACAACATCACTTTTGGTGGCCCATTTTTTTTGTTGTTGTTCTAACATGATTCTCTGTTGCTGTGATTAAATCCTTTAGCCAAAAGAACCTCAGGTAATGAATGGGTATTTTTGTTGTTTGTTTTTTGTTTTCTGATTCAGTCAGATCACAGCCCATCATTTTGGAAGCTTATGATACTCAAGCTAGCAACTGAAGACAAAAAGCATGACAAATAACCTTTCTTGGCTTTTTCTCTTGCATCGTCATTGTCTCATACTTAACTAACTCTTATCCAGCTGAGGCCCACTTGAAAAGGGATATTCCTCAGTGGAAGAACTGTCCCACATCAATCATTGACCAACACAGTCTCTCACAAACATAGGAGTTTATGGTTATTATGAATAAAGCTGTTATAAAAATGGTTGTGCAAGTGTACTTGTATTAAGATGGAGGAACATTTTTTGGGTATAAGACTAATAGTGGTATAGCTGCATCTAAGTAGATAGATTCTCAATTATCTGAAGAACTGCCATATTGATTTCCATAGTGGCTATACAACTTTATACTCCCACCAGGAAGTAAGGAGAGTTCCCCATGAGCTGTCATGTGCTCAATTGATCCTGGCCATTCTGACAGATATAAGATGAAATCTCAAAGTAGTTTTGATTTCCTTTTCCTTGATGGTGAAGAATGTTGAACATTTCTTTAAGTGTTTACTAGCCATTGTAGAATCTTCTGTTGTGAATTCTGTTTCAATTTGCTTGTTTCAACTGGGCATACAATAACAACACACTTTTAATATCTACCCCAAATACTGCAAAATAGAAATCACAATGCTGTAATCTCAACCATCAGTCTTGAGTGAACATGGTCAATTATTTACTTACTTGAAGGCTACAATGAAAAAGAGATGAAACAGGAATTTTTTTTGAAAGTGAAGACAACTGTGATGTCTAGTCTTACAAAATCATTTCCATAAATAGGGTTTTTCTCTTCTTTGAGTTCTTCCATATTTCCTGGTATCAAGATGATATTAAAAGCCTAAAATATTTGCAGGGCTAGAGATACGGCGGAGCAGATATGAGAAGTTCATTCCCAGGACCAAGGTCAGGTTTTTGACAACTACCTGTAATTCCTGCTACAAGAGAATCCTAAGGTCTAACTTTCTTGGGTACCAGCATGCACATGCATATATCCACACAAAGACACAATAACATCACATAATTAAAATTAAACCAAATCTTTAAACAAATTTTCGCTCATGAATGTTTTATCTTGTCAAAGCATTCATGCCTATAACACAGGTGTTGAGGCATTTAAAGGTTTACTTACAGGGTTTTTCTTCATCTTGAATTGGTTCATGTAACAGAAAGCAAGCATGTCAGCTTGAAGTCAGAGAAATTAATCCTTCACAGTTGGTGGTATCATGTGGGAAGACTTAAAAAATGCTGCTGGGCTGAAGAAATGTGTTCCGGGGGTGGACCTGAGAGTTTCCATCCACACACCATTTCTACTTCCCACTCTCTGCTTCATGCTGAAGGCTGCTTTGGCTGCTAAGTCTGACACTTGGAGCCCTGCCACTTGCATGGTGATCTTGTATCACTCTGGACCCATGGGAAAATTAACTCTTTCCTAAGGTGGCTTGGATATTATGTTCATCACAGCAACAGAAAAGGCACTATTACACATCCATGGAGTTTTATACATGGATGAGTTATTTCATGCAAGTGAAGTAAAGTGTAAAATCTGAAAGGGTTACCTTATTTTTTAAATTCACAGGGATTTCATCCATTTGAATTTGGTGGTACAAATGGAATAAAGAGGGACATCAAATGTTTGAACAGATTGTTGACACTTGTCAGATTTTTTCCCTCCAATCTTGTGTAACTGGATTTAGGTATGTTGGCTAAAGATCTTACCAAATCCTTTCATTTCAGATTGCCTTTGGTATGAGTATTCTGAGGTTCTCAAAGACTACTCTGATATGCAAAGGCTTATATGATATCTTAACATATCAACTAACATATCAAGGTTTACTCTTGTATTAATATTATGAAGTGCAAAACTTTTCCACACTCACTACATTTATAAGGTTTTTCTTCAGTATAACTTTTTCCTCATGATTTTGGAAAACAGCTGATATATGCAAAGGCTTTATCACACTGATTACATTTGTAGGGTTTCTCTCCAATGTGTTCTTTTATGTATTCGAAGATGACTGTGATGTGCAAAGGCTGCCAAACATTGATTACATTTGTAAGGAGTCTCTCCAGTATGTATTTTTTTATGTATGTGGAGACTACCTTGATGTGCAAAGGTTTTCCCACATTGATTACATTGATAAGGTTTTTCTCCTGTATGTTTTCTTTTATGAATTTGAAGCTGACCATTACTTGTAAAAGCTTTCCCACATTGATGACATTCATAGGGTTTCTCTCCAGTATGTCTTCTTGTATGTATTTGGAGATTAGTTTGCTGTGCAAAGGCTTTACCACATTGATTACATTTGTAGGGTTTCTCTCCAGTATGTGTTCTTTTATGTACTTGAAGATGATTGTGACGTGAATATGCTTTACCACATTGATCACATTCATAGGGTTTCTCTCTAGTATGTGTTCTTTTATGAATACGGAGATAACTCTGATGTGCAAACGTTTTACCACATTCATGACATTCATAGGCTTTCACTCCAGTATGTGTTATTTCATGTATTCGGAGATTACATTGCTCTGAAAAGACTTTACCACATTGATTACATTTGTAGGGTTTCTCTCCAGTATGCGTTCTTTTATGTATTTGAAGATGACTGTGACGTGCATAGGCTTTGCCACACTGATTACATTTGTACGGTTTCTCTCCAGTATGTGTTCTTGTATGGATCTGAAGATTACAAAGTTGTGCAAAGGCTTTACCACAATGATTACATTCATAAGGTTTTTCTCCAGTGTGTGTCCTTTTATGTTTCCGAAGAAGACCATGACTTACAAAGGCTTTATCACATTGATTACATTCATAAGGTTTCTCTCCAGTATGTGTCCTTTTATGTATTCGAAGACTACTACGGTGTGTAAAAACTTTACCACATTGATTACATTCACAGGATTTCTCTCGAGTATGAATTTCTTCATGCCTTTGAAGATGCCTGTGATATGCAAAGTGAGTATATTCGGAGGGTTTTTCTCCAGTATGACTTCCTGTGTACCTGCGAAGACAATTGGTACATGTAAAAGCTTTACCACATTCATTACACTGATGAATCTTTACATATTTATGAATTAAAATTACAATTAGATCTAAATATAAAAAGGGATAAGATCTTAGGGTTACACTCATGGCATTCCCTTTTAATAAGGGTTATTTTGGGTCTTTGAAAATACCTATGATGACAAAACCCTTTATTACATGGCTCACATTTATAGCATTTTATTTCTATATGACAGTTTTCACATATTTGAAGAGAAATGGAAGAACTCCAAGCTTTATCATATTGCTGTATTCAAAATTTTCCTATATGTAAATGATGGTACATTTCCAAAGTGAACCATGACAAACAGAAATATCTATACATGCCAATACTCATAGGGCTTTTCTGCAGTATGAGTTTGTTGATGTATTCCCAATGAAGTTGGAAAACAAACTAATTGTAAACTTGTATCACATTCTACAAGTCTACTCAACAAGAAGACTATTATATATCTTCTAATTGTTGAGAGAGAGAGATACACTGCTTCTTTCCACAATCCTATGTTCAAAATGCTTGTACCCAAACTGACATATCAGAGGAAGAACAACAAATCAAAGGTTTCCACATTGCGTTTACACAGATTGCTGTTCTGTTCCTCATAGACAGGAATTAAGGTTCTCCCCAGCAACCTTCTTAGTCTCATAAATACCCTCTTCTCAACAAACTTAGCAAAGTCACTACAAACATATGAGTAGCACTAGCTTTACTGGGGACTATTTGCTTATTAGAAGGTTTTGGACAGTACTTATCACTTATTCAATGTGTGTATCTTTTGCAATATCTGAGAGCTGTGAAACTAGAAGAATTTGTAGTTCTACAGCCTAGCTCTTATGGTATTTTGACTCAAACGGTCATATCAGTTAAGGCATTGTTTCCTTGTCTTCTTTCTTAGAGGAATGTCTTGCAAAGATGAATCAACTACCTGACAATGAGATATATGGATTTGTAAGAATTTAATAATCAACACACTTCAAGATGTGCTTATTTACACTGTTGCTTTTCTTCAAAACTTCAGGACTCATTTAAATTTCATACGCATATTTGTATCAGTTTGCACATGAAAATTACCTTCCAAGTCTTCTAGAAGTTTGACAATGTTCTTCAATATTATGGTTTTTCCAATTGTAGCCTAAAATACAGAACCAGAAAATGTGTGATATATTTTTGGAAATTGTGCAAAATTCAGGTTACTAACTTCAGTGCACCTTAAAACTGTTTGGTTGGGGCCAGACGGTGGTGGTACACACCTTTAATCCCAGCACTTGGGAGGCAGAGGCAGGTGGATCTCTGTGAGTTCGAGGCCAGTGTTATCTACAAGAGCTAGTTCCAGGGCAGGTTGGAAGCATCACCCCAGCTGCTGATGCCCCTATATCCAAAGAGCCTGGAATGTTTAGGTGGGGCTTCATTCCAGTCCCTGGCGTCCATTTCGGACCAACTAGGTGGAAAGTTCCATTTCAAGTCCCATCCTCTGGGAGTTACAGAAAGTCACCAAATAGTGACTTTCCACAGGGAGGGTCAAGACCACTCCCCACAAGCTATTTAAACTGCTCCTGCCTCCCCCTCCCTGAGAACTAGTGGTCCTCCAGGTTCTCCTTTCCCCTCTCTGTTTTCCCAGGAGCGCTGGCATCCATTAAACCTGGGCCTTTTCTAATTCAGTTTGATTTGGTCTGATTTAGATTATTGTGTCAATGGAGAGGTTTGTTGGGCAGAAAAATCTTTACAAAAACCATGCCTACTCTTCTGGCCTTCAAATATTTAAAAAATTTTAAAAAAACATGCCTAATTTATTCATCTCATTCTTCCTTTCTCAATTGAAATTATAGAAGAGTATCAATAACCAACAAACAGTTGTCCCCTTATTTTAAAACAAGAAGAAAAATTCAGTCTTACCTATAGCAGTGAGGTTCCTGTAGGTTTCCAGCATCACATCTTTGTAGAGATTCTTCTGGGAAGGATCCAGCAAAGCCCACTCTTCCGGAGTGAAGTTGACATGCACATCATCATAGGTCACTGCATTCTAAAATATCCCACGCATGTGTACAACAGAAAACGTGATACTGACAGCATTTAAATGTATACTTCTTTGACAATATATTTGTATAATTCTGGTGCTTCCCACAGTTATTCCATGACTGAAGTTCTAATGTAATCACCAAGCCATTTTAGAAGGAAACTTAATAGGAAGTTTACCTCTGCCATTTCTTCACCCTTTGAATGGGATATAGCCTTGAAAGAGAAATGCCAACTAACAGACATAAAAAGAGACAAGCAAACAGATCAATGGTACTGAGTACCCATCAGAGAAACTGTATGACCAATTACTAACTACAAAAAAAGATGGGAAAGCTTGGTGTATTGGCTCACGCCTTTAATACCAGCATTCACTCAGGAGGCAGACGCAAGTGTATGTCATTGAGTTGGATGTCAGTCTGGTCTATGTTGTAAGTCCAGGACAGCCAGAATTATATACTAATAAGACTCTGTCTCCCCTACAAAAATCAATCAAACAAAAAGGCAGAAAGAACTCAGAGGTTTTCACTGACATTCCCTACAGAGAGTTATACATTCACTTCAGCTGTCTTCATCTTCCAGAAACCTGACGTGCCCCAGGTTAAACTGTAACATTAAGATCTAACTATAAGGGAATGCATGTTTCAACAGTTACAAATGGACAGATGAAAATATTAGCAACAAAAATGGCGATCCTAAGTGAGCATCCTGGGGCAGGAGAGGTGGCTGGCTCACAGTTAAGAGCTCTTGCTGGTCTTGCAGATAGGTGGGTTCAATTGCCAATACTTACACAGGGGCTCACAACTATACCTCCAAGTTCAGGAGTTCTAAGGCTATCTTCCAACTACTGTCCAGTGGGGGCACATATGCGGTGAATATCCATCCATACAGGCAAAAGGCTCGTTCATTCAAATAATTCAAAACAAACCCAACAGGAAAGAATGTCACACACCTGTGATCCAATGCCTCAGAAGGCTCAGGCAGTATTAATGTCATGAATAGTGCCATCCTGGGAAAGAGAGTGATACCCTCTAACAAATTTCAAAATTCAAGGTGTGTGTGAAGCTCAGCACAAAAGCATACACTTGACATATACAAAAACCTACATATACAAAAACAAAACAAACCAGGTGTGTTGGACCCCCTTTAATCCCAGCACACAGAAGTTAGTCATTTGGATCTCCAAGTTGAGGCCAGCCTGGTCTATAGAGCTACTTTCAGGACACCCAGGGCTACACAGAGAAACCTTGCCTTCAAAAACAAAAATAAAAACAACATTTTTTTTTTAAAAAAAACATATTAGACTAGCAAAATGGCCTATCATTGAATAGCAATGGCTTCAACTGTATCTGTATGATTTAGTTATATCATCTATAATGGTGATGAAGTCCTGAGAGCAGGACACAAAGACAGGAAATGGGCTGTGGCTAGGCATGCAAATCCCATCCCCAATGAGGAATTTCATCAAGAAAGGCCCCTCCTACTAAAGGTTCCAAAGGACCCCAAATAAAGCCACCAAAGAGAGACAAGTATTCAAATACATCATTGTACTTGGGAGGTTTTCATTCAATTGACTACATGCTGACCCAGGTCACTGAAGGCTCATTATCATCCTATGATGAAAAAGTATTTAATCTAACTTCGACTACTGTCATAGTCTACAACATCCCCTACACTGTTCAAATGTTCACAGTCTCTTCTGATACTCAAGACAATCTCTTATAATACCAAGAAACAAATCAAACATTTCCAGCACACAAATACACCGAATATATTCCCATTCAGAAAGAGGGGACTGTGGCTCTGTTCCAGTCCCCAACTTGGGCAGACATCCCATGTTCATGTGCCAGTTGCATCAGCCAAAACCGGTAGGCAAAATCAGGCAAAGACTCCCTCTTGGATCAGAGGCCACATCCATCAGAAACCCAGGGAAGCTGCTAACCCATGGACTTAGTGAATGGAAACCATGGCTCTGTTCCCAGAACAGTGACTGAGTGTTTCACGGATGGCTTTCCTTCTGGGAAACATCAGAGAAGCTCTCGTATGCCTGGCAAAGACAGGTGTGACAGAATATTCAGCCTATGCTGTGCTCTTGATATTTTTTTTTCTGTAATGGGTATGGCAGTGACACAGTAGAGGCCTCACAGAGTTGTAAGGTGGATTTATTAAAAATTTATGACAGGACTGAGAAAATGATTTCTGAAGAAACTCAAATCCCAGGAAAGTTCTTAAAAAGACAAAATAGAGATAATACAGTTCTTTTAAGCACATAATTGTTCTCAGAAAAAAACACAGAGTATCCTCTGACTGAGAAAACAGTCCTTGCAAGAATGGATTAGAGAAGTTAATAAGTATATATAAACATGAGGACATTAGTTCAGGAACAAGAAACTCATCTCTATAGGTACCAGAAGCACAGGCAGTCGGAAAACTGGAGAGGTTGGCCAAGAGTCAACTAGCTCTTGTGCCAACAAATTTAATCTCCTTATTCTGGCTGTGCTTATACGGGACAGAACTATGGACACTGCCAGAGTAGAGCCAGAGAAAAACTTGTAAAGCTCATTGCATAGGCTGCCAGCTAGATATTTAAAATACAACATGCTAACCACAATGACCACTGAGATGTGCTTAACTATGACATCAGATGGTTAAACATCTGCCCAACAAAAAAAAAAAAAAATAGTATGAGAAAGAAACCTGTAATAAGACTTCAGCAAATTATCTAGATTCTTGGAATGAATTTAGGGACACGAAAATTAAATTGTACACTTTATGACTTTCAAATGAAACAAATACAGAGACCATCAAGCTATTTGGGGGAAATCTCCTAAAGAGCAAAACTGGTACTCATATCTTCCATTATGCCAGTGCCACACATCTCTGTCCTTAGGACCCTCAAATCTGCGAGAAGGTGACCCTAGAACCTCCTCCACTCTTTCAATACCCTCCAACACTATCCCCATTCCCACTCCATTCCTCGTTGCTGTGTCCTAGCCCCAACTTGAGCAGAGATGCCCTGCTCAAACAAAAGACACATCAGCTACCAGAAGTCTATGCAGACCCCCTGCCAAGGCCCCGCCCTCACACTATCCCTAGTCCCTCCTCCCCTCCATGCTTTTTCTCAGCCAACAGTCTGGGAGGAGACTCCCTGCTGGTAGAGAGGCCTTGCAGCCAGTTTTCTAGCTCCCAACCTAGGAGGGGGAGCCTCTATTCAACCATAGGGCACACAGACCAGAAGATCAGAGAGCAAATATAAACTAAGGAACAAAACACCAATCCAAAGATATACTAAGAAATAGGCACACAGAACCAGTCACCCCAAACCGAGATACCTAGATGCCAGCTTAAGAACACAGTCAACAACAGCAATGGCAATGTCACCACCTGAGCCCAGTTATCCTATTACAGCAAGCCCCAAACATTCCAAAACAGCTGAAGCATAAAGAAAAGATTTTAAAACAACTTTATAAAGATGAAATAGGTCCTTATAGAGGAAGGGAATAGTCCTTTAAAGAAATTAAAATTAAAATTAAATAAAATACTGGAGAAAATAAGTAAATCCTAGAAAGAATGCTTTAAAAAAAACCAAGCAGTTGAAGGAAATGAATAAAACTGTTCAAGACCTGAAAATGAAAATAGAAGCAATTAAAAAAGCACAAAATGAAGGAATTGTGGTAATGAAAAATCTAGGTAAGCGAACGGGAACCACAGAGGCAAATGTCAACAGAACACAAGACACGGAAGAGAGAATCTCTGGCAATGGAGATATAAGAAATGGATATATTGGTCAAAGAAAATGCTAAACCTAAAAAAAATTCCTGAAACATAACATCAAGGGAATCTGAAACACTATAAAAAAAAAAAAAAAAAAAACCTAGTATAAAATCTAGGATTAGAAGCAACATCCCAGTTTTTAGGCCCAGAATTTTTGTTGTTGTTTTGTTTTTTTGAGACAGGGTTTTTCTGTGTAAGAGCCTTAGCTGTCCTGGAACTAGCTCTTGTAGACTAGGCTGGCCTTGAACTCACAAAGATCCTTGTGCCTCTGCTTTCCAAATGCTGGGATTAAAGGTGTGTGCCACCACTTCCCAGCTCAGAAAATATTTTCAACCCACGTAGGAGCACTGGACTGAGCTCCCAAGGTCCTGATGAGGAGCAAAAGGAGGGAGATCATGAGCAAGGAAGTCAGGACCGTGAGGGATGCATTCACCCATTGAGATGGTGGGACAGAACTAACGGGAGACCACCAAGTCCAGTTGGAATGGGACTGATGGAACAGGGAACCAAACCGGACTCTATGAATGTGGCTGACGGTGGAGGAGGACTGAGAAACCAAGGACAATGGCGATGGGCTTGGACTCTACAGCATGGACTGGCTCACTGTGAGCTTTGTCAGTTTGGTTGCTCACCTTTCTGGACCTGGGGGGAGTTGGGAGGACCTTGGACTTAACATAGTGAAGGGAACCCTGATGGCTCTTTGGCCTGGAGAGGGAGGAAGTGGAGGTATGGGTGGAAGGGAGGGGAGGGAAGGGGGAGGAGGAGGGGAGGAGATGGAAATTTTTAATAATATAAAAAAAAAGAAGTGAAAGGTACATTATTTTAATATTACAGAGAATTTGTATGATAATTATATTACTGATTTAAATAAATGCAAATGTATATGTAGAATACTAAAGAAAAAGAAAATATTTTCAAAATAATCAGTTAAAATTTTTCCTAACCTAAAAAAAAAAGGATACCAGGAGAACACAGCCCACAGAACCAGCTAAAACCAGCGCTCATAGAGGCTCACACAAACTGAAGCAGCAATCATGGAGCCTGCATGGTTCTGTGCCAGGTCCCCCTAGATATACATTATGGTTGTGTAGCTTGGTGTTTTTGAGGACTCCGAGCAGTGGGAGGAGGGGATATCTCTTCTGCCTGCTCCTGGGACCCTGTACCTCATACTGGATTGCCTTATCCAGCCTTGATATGAGGGTTTGTGCCTAGTCTTATTGTAACTTGTTATGCCGTGTTTGGTTGATATCCCTGGGAGATCTGCTCTTTTCCAAAGGGAAACTGAGGCAGAGGAGAGCAGGAGAGGATACTGGAAGGAGTAGGGAGAGGGGACACTATAGTCAGGATGTGTGGTATGACAGAAGAACAAATTTTATTAAAAAGAAAAGAAAGAAAGGAATGTGGACACAGAGAAAATTGGACCAAGGCCTAAAACTCAGCAGGACAAACAACAAATCCTTTAGCACTGCCTCACAAAGGAGGAGTTTCATTCTCAAAGGACTACCCCTGCAACTTTTCATACATGTCTCTCCTTTGTTACTTCCACTCCCCATATAGAACTCTCCATGGCAGATGCCTCATAGTTTGGGCATCTCATTATCCTATCGTCTGAAAATACAACACAGGTTTCATCTTCACGGCTTCATGCAATGAACTCTCACGGTCTCCTCACTGGGTTCACAACTCTGCCAAACAGATAGGTGCAACAGTGATGAACTGAAACCAGAGAGAAAGACTCCAAGACCCTTAGAGTGTGCATCTTTCAAGAAAGGTATTTCCAGAACAAGTATAACATGGGTAATCTGCTAGTATTAGGGCACCTGTACTTGGGGCTCTGACAGGCTATGTCCTCAGCTGTAGAGCACCTCTGTACACATTCACTACCTTCCCCTTCGAGAGGGCCCTGTCCACCTCCCACCTCTCTCTTTCTTTCTCTGTCCCTTTCTGTGTGTGTGTGTCTCTCTGCTTCTGCCCCCACCACACCCGGCGCCTCTCTCTTCTCTTCTGCTATTCCTGTCCTCAGAGGCTGTTCTCCCCGCTTCCCATTCTTCTTTTTACCTTTCCCTTTCATCTGCATCTGGGCTCTGTTGCATGGCATCTTTCTTTCTCACACCGCTTTTTAAAAATTACAACATGATCCCCCAAATTTGGCTTCTGAGTTGTGATGGATCTTACCATATTTGGAGCAGAGCTGCAACAGACTCTGTATGAAGGTGCTTCCTAGGACTATGAATCACTTTGCTTACTCCTTCCATAAATTAAAAGTTTAGCTGAATGGAGTCTTATCCTTAAGGCATCTTGATAGGCTTCCACTATCCAGAAAGGGCCTTCTCTTTAATGGTGACAATCTCTTTGAAAGTTCCCCGTTTCACCACTGGACAGCCATCTGAAACTACCTAGTGCTGTTTTTCTCTTCGTAACACAGGCTTCGTTTCTTTCAGCCCCACTTGTTTTGCTGTAACCTGAATGAGTAATTACTAATAACCATCCCGCTGAATCAATATTCTGTCTAAGAAATCAGTCCATTACTTTTTAATTCTGCCTAACTCAATTTCTCAAGCAAAGGAGAAAGTAAAGATTTAGGGCCAAGATATACAAATAACCTCTAGCTACTTTTTTGTGGAGTCTATTTCCCACTGGAGCCCTGACCTCGACCCCCACTGTCTGCGCCACTCTCAGCACCTGTACTTTCGGGTCCCGCAGGAGAAGCTGATGGTGCTCTGTGTACAGCTTTCTAGGACTTCTGCCATCTAAAATTCTAATATCTCAACATTCCTGCAAAACTCACCAGTCTCAGGTCTTTTGTAACAACAAAATCACTTTTGATGTGCCACATCTGTCTCATTTTCTTGCTGTAATTAAATTCTCTGACCAAAAACATCTCAGGTAATTAATGTGTTTATTTGAACCAGAGTTGCAACAGATTCTGTATGAAGATCAGATTCTGCCAGACCAGATTCCATTATTGTGGTAATTTAAGATAGAAACTAAAGTTAGCAATGAAAGACAAACAACATGGGTAAACATTTTTTTTCCTGGCTTTCTCTCTTCTGCGGTCACTGCCTCATGTTCAGCGAGCTCTCTTATCCAGCCCAGGCCACTTGCTTAGGAATATGCTACCCTCAATGGAGAAGCCTTCCTACATCAATCATAAATCAATACAATTTCCTATAGACACTGTTACTAGCAATTCTGATCTGAGACTGTCAACAATTGATGTTCCCTCAGAAGACTCTAGGCTACATCTTAGTGACAGGTGAAGCTACTTAAGACAAAGCTAAAATAGTATATAAAAAGGCTTTAAAAACTCAAAACCAATGTATAAGTCATATTAATCACTTCAACAGCCAAACCCAAACATGAAAATAGCAACAACTGGAAAACACAGACATGCCTAGAAATGAGGACAGCCAAGCCTTTAAGATCAAGAAAACTAAAACTATCTCTTTATAGAAAGTTCCAAAACCAACAAACTCAAACTTTTAATATAGTAAACTTTCTGAATACAGAAATTGGTGAAGGTCCATCATTTTCCAGAGAAACAACAATATAATAAGATGGTAATAAAACTAACAACATAGATGGCACCACTGGAGGAAAAATGAGTCCTAAAGAAACATCTACAAATATATGTGTATGTGTGTGTGTGTGTGTGTGCGCGCGCATGTGTGTATACATATATACACACATATATACATATATATCATGGTCCCTTAAACAAAGATGACAAGATTATAATCAAAAGTCAAACTCTGAGGAATCACTGGCGAGAACTCATCCTGTGAACTCTCACTCTCCCCTCTGCCAATAATAGAAAAGGGGTTAGATGAAGAGATCATGGATTTGTATGAAAGCACACTAGAAATTAGTCATACTTTCCTCTCAGGCTGAACATCTCAAACCAGAAAAATAACAGTATTTTAGGGAAGGTCGCACCATTTTGCTCAGATCTATATTGGCTGAACTAGTGTAAGTACAGTAATTTGCCTTCATAATAGGGTCAGTCCCTTATCCAGATTCTTGGTTTTTCTCATGTCCAGTCACATTATTTACTGAACATATAAGGTTGGTTATGTGACTTCACCTTGGTAATATCATATCAACTAGAGCCAATGAAGGAAATCTTCTACATTCCTTCCTGCACCTCCCTTTCTGCACGGTCATTAACTACACCAGCTTCAAAGATGGTCAGTGAACTCAATCCATCCACAGGTTCCTCTTACTTCTAAATCCCCAATAAAACCCAGAGAGAGATTGGAGGATACTCATTAACTGGTCTATTTTTCCTTCTGTCTTTCCGTCAAGGCCTGGAAGGAGTTGCAGGACTGTCTTCCCAGGATTAAGTGTGTTCAGAACAATTCTCAACTACACAGTGTGAGGCAAGCCTAAGCTAGAGGAGACATTGCAGTAAACAGAAATAGTCAAGAGCACTTGAGAAATAGGAATGAAATTCTTACTGACCAACAACAATGGAGAACTGAGGCAAATAAATACTGAAGCAGGAATGTTCTTTACAGAAAATGAATTTTTAAAATGATGTCAATAATTGACTTGGTTAAATGATAAAGTTTATTGAAGACTTAAAAACCAACTGTATTGACATTACAAAAGGAGTAGACCCTATCCAAGTAGCGGGAATGTCCTTAATGAGAGCTTGACTGATCATATGCAAATGCTGGCTGCTGGGATCTGTAACACAGAATAACAATCAATGTCTGTGTCTCCAACCTCTGAGCTGACTTAACTGTGTCAAGCAGGATTTGAACACATCTGCATAGAAGAGTTCCCTAATTGGAAATTCAATTCATTGAATCAAACTTACCTTCCCAAACTGTACGCCCACCAATCTAATCTGTCTTTATTCACATGACATGAATTAATACATGCTGGGAAATACAAAATCACTGCCAGGCCACAGTCAGGTTCTTTTTCATAATGGAGACTCAAACAGCTGATTGCCTACCTTGTTTACCCCATAAACACAATAAACTATTCCTCCTATTCTGGTCGGAAGGCAGAAATCACGCCTTCCACGAACAATTTCTTGTGACTGCAATGGACAATCGACTACATGACTCAAATGGACAGTTTTACAACTCTGAGGTGATACAGTCATTTAAGAATTTTAAAGGTCTAATATAGAGAACAAGGTCATTGACCCAGAGAGCAAAAGACTGTGATCAAGACCACCTGAGTGAACACATGAGCGCGTGTCTCAGAAACATTTTTTTCTAAAAGGCCTGGCTGCTGCTTGTCTTAGGACTGTGGCATCGCTGTAGAGAATTCCATTCTTTTCTAACCTCTATTTTTATTTTAGTTATATGGGTGCTTTGCCTGCAGTTACCTTGTGCACAATATCGACAGAGACCAGGGTAAAGTGGCAGATGCCCTGAACAGGAGTTGCACAAAGGGTTAGCTACTATGTGGGCTCTGGGAATGGAACCTCCCCACTCTGGAACAACACCCAGTGTTCAACTGTTGAGCCATCTCCTGTTGAGCCATCTCTCTAGACCGTTCTTTTATTTAAAATTTATTTCTTTACATTTTAATTAAAATATATTACATCACTTCCCCCTTTATTCCTCCCTCCATCCCTTCTCAAATACTTCCCAACTTCATCCGTGTTAAGTATGTATGATTATAAATGCTAAAATATATTAATATAACCTGCTGAGTTCACTATTGATGGTTTTGTGTATTTCATTTGAGATCTGACCATGTAGTATTCTATAAACAATTAAGGAGCCCATTTCTGAGTGAAATCAGAGAGTGAAAACAGCCCCATTGGTCAGCCTTATTACCAGGCAGTGGTAACAGTAGCCACATTAGTTGCAACAGAAACCAGGCGATGCATGCCTTTAATCCCAGTGGTGCACACCTTTAATCCCAGAACTAAAGAGATTCATAAAACAGGAGACAGCTCTCAGTCTCATTCTGAGATTGCTGGAGACAGGACTGCCATTTCAGACTGAGGTTGAGGTAAGAGCCAGTGGCTGGCTGCTTTGATTTTTAGATCTTCAGGTTGAACCCCAATTTCTCTCTCTGAATTAATTGTGCTTCATTTGGCACCTCTCTCCTGGAGGAGAATTCCACTTTTCAATCAGCCCCAAGTTTTGAATCCCTGGCTAGGCTGTCTTGGAGAGGAAACATTATAAAGAACAGAAAACTTGAAATGGAAAATACCTTAGCAGTTAGGAGCACTGAAGATTCTTCCAAAGCACACAGCTTCCATTCCCAAAAGATATTGATCTGACACCATCTCCTGGCCTCCCTGGCTACTGGACATAAATACAAGGACATACCTGTAGGCAAATTACCCACACACATAAACCAGGAACTAGATTCTTTCTATGATACTAACACTATTAAAGAGGAGGAAACAAACAGCACCATGAAACTGAATTTTGAAGCTGGGCGTAGTAGTGCATCCTTTTAACACCAGAACTCTGGACACAAAGACAGGAAGATCACTGTAAGCTTTAAAGCCTGTGCTACACAGCACACACACACACACACACACACACACGGGGAGGGGAGAATGGAGATGGAGAGAGGAAAAGAAGGATAAAATCGAATAATATACAGGAAAAGGAGGATTGGGAAATCAGTACGATATTTCTTTATGTCATTTCAGGTGTCTGCTACTGGTGCCCATACAATAATGCTCAAAAGTGAGTGTTTCCAAGTATGGTAGCACATGCCATTAATCCCAGTTATTGGGAGGCAAAGGCAGGCTGCTATCCATGAATTTGAGGCCATAGGCATGGGACTTAAAGTTAGAACAAACTCCTCCGTGGTTTCTGTAGTTGGAAGGGGTGAGTATTCTGTGTTCTGATCTTCCACAGATCACTACCTTTCTATTGTTGAGATAAAACACACAATGTCCAAGAGAATTTACAAAAGAAGGAATTAAACTGGGCTTACAGTTCCATAGGGTTAGAGTCCATGATGGCCCATTAAACACATGACAGAAGGACAAGCTGAGAGTTCACACCGTGAGCCTCAAGCAGGAGGTAGAGAGCACACTGGGCATGTCAGAGAATTCTGAAGCCTACAAGCACACCACCATGGCACACCTCTCTCAAAAAGGCCATCCCTCTACTCCTTTCCACATAGTTCCACCAACTGGAAACAAGGGTTTGAACTTGAGTCTACAGGAGCCATTCTGAGCTAACCAACTCCTCTTCCTTCAATGCTTAGTGACAGCTACTTTGTACATGACCACACTACTTCCTTTAAGTGAGACTGTTATATTTCCAACATAAATGGTAAAGAATAAACATTCCTATTCCACAGAGAAAGAATCAAAGCAAACGAGGAATGAACATACAAAGGCAAGACCAAAATCCAACAAGACAAACATCAAATACTGTAGCTCTCTATTAAGCATCTTGAGATCAAGATGAAATTGCCTGGACTCCAAAGGGCTTAGTATTCCAGCTCCTTCAGTTTTAACAGCCTCAGAACACCTCTTTTTAAGAACAGCTCACTAGGTCTCTGCAGCTTTCTCAAAGGATGTGCATGGTATTCTATTTCACTTTATTGAAAGTGGGTTAGAGGGGCTGAAGAGATTGCTCAGTGATTAAGAGCACTGCCTACTCTTCCTACCATCCCAGGTTCCATTCCTAGCATCCACGTGACAGCTCACAACTGTCTGTAAGGACAATTTCACAGGCACCATAAAGCTAAATAATTAGGTATAAGCTGATACCTGGCATTGGTATCACTGATTATATGAATGGAAGGTTTGTCTATGAGTCCTAGCACTTAGGTTCAGAAATTAGTGACACAAAAATACACTTCTGTTCTACAAGGGGACATGAGAGTTGTCTGAGTTATTGTTCTCTTTGCAGCAACAAATAATTAACAATACATGATACAATGAATGCAAGTTATATTACAGCTTATAGCTCCAGGGGAAAATATTCCAATATGCTGGGAAAGAATTGAACACTGTGTTGGGAGTCTAGCTGTCGAGGGTATTTCACATATAAACTGTAGAAGTAAATATCAGTGATAACGATCTAGTAACACAAAATCCATGTTCCCATACAATAACAGTCTCATAAAGTTTTTTTCCATCTACAGTAAGAGAACTAGCATGGTTAGGAATCAAGGCATTTAAAATGTATTGAAGAAGAAAAGGCTTCTGATGGAGATGGGGCATCTCTTTGCAAACAACTGAAAAGCTACAATAGAGCTAAAATGTGGCTGATGGGTGGGAAGGGTAAAAATATCTCTGGCTCACTTTAAGGAAAACGATTAACAGTGCACCAAGAAGGTGGACTTACACAGTGAGGTAGAGAGAGTCCTACTGTGGTATCAGTGGCTGAGAATCTGTTTCCTGTATTCCAGAGGTAATAAGGAGGTAGGCATGCTGGTGTGTTCTGACCTATAAGGCCATTTTGAATGTACTTATGTGCTTCAATCAATTTCAAGTCAATTTCTGATCAATACTAAGCTCATGATAACCCCATTGTCATTCTCTGTTCCTGCTAGTATCAGGGTGGAACCAATGCCACCACTCATCTGAAGCAGGGCATGGTGTGTTATGTCAAAGCTGGAAATCTTTCTTATACACTTCAGATAGGATCTCATGACAATGTTAGTCTGATCATGGGTGAACATTAAGGTAGAATGGTAATGGGGACTGAGATCCCCCTACAAGTTCTATGGACTTCAGGAAGAGATTACTTACAATGTCACCAGAAAATTCAGTGTTTCCTTTCTTTTCCATTTCCTTAACTCATCTATAAATGGTCATGCTAGCAGATCAAGCTGCTCTAGATGAGTGCCATCTTCAGGCATTTCTCTGAACCATTTCTCTTCTCTTTCAGAAAGCACATCTAAATAATGATTTTGTACCAAGTATACTTTAAGTACTTGTTTACTCATGGTGGACAGAATGTTTTAGAGAATAGGAAGGCTCTTTCCCTTCACTTACTAAGCTCACATTGTATTCAATAGTAATATTACACCTGTTTGTATTTTAAAGGGGGAGGCTTATTTTCATGGCAAGAATCTCCAATGCAATGCTGAATAAATGGAGTAGCAGTCTGTCCCATTCAAACATTAGAAAGAATCCCCATTTTGACATCAGGAGTCAGTACCGTTTTCTAGGAGAAATCACCTTTAAGAATGTTTTATTTGTTATGAACGTCTTTGTACATTATTTGGACATTTTATAGCATGCTCAAGTTTTTCCTCATGTTCTTCAAATGTCAATTTTGAAATGACCTTCATGTTAAGAGAATACTAATGTTGACAATTCCATTTATCTAGAGTTCTTGCCCAGTTGTAGTCTATCGTCTTTACCAAAAACTATTATGTCTACAACTCTATATGCTTTCTCATCTCTTGGTGGCTGACTTTCTGTCTGTCTGGTCAAACCAGTCAGCTCAACAAGCTAGTACAATCACACACAGCATAATTAAAAAGCCCTAGAGAGCACTAAGGAAAATATATGTTAGTGACACAGAAGAGACTCAAACTTGTATGTCAGGGATCACTATTAAAAGTGTACTTCAGTAGGAGGACTGCAGATGTCTATGAATTAATGTCCAGGTTCTTTTTACTTTTAACAATAAAAACCAGAGTCAGATATCAAGTGTGAACACTGAAAAATCAGAGAGGCAGAACAACAGCTGCAGTCACTTCTTCCCTCTGTGAAATCTCAGAAGGAAATGGGGAGATCCTGTCTCCACCTCCCTAGTGCTGGGATTAAAGGCATGAGATCCCAAGTGTTGAGATCAAAGATGTGATCCACCACTGCCTGACCTCTATGGTTAACTAGTGGTGAGTTCCACCCTCTGACCTCCAGGGAAGCTTTGTCAGGATACAAACAAAATAGCATACAACACAGGGCAATTGTCTAGCCTCGTTTCTGTTAAGATGATAAACTGACCCAAAGTAACTTTGGGGGGAAAAGCATTCTTTTGATTCACAATTTTAAGTTACAGTCCATCATTTGCATGGTATAAATGCAGAAAATCGAGAGCCTAATCACATTATATCCAGTCAAGAATAAAAGGAAACTAAACACATACTTGCTTTCTTCTTTTCTTTCTTCTCTCTTAGACAACTCAGGGCTCAGGCTATGGTATGGTGGCATGCAGAGTGGGCTCATTATTCTGTATCAATTAACAATCCAGATAATCCACCACAGATCTGCCCACAGGCCAACCTAGTCTCCACGATACCTCATTCAAACACTTTCCAAGTACTTTTATGGTGTGTTGAGTTGACAGTTAAAATTAGCCAGCAAATTCTACAACTTGTGACTTAAAACACAATCCGAAGCATCCCTTTCAAATCAGACCTTTCCACCCATGCTCCACATGGTCTCATGTTTGCTGTAGAAGATTATTTTAAGGTGTCACTTTTGTTTATGCTCTGGAACATTTGTTTAATGGTGTAAAGATGTGTTTGATTGAATGAAATTTACTTGTCAGGAGGCTGCATCAGCAACTAGCTGACAGGAAGTTGTAGGGAGGAGCCAGGTGGAGAAGGGATTTTAAGGAGGGGTGAGGAAAAGCGTGAGAACTTCTTGGGAGAAGTGAGGAGGTGAGCTGCTTGCTATTCAGTCTCTCAGAGGAGCAGAATTCTGCCTCAACCTTTGAATTCCCTCAGGCTGCAGCTCTTGCAGTCTAAACTGCTGCTGATAGGGGCAGAGTTGAAGTTGCTAACTAGGATAGCCATAGCTTTAAAAAAAACAATTAAAAAAGAAACCAACACGTTAATTATACCAGAGAGCACTTTCAACTTCTGAAATTCTAGTCTTTAAAAATTCTAACATTTAAAAAATTAACAATCGCCTAAACTATATACTCTGTAAATATATATATATATCTACATATATATATATATATTTAAGGAAAGCAAAACCTAACAGATTGCTGTAAATTCTGAGAAACTTAATGCTATTCAGGGCTCTTGGAGACATACCATCCCAGCCCCACACCAGCAGCAATCCGAAGGTCCTAAAATCTACCACCCTTGCAGGCGCCCATCATATAAGCGCAGGGCCTCTCTGCACGTGTTTCAAATCTGTTACCAGGTCATCAGCTCTTCATGAGCCCTTCAATCCGGGATTGACAGGCAAGACACTCAGGCAGAAGAATCCCAACAAATCCCACACCAATCTAGATTCTAGACAGAGAGCAAACGAGGGTAGTCTCTAGTCCTTCAGCCTATTGTATGTTGACTCTACTATTAAGATGTTAATTTGCTGAATTCGAGGAGATGCGTGAGGAGGTAGGGAGAGGAAACCCAATAGACAGGAGACCAGAAGGAGATGGGAAATGCCAGGAGGAGACAGGAGAGGACCTGAGTGGCCACAGAGCACTGGAGCCACTGGCAGGTCTGAGTCCCACTACCAGCTCCGTGGAGATTCTACTGTTTAGGCCAACTAGTCATGGCCGCCTGGAGACGATTCACTGAGCGGAGCCTGATAACTTGTTCCCAGTCACAGAATTACTGTTTGTGCCTCAAACCAACTTGGCTTGCCCTCAGTCAAGTGAAGAGGACAGAGATGTGGGCGGGGAAGAGGCAGAAAGTTATTAGCCCCAGTCAGCTGGTGGTCTGTCAACACCCCCCCCCCCATCCCCTACCAGCACATCCTAAGACTCTGCCACTGTAGAAATGTGAGCTTGGAAGCAAAGGCAACTGGGACTCATGTCCCAGTGCTTAGACTGTGGTTTCTACAGGCCCTAGGGAAGAAGACATCTTGAGCCTAAAGTGTGGGATTTTACAGAGACTCACAGGATTGCTCTGGAGTCTGTGGAAGACAATGAACAACATTTGCTTGAGCCCAGCACAGTCTTTCCTGTTCCTGCAGGAGTCTCCGTACCCCATTGTACACTCAGGCCTTAGATGACATTGAGACTCTTAAACTCCTGCCTCTGCCTCCTAAGTTCTATGATCACAGGGGTGTGACAGCATGCCTGACTTGGGTGACTTGTCATTCAACTTTACTGAGTATCATGAGATGAACATGTGGACACTCAGAAAGAAAGTTTGTAGATAAAAAGAATGTTTATAGAAAGTAGCTAAGGTGGGTGCTTACACCAATTGATTCCGCTGTGTCCAGTCAGGAACCAGACTGTGATAAGTGCCACCCAGCATCTGACCCCAGCCCATGAGCTGGCTTTTTGGAACCCTATGGTGGGATGCCTTGCTTAGCCTTGATGCAGGGCAGAGGAGCATGGTCCTGCCTCAACTTGATATGCCAGACTTTGTTGACTCCCCATGGGAGTCCTTACCCTTTCTGAGGAGTAGATTGGGGAGGGGGAGAGATAGAAAAGAGCTGGAGGGAGGGAATGAGAGAAGAGGGAGGAGAAACTGTGGTTGGTATGTAAAATAAATGAAAAATTTTTAAATAATTGACTTTTTAGAATTATAAAACTAATTGAAAGAATACTAGGCTATACTGACTTTGAAATAGCAGGCACTTCCCTGATAGAGAGGGCGCCATTAGTAAGAGACTTTGACTTCGTCTCACTCAAAATGTTAGCTGCTGAGTGCTGTAAATGACACGGGTTTCAAGCCTGTGTCTCACATCTCTGAGCTGACTTCACTATGTCAACCAGGACTGCACATATCTGTATAAAAGAGCTCACTAACTGGAAACTGAACACTCGGAAGTTCAAGCTATTCTCCATAAATTGAACAGCCAACAGTTCTACCTGTTTCCATTCATACTGAAGGATTAGTACACACAGGGAAATTACAGAGAAAGTCACTCACCCTACCCCATCAGGTCTTTCTTAATGGTAAAATCCCTGCAACTCAGTGACTTAAACGTCAGCCATGGGGATAAGAGGACAGTGCCCTGTGGGGCTACAGACAGGGTTCAAGTCCACCTCAATCAACACAGGAGACCTTGACTCAAAACCACTTTTCAAAAAGGCTGGAGACGCAGCTGTTCTAGAATTAATGTACCTTTATGGCACAGCAGGACTTAATGTTGGCCGTGACCCTGTAATGGCCCTGGAGCAGCATGTTAGAGGCCTGGCCTTTGCTGAGGGGAGGGGGCTGGCTGGTTGTAAATCAGGGTTGTCTCCTTTGTTATAGGATTAATCTAATGGCTGATTAATCCTGGTGAACAGACATTAACATCCTATCATACTCATCTCTAACAGGCATGGTTAACAAACTATTTACTTTTGAGGTATTTGGGAGTTAGCCCTCCCTTAGCCAAATTCTACTTTGCATAACTTAATGTCTCCTAAGAATTGAGAAATCCTTCTACATCACAGTTTAGCAGTGGGATGCTACCCTACACAGGAGATACCGTTTATAAACTCCACAAAATTAACTCCAGATAGATCCTAAACCTAACTGTTAAATGTTAAAAATGCAGAACTTCCCAGGCGATGGTGGCGCAGGCCTTTAATCAGCACTTGGGATGCAGAAGGATCTAGTAAATTCAAAACCAGCCTGGTGTCCAGGAAAAGTAGAGCTGTTACACAGAGAAACCCTGTCTCAAAAAGAAAAAAAAGGGGGGGGGGGAGTGCAGAACTTCAGGTACATACTAGAGAAATCAGGGCTCTCCGGATTTGGCAAATCTGCCTTTCATAGATAGAATAGCAGCTCTGCAGGCGCCCGCATTTCACAATGTTATTACGAAGAAATTTCAAAGCATTCCTGCTCCCAATGGTAGGCACAGATGCGGCCCAGAGAGTGAAAGTTAGTCAGGGAGTTGCAAGGACACGGGACAGGCAGAACCACGCAAGAACACGCCCAACTCTGCCCGCCAGATCCCACCCAGCCAGGGAAGGACCCAACACACCGGTACCCGCGGCTCAGCCGGCGGTGGCTGAACCCAGTCTGGGGACAGCAGCCCAGCACTCGCCATGACCGGGCACATCTCCCAGTCTGCGGAAGGCAGCTCCTAACTCACCATAGTGCAACAGCCCAGCTTGCCTGTGCTCTCAATACAGCTCCCCGCAGCAGGATCCATGGCGCAGCACGTGTGACAACTTCCGCCTTCGTCAACTCCCGAGCTCAGGCACGGCCGGTCAGGAGAAAAGCCCTCTGGCAGGTACGCTGGAGGCGCTGATTGGCTAGTGAGGCCTGAGCGACAGGACCCTGTGAGCTGAAAGAATAAAGCACAGCGGTTTCCTGCTCTGGCTTCCAGCCCAAGCAGGATCTATTCCAGATTGGGTGCAGATTTATGCCAAATTGAACAGTACGTCGGTAGCACAACTAATAAAAACCCAGAGACGAATATTGGGGTTCAAGCTGAAAGATCAGAGAAGCAAAGCAGCCAACCACTAGAGAGCTCTTAACTCTACGAAATCTTCAAATTGAAAAAAGACCAAGTTACTGTCTCACCACATCTAGGCTGAGATTAAAGGTTTACACTATCACCGCCTGGCCCCTATGGCTAACAAGTGTGGCTGCTGGGATTAAAGGTGTGTGCCACCACTCCCTGGCTTGTATGACTGACTAGTGTGGCTAGCTTTGCTTCTCTGATCTTCAGGCAAACTTTATTTATTAAAACACAAATAAAATATCACTCTACGTGTCTCTTGTTAATATATCAATGGTTCAGTTTTAAAAGGAAGTGTATAAATTCAGGAAGAGGCTAATCAGACAATGTTGCACAAGACGATCTTGTACTTGTGCACAGAGGATCTCAAGAACATTGTAAATAAAGTACAGGCCTTGGGACTGGTAATCACAGCACCCTGAATGGAAAGAGTTGGGTTCTCGGGATCTGAGAGTTTGGGTATAGAGCTTATTTAATGGGTTATGGGGGGAGGGAAGGGCGGAAGGGGATAAAGGGTAAGAAAGAGAGTGGGGAGGCAGTAATTACTTCAGAAGAGGGACTGGAAGAGCAAGCACAACGAGAGGAGGCAAGGGATCCACTTGCCTTGATGGAAGGGGAGGGATGTTGGGAGTGGGAGGAGCTTGTCTCTTAAAGTAACAGGGTACCAGGTGACAGGGAAGGTCAGCAAAATCCCAGACTTTTACCAGCTCTCCAAAGCATACTCCCAGATTTAGAGGAACTCTGTTTTCGCTCTATACATCAGTGCCTTAGGGAAACCTCACCAGGCCTAGGCAGAGAGGCCTAGTTTATCACGTTTCTTAGTTTCTGGAAGTCCTGCACTACACTTTTGATGTTTACGAGTAAGATCCATTTGCAGTTAATTTTGTGGAGGTTGTGAATGACATTTCAAGTTCTGGGTAGCACTCAACTACTAGTTATGATGTAGAAGAGCAGAATTGTGGATATAAAGGATATTGTGGATAGCCCAAAGATAAGTAGTGCGTTAACCAGGTCTGTTAAAGATTAGGATGCTAGGATGTATATGTTTGTTCAACTTTATGTATGCTCCTATTGGTCACTTGTCTGTGGTAAAAAGTGCTGATTGGATTCTGAGTAAATGTGTCACTGTAGTAAACTGGGCAGCACATTTTGAAGAGGGCTTTCTAAGTGTGTTCTTCAGGATGCTGTACACATTTACTTCATGTTGGTTTTCTTATGTATTTCCTGTTTTATTATATCGCCTACATCCACCAAAAAACCAAAAAGCATGGTTATAGTAGTGATGCCATGTATTGCATGAAGACCATCTTGTGTTTTCTCTAAGCTTTAGTTTAACAGATTGTACCTAGGAAATACTCATTTCTTACATTATCTTACACAGTTTCAATTCAGTTTTCTTTAAATGGCTGTTGCTCGGGACTATTTTAAGAAACAATTGGCACCTTCCTATGATCAGCTGTGCCTGCTTACAAAGGATGACCACCACGAGGTATGCTGGCTGTTGATATTTCATCATAGAAGGAAGTAACCTCTCCTTCTGAGTATACAGCCTCTTTCCCAGGCAACTGTAGGTAATTCAACCCTAATGACAGATGACCTTGTGGTTTCAGAGAGGATCCAGAGTATGCAGCCTGAAAAAGATTTGGAAAGTGTCGGGTTTTTCATATGCACCTCTAATAAAGCCATCTTTAAATATGGGAATTTAACTTGAGTGCTTTCAGGCTATGTACACTGAGGAATATAGTGTAATGCTAAGTACATGGGCAGTGAGAGAGCAGAGAAACTGAGCTCCACATATGCAGTTATGAAAGAGCCATCGTACAAACTGGATGGAGACATTTCTGTGTGGCTGCTTCTGGGTATCTACCTTAGAGTTTCTATTGTTGTGGATAGATATGGGGGGGGGGGGGGCTTGAGCACCAGCCTCAGTGCCCCTCAGTGCTGATAACTGGATGTCTATGGCAGGCAAGGATCTTAAGGTAAAAAATTAACACAAGTACATTACCTCTGCATCTTCTTTATTTTTTTGTGCAAGGGGAGAAAATGAAGTAAAGGGGGCATGGAGGAGAGGAGGAAGAAGAGGAAGAATAAGGAGAAGAAGGAAGGAGAGTAAGGGGAAGAAATAGAAGTAGCAGGGAGAAGAAGAGGAAGAGCTGATCTCCACAAGGTTTCTAAATTTCCATAGGCAAGGACAATGACAATATACATATCAAAATCACACACAAAAAAGGGCATGTAAAACCTGACAAAGCAAGTGCTCGGAAACAGGTGACCCGGCCCAGGAATGAGCCAGCATTCAAGGGGAAGTACCTGACACTCTAAACCATTAGATAAAGTTCCTAAATATCCCAGAATCGTGGATTCACCCACTCTCCTCATCTAATCTCTTTTGTGATAACCAGCTTTGGATACACCCAGATTTGTTTGTTAGCAAAGGTTGGGCATGCTGCCTTCCTGCTCAGAGCCTGTCTTCTATAGTAATTTCTATGTGATCTGTTAGCAGGTAATTTTCTGGGATTAACTCTGTAAATTTGACTGTTTGTTAGAACAAAGAGAGAATGCCTTTAGCTCCAAGTCCTCATGGTGTGGGGGAATGGAGAAAGATCACTCCTTCACTCTGCCTGTGTAGAAGTCACACTGCTGAGGTATTTTGGGAACAAATCCCATTTTGAAGGGAAGAATCATAACTTCACAAGGTTTTTACAGCTATGACAGCGACTTTTCCAGAAGACAAGTGTTGCCGCAGCTCTACAAAATGGGCTGCTCCATGTGGACGTGTACACTTCCATGTGGACTTGTACACTTCCCATGGCTCTACAAAATGGGCTGCTCCATGTGGACGTGTACACTTCCATGTGGACTTGTACACTTCCCATGGCTCTACAAAATGGGTTGCTCCATGTGGACGTGTACACTTCCCATGGCTCTGTCATTGGTCTGCTAGCTGTGCATTGACTGTATAGTCTTGTGGGCTCCAACAGAGAGACACCATGACTATAGTGACTCTTAAAAAGGAAAACATTTCATTGGGGCTGGCTTATAGTTTCAGGGGGATTGGTACATTTTTATCACGGTGGAAAGGATGGTGCTGTGCAGGCAGATGGGCTGGAAAAAGAGCTAATTGGCCTACATCCAGACTAGCAGGCAGCAGAGAGTGACTGTGACACACTTCCTGCAACAAGGCCACAGCTCTTAATAGTGCCACTTCCTATGGGATTTGGGGTGCCACTTTGATTAAAACCACTGTAATGGTCTGTCCTGTCCCTCCCCTGTCTGCTGAGGCAGGCAGATCTTCCTTCCTGCTAGCAGCCTGAGTCTCTTCCTTTTTCTGTCTCTCCCGGGAAGAGGCAGCTTCTGCCTCCCTCCATTCTCCCCACTTCTCCCCTTCCCCCTCTCTGTCTCTGTCTCTGTCTCTCTCTCTCATTTTCTCTATGCTTTTCCTTTCTTCCTTTACCCCTTCTCCCCCTTCCCTTCCATAACCCACTAAATAAATATCCAACCTCACTCTGCATGGCGTGCCTATCTGTGTCTGTCTCTCACCCGCTGCATAGCTCCCTGCCTGGGACCAGCCGCCTTCAGAGATCTGTGGTGTGGTGTCACGGTGTGCCCATCCATCTGTCTCTCCTTGTTGGACTGGCTGCCCCCTTGAGGTCACGCTGCTCCCTGCTGGCTACAGCCACTTGGGGAACTGCACCATCCCTGCCTGAGACTGGCTGCTTTGGGGACCTGCAGCGTTTCTGCTGCTGCAGCTGCTGGGGATCCACAGCATTTTACTTTTACTATTACAATCCCCACAGTATCCAAACTCCTGTAAATATCTCCTCGACCATGTTCAGTAAGTAAGTTCAGTGAACTCGTTGGTTCCCTAGGGTAGACTTTGGTGAAACTGTGCTTTGCATTGTCACTGGAACTTCTGGGGATGGGAAAGACATTCCTTTATCCCCTACAACCAGGGAGAAAATTCTCCCAACAGATCATAAATAGATTTGTTAATATTCTTAAGTCTCATGGTACTAGAAAAAGGAACCAGTACATGAAAGAACATTATTAGAGGAATGTAAATATGGAAATAACCTTAGTAAAGAAGGACTTAGATATATGATGAGGGTAATGACTGGATAGTTCCAGATTTTAAAAGACCAGAAATTTTACAAGTTACCACAGTCTACATAATTATTTAAGGTACATAAAATATGAGAGTTAGAGATCATATTTTTTATTAAAGTTGGTAAAAGCAGATATCAACTATTTCAAGGACTGAATAAAATGTACATGAAACAAAAGTTTATTGAGTTATATCTGGCTATTGAAATATTATACAGTAGTTAAAAGTGCCAAACTGGCATTAAACTGATCTTCTGGATGTTTAATAATCATTCTTGGAGGCTATTCTAATATGGTTAGAAGGACGAAAATGGAGAATATTTCTCCCCTTTCCCTACAAAGTCAATGAGTTCCTGGGAGAATACGGCCTTTGATCACTCGTCTTGTTCATGGAGGCCATGGAGACCACACTCAATGAATTTGAAACACTGTCCAGTCTACAAGAAGGAGGTTCAACGTAGGGAAGATTTCCTCATGGCTTCTTTTCAATGACAAATACAGGGAATTTCAAAGACTGGTCAATTCTACAATATGCTGAGCATTTAGCTCCTCCTGAACCAGCTAGTTCTATACCCTGTATACTCCTATGCCAAAAGTCATTGTTCCACCCACACAGGTTTGTCAGTTAACCATTTAAAAATAGGGCTCTCGGTGTCCTTTAAAGACCAACTGCTATTGTTTCTTGCTTATGTACAACTTGAATAGTCTGTGGCTGTTCTTGATAATGTTCTGATATTTTTCTCAGAAACACTTTTTATTTCATGGTTTGTTTCTGAGATTGGAGGAATGTTTATCTGTGTTTTCCATTGCTGCAACAAATCATGTCTCCATGAATTTATTTTTATGGTAGTTTTAATTTTCCTGCCCATCTTTCTGGCCCTGTCACTCAACTCATCTTATGCCTTGTTTTACCTGAGATAAGGTTCCAAACCCTAAAAACTGAACATTTACCTCCTGAAGAAGCCAAATTGGATGCCAAGATTTTGTTGAAATTATGGTTACGTTTTTCCCTGTCTAGCAAAGCCTCAATTTCAATGCCATTTATTTCTATTTGTAGCTTTGGTCTCTGATCATTTATAGCAATTTCCCAAAATACTTGTTTTTCTGGTCACTGCTGAGCTTTTTGTTGTATCAATTGAAACTGTTCTGTTTCTTATCACATCAAGAGCAGTGTGGTTTTAAACAACAGGTATTAAATCTTTTAACTGTTCTATGGATGAGTTTCTTTGATGCTGACAGGGATTGGTTGAACCAGATTGGTTGAACAGGCCCCTCGGGGAATTTACTGATGGCAAATGGTTACCTTGCCTGTCCCTTGTTGAGCTGAATGCATTAGTCCAAATGCCAGCCTTTGTTGCACCTCTGTATACTCCAGAAGGCTGGGGTCTTCTGTTGAGATTATCTCTAGAACAAAATATTTTTTCTAGGAACACCCTGCCTACAATCTCTTTTCAAATGACCTTGTTTACCACAATTAAAACATATGACACTTTGATTTTTCTTGAAAATTTTTAGAAATCACTTCTCCTATTCAAGTAAGTGTGAGACCCAATGTCAGCTGTCCTTTGAATCCGTTCAACTATTGATACTAATTTCAACTTTAAAGGCCTAATCACACTTTTGCATTATGAATTAGCATTTTCAAAAGTCAAAGATTGAATTAACATTTGTCTAACTTCTGGATCTGAAGTTCTATTTACAGCTAACCCTGCCCCAAGCATTCAGAGCTGCTATATTTCATAGAACCAAGGTGTGATCATTAAGAGTAAACTATCTTTGCAAATTACCATTATGGCCCTAGCCGAGAAAATTCTCACTGGTCTAGGGAAATTTCAATACGTCTAGTCCTACTTCGTCATTCTATGACCCCAGCTTCCTCTCTCCACCACGTTTTATATTGTAACTGAGGAATAACTTCCAATGTTGCTATAGCAAAATCTTTTCAGTGTGGAATAATTCTGTTCCTAATTTTCCATGAATTTAACATCTGCTTCACAAAGGGTAAATGCATACCATATGAAATGACTGCTTCCTTAAATCTCAAATAATCTAACATTTCTACATGATTCCAATAAATTTCTGCATAGCCTTGGGGATGCTTAACATAATGGTCCTTCTTGTAAAGCAGCTGGATAAATTAAGGTGGATTTTCTATTAACCTTAAGTTGCTCCTTTTCAGTTTCATAATGCAATGGTATGGTAGGTTTTGCTCTAAATTCCTTTGTCTGTATCTGAGCATTTTTCTTATTTTCATTAGTAAGCTTTTCTAAAGCTTGTATCTTATCAATAGTAAGCCCTTCTAAAACTTTTACCTTATCAGTCAAATTTTTATTATTTTCATTGATAAGTGAGTGCTTCTAAGGTTGTATCGTATCGGTCATTTTTTTCTTTTCATTAGTAAGTCATTCTAAGTTAATTTTTCATTTTTTGGGGAAGTTATCAAATCACCTTTTAAGGATAAAATATGAATTGATATCTTAGTTAGGGTTACAATTGCTGTGAAGAAACACCACGACTATGGCCACACTTATAAAGAAAACATTTAATTGAGGGTGGCTAGCTTAGTTTCAGAAGTTCAGTCCATTATCATCGTGAAGGGGAGCATGGCAGTGTGCAGGTAGATGTGGTGCTGGAGCTGAGAGTGCTATATCTTGCAGGCAATAAGAGGTCAACTGACAGTCACACTGAGGGAAGCATGAGAAAAAGAGATACCAAGGCCCACCAGCACAGCGACACACTTCCTCCTAATAGTGCCACTCCCTTTGGGGGCAATTTTCTTTCAAGCCACCTCATTTACAAAAGTGAAAGTAATTACAATCAGCATAATGCCAACCCCAGCTAAGTGGTTTACCCCGTCATTTATTCTTTTCATTTGCAAACCATCCACACAAACATTATACAGGGTCCTAGCTCCCTGCATTGTAACATTTCCAATTTTTAGCATGGGAAAAATTTTTCTTTCTAATATTAGTTTCTCTCTTTCAGGACTTCCCAAGTGTCTCACCAAATCTGCTGACTTCTTGGTTTATCCACAGCAACAGCGCCACCATCAGAGGCCCATGTTCTATAGTCCTGCAGTTTGGCGAGACACAGGAGGTGACTGCAGAGGCACCAACTGGCAAGATTTCTCCGTCCAAGTGACTGCCATGCATTGGAGCACCACATAATGTTTTTCTGCCAACTTAGAGAGTGCACATGAATGTTCTGACTTTTATTTTTTTTCAGATCAGTGTTTCTCTGTGAAACAGTCCTAGCTGTCGTGGAAATGAATCTACTAATATTGTATTGTCTGCAACCCCATGGCCCCTCAGTCAGCATCCCACCAGCCACTCAAGCAACAGCCTGCTGGAGCTTCTGGTTTCGTGGTCCAGACTCTGTCACAGCCGCCACATGTACATTTAAATTAAGTATCTATCATTCTATTTATTAAGAAGACTCAATAGTCAAAGTCTGGAGTTAAAAACCTGCTAACTCAGAGAGACTGAGTAGGAACTAGCTAATAGTTCTTTCTGGCCAGAGACAATGCAAGAGAAACATCTCTCCCCTTGTCCCAGAATCAGAAGGAAGCTCAAACTTCATTCCTAACCCTTTCCTTCCTGTGCTCCCTCTCTATCCAGATTTCTGGCTTCTCTATGGCTAATTCTGGTCAGCTAGTTGCTGGCTCCAACATATGATTCAAGGTTTAACATTATTGGCAAGTCTCAGGAGTTGGTCACAGTGCAATCAAAATATCCCACAACAGAGACAGTGGAAATGATGTGATTTTAATCCCAATTTACGTTAAAAAGTTGAAACAGGCTTTATGACCATGTGCTCCAGAGACTAGGGATTTATATGAGAGCACACCAAATATTACTTAAGGTTTTTCTCTAAGCCTGTACACCATTCACTGGAAAATATTAGGCAGGTCCACACATTTTACCCAGATCTTCTATTATGGTTGAACTAGAGTAATTATAGTAATTTGTTTCATGATAAGTTTAGTTTTCTACCCATATTTTTGATTTCCTGGTCTGTGGCCAGTTAGGACACTTATCAATTAATCTTGGATTACCTCAGTATTCATACCTAATGCCTTCTACTGTCAACACAGGAAAGCTTTTATCCTTCTTCATGCCCTTCCCTTTCGTCTCTCTGCATTTAGAAGTTCTCAATAAAAGCCAGAGAGGTTGGAGGACTCTCACTCATTGGTCTATTTTTCCTTTTCACACACCAGTCAAGGCCCAGACAAGGAGTGGCAGAACTATTCCCATCCCTGAGAAGCAGAGGCAAGATTAAATGTTCAAATCGATTCTTAATTACATAGTGTGAGACAAGCCTGAGCTATGGGAGAAACTGCTCTAAACAGATAAAGTCAACAGCACCCGAGAAAAGCAGAAATTAATGACTAGAAAATATTTGAGAATAAAAACATGTAAGAGATTAGAGCAATAAATGAGACTTTTTAAAAAGATAAATATAATTGAAAAAGCAAGAGTTCTACTGATCTTGAAAAAGGGCACGCCATTCTCTGGTAGAGGGAATGGCATTAATAAAATAATGTTTGACCCTGCCCTTATATGCAGCATTAGCTGTTGTGATCTGTACATTGACACACACAGTTCCAGCCAATGGCCTTTTACTCAGCCCACTGAGCTGACTTAACTGTGCCAACCTGGACTGTGTATATCTGCAAAGGAGAGCCTCCTCATTGGAAAATCACTATTTATTGGCTCAAGCTAACCTCCCCAAATTGTAAACCCACCAATCTGGCCTGGCTTCAGTCACATGACATGAATAAATGCATGCTGGTAAATTGCAAATCACTCTCCTGCCACAATCAGGTCCTTTTTCATAATGATGACTCTATCAACTAATTGCCTACCCCATTTCCCACTGTGGTGTAGACAACAAACTATTCCTCCTATTCTAGTCTGCAGACAAATACCATGATCCTCATGCAAATCCTTTTCCAGTTACTGCAATGTACAGTGTACTACATGACTCCAATGAGTAATTCTAAAACACAGTGGTGGTTCAGGCCATTCATAATTTAGTAGATTTAATCAACAGGGCAGAAAGGTCACAGCCCTGGAGAGTATCAGAAGGGGATCAAGGCCACATGAGTGAATGTAAGAGAACTTGTCTCAGAAACATTTTTCTAAAACACTGGATGTGCAGTTGTTCTAGAATATGCCTTCCCAGAAATTAGTCCACACTCTGTTTGTTTTGGGGGTTGTTTGATCGATTGATTTTTGTTTTTTCTAGAATAAGAGTTTCTCTGTGTATCTTTGGAGCCTGTCCTAGAACTCACGTTTTAAACCAGGCTGAGACTGCTCATGTGTTCCTGGCTGCCGAGATCCGAAATAATCACAGAAACTATATTAATTACAACACTATTTGGCCAATGATTCTAGCTTATTCCTAGATAGCTCTTACATCTTGAATTAACCAATTTCTATTATTTTGTATTTTACTACGAGGATCATGGTTCACTGGTAAGGTTCCGGGCCATCTGTCTCCTTCAGCAGCTACATGGTGACTCTCTGACTCCACATTCTTTCTTCCAGCATTCAGTTTTGTTTTCCCGCCTAGCTCTATTCTACCCTGCCACAGGCCCAAAGTAGCTTCTTTATTAACCAATGGTAATAAAACATATTTAGAGTATACAGAGGGAAGTCACACATCACAGGCTGGCCTCAAATCCACAGAGATTTGCCTGCCTCTGCCTCCCAAGGGCTGGTATTAAAGGTGTGCACTAGTAGTCTGACTAGTCCACACTCTTAAAAGATTAATAAAAACCTCTTTAACAACAGAATGCATCTGACTAATACTAAAAGAGGAGCCAAACTAGAATAAGTTTTGCATTTGTCTCTTTTAGATTCAGGCCCCAGGTTATACACTGAACAATTTAAATAAAGACAAAAGATTGCAAGTCTAGAGGATAGCCAGATCCGTTACAGAAGAAATCTTTTAGATCATATAATATGATCTACATTTAAAAGATATTATCAACAGATTTAAAAAGATGTATCATTGCCTTTAATTCTTACACATACAAAGGGCAGAGAACACCAATACAGAAAACATCAAGGAACACACCTATAAGCACTGTGCATGCTGTTCTTAGATGAACAGTCCTGCTGAGCAAGTCTAGTCTCAGCTTTTGCTTCTTAGCAGGCTGGCTCAGAGGAAGGCCACATGAAGGAAAAGAAGTTCATTTTAACTAGTTTCTGCCTGCTGTCTTGGGCTGTGACATCACCTTAGAGAATTCTGTTTTTAAGCTTTTTGTGTTTTGTGTCTGTGTACCGTACCTACAGAGGCCAGAAGATGGCATCAGATACCTATGGACTGGAGTCCAAAATCTTTAGCAACCAAGTTGTTTCTGGGACTGGAACCTGTATCCTCCATAACAATACCCAGGGCTCTTAACTGCTAAACTGTCTCTCTAGCCACTTTTTTTATTAAAAAAAAATTTATACACTTTAATTAAAGTTATTACATCACTTTCCCCCTTGTCTTCTCTCCATGTAAAAAATACATGAATAAAACCTGCTGAGTCTATTTCTGTTGGTTGTGTGTATATGGAACATGACATTGGATCTGCAATTAGGGAGCTCATCCCTGCCTGAGTCTAATTCCTCCACTTGAAGAAAAATTCCCCTCTTTAAGGAGCAACAGGGGTCTGACCCTGAAGTGAACAGGGCTGCCTTGGACAGGAAACATTAGAAAACCTGGGATGTAAATACCTCAGCGTATGCTTGCTGGTGCCATGGCCCTGAAGTTCCGGAGCTGCAGTAAAGACTATGGACACTGGCCAGAACTAATCATTGTCTCCCTTAGTTCTTGGGCATCCCACCATTTTCAACTTAAATAACTTGAAATCCTGAAATTCCTGTCTCCACTTTCTAAGTACCATGGTTACAGTCCTGTGCCACCATGCCTGGCTTAGGTGGCTTCAACTTCATTTAGTGAGTCATTGGGGTAACAGGATGAGTGAAATGAGCAGTTACACTTAACTGTCTTCAGAAAGTCCTTATATCTGTAAGCCTGGATTTCAAAATCTGCCCCAGTCCCTGGATGAGTTATAACAGATTCAATGATAAAGGAAAACATTGCTCACAGTTGGAAGACAGTGGACTTTAAGGTAGGAGGGATGCATTTCATGGGAGCCTTCTGGTACTGGAGTTAGGGCCAAAGCCTGTGTCCTGGCTACCCAAACCATCTAGGCTCAGTCACTCATCCTCACTAAGACAATTAAGAGAACAAGGATATCAAGTTGTGGTGTGCCTACAGGGGCCTCTGAGTGCCCCCTCAGTGCTCAGACAGGGCACTTACAAGCGGGAGTTGGCTAATGGGATCTGAGGGTAAAAGGAATAAATCCGCTCACACACGTCCTCTTCTCATCATGTCCCATTTATTCTTCCCTATCTCACAAGGCTTATATACCCACACAGAGACAATTAACAATTCTCTGGCACTACCAAGGATACCAGGCATGCATTTTTCGGGGCCAAGAAGACAGATAAGGCTGACAAAGTGGGTGTCTGTTATTTATAATCTCAGAAAGGACATGGTTGTGAAGCGCCTGGGAATATCTGACAAGGGTAAACAGGAGGGAGAGGGGGTTTGGGTTTTAACTACACTTGTGTGGTTAGTTAAGCTGGAAGTTTGTAATTGATAAATGTAGAGAAAAGGGAAGAAAACACGGCAGTGCTGTGCACTTTCTAAGTACTTCTGCTCTGGCTGTGGCTGGGAATACAGCAGTGTGGTAACCACAGTAACCAGCTTACCCTGCGGGAAGCAGTCACATTTTCACCCAAATGCTAGCTGATTAAAGGTTCACTCTCAGCCCTAGAGATAACATCTAAGGTGGCTAGATCAAAGGGGAAACTGTGGTTACTTAGTGTAAAATCCAGAGCATGGCATGTCCAGCCTCTGGGCCAAGGTGGTGGTTTTATTCCAGCTAACCCCCAAGTGAAAATTTCCTTTCCATTGGGCCTTTTTAAGAATACAAGGCATTATATTCTATATATAAATATTATACAGCCAAATGAAAAGTCATCTGGCATAACAGTACATGATGAAGTTATGCCCAATAATTGATTAACATACTGCTGGAGTTTTTTGGGATGAGTCCCACTACAGAAACGAGAGTTATGGCTTCACAAGGGTTTTGCAGAAATGGCAGAAATGACTATTCAAAGGCAGCTATCCTCCAAGCTCTACAAACTGGTTTACCCCACCAATGTGTGATCCTGGTGGGTCAGCCTAGTGATTTTGTCAGCTCTTTTCTCACTGTGTAATCACTCCTGTGGACCACAGCATGTGCCCACCTATAATGCAGACACTCTGGAAGCAATGTGGGCAGATCTCTCTGATGTCCTAATACAGCCTAGTCTACAGAGTGAGTTCCAGGCCAGACAGGGAATCATACTATGGTTATTTTATAAAATAAAACACATAAATAAACAAACAATAGAAAAGAAAAAAAGCAAATAACTAGTAATTATTAAAACATGGTATTTATTCAGTATGATGATTTTGGAACAGTTATGAAAATATAAGGTAATCAATTCATCCTTAGTTAGAAGGCAACGAAGAAATCTAACAAAGCCCTATAATGATTTTTTCCATCCCTAAATCCCTCCCAATTCTCAGCTTTCTCCAGTGCAAGGTATTCAGATAAGGGGTAAATGTGTCTTCTTCAGCAGAGAAGTTTTCTTCTGGGGGACTCAGTCTTTGCCAAGAGTGAGACTCCTGGGGATCTCAAGGGGTAAACTGTTTCACTAGCTGCTAGCCAACAGGGAAAGTAGAAAAGATGTTTCTATCTTTAGAATACCCTTATTCCTACCAGGCAGGCAAGTTACAGGGATGACAGGAGGGGGACTGAGGGACTAAGGCTCATGTGGTGACCACAAAGCCGGAACCTTCAGGATGCTGCCACTGAAAGCTACATGTAGTTGCCTAAAGAAGGAAAACTCGAAGACTTGGAGGGCACAGAACAATCACACCCATGAAGTTTTACACCTGCATCAGCTATTTCATGTGATTGAACCGAAGTGTAAAATCTAAAAGGGAATTCATAAGGCTTTTGTCCATGAGTTTACAGTACAAACAAAATACAGAGAAACATCATAAGCTTGAACAGACTGTCGACAACTGTCAGACTTTTTTCTTCTCCAGAATAAATAATCTTGTATAACTGAATGTAAGAACGCTGGCTAAAGATTTTACCAAATCCTTTGGTTATGAGTTTTTTCAGGTTCTCAAAGACAACTGTGATGTGCAAAGGCTTTAAAAGATTGACTATACACTAAAGGTTTTCCTCTTGAATGAAGACTACCACAAAGTGCAAAGACTTTGCACACTGACTACATGTTTAGGGATTCTCTCCAACATGATTATTTCCAATGACTTCAAAGAGTACTGTTACATGCAAAGGCTTAACTACATTGCTTGCATTCATAGAGTCTCCTCCAGTATGTGTTCTTTTATGTATTTGAAGGCTACTGTGATGCGCAAAGGTTTTACTACATTGAGCACATTCATAGGGTTTCTCTCCAGTATGTGTTCTTTTATGTATTCGGAGGTAATTGTGATGTGCAAAGGCTTTATCACATTGATTACATGCATATGGTTTCTCTCCAGTATGTGTTTTTTTATGTATTTGGAGACTAGTGTGCCGTGCAAAGGCTTTACCACATTCAGTACATTCGTAGGGTTTCTCTCCAGTATGTGTTCTTTCATGTATTCGGAGATAACTGTGATATGCAAAGGTTTTACCACATTCAGTGCATTCATAAGGTTTCTCTCCAGAATGTGTTCTTTTATGCATTCGGAGATAACTCTTATGTGCAAAGGCTTTACCACACTGATTACATTTGCAGGTTTTCTCTCCAGAATGTGTTCTTTTATGCATTCGGAGATGCCTGTTATGTGCAAAGGTTTTACCACATTGAGTACATTCATAGGGTTTCTCTCCAGTATGAATTCTTTCATGATGCTGAAGAGTATAGAGATGTGCACAGGCTTCATCATGTTGAAGACATTCATAGGGTTTCTCTCCAGTATGCATTCTTTCATGCTTTTGAAGATGACTGTGACGTGCAAAGCCTTCACCACATTCATTACATTTGTAGGGTTTCTCTCCCGTATGCGTTCTTTTATGTACTCGGAGACTATTGTGTTGTGAAAAAGCTTTACCACATTGATAACATACATAGGGCTTCTCTCCAGTATGCGTTCTTATATGTATCTGGAGACTAGTGGGTTGTGAAAAGGCCTTATCACACTGATTACATCTGTAGGGTTTCTCTCCAGTATGTGTTATTTTATGCCTTCGGAGACTACTGAGATGTGCAAAGGCTTTACCACATTGCTTACATTCACAGGGTTTCTCTCCAGTGTGCGTTCTTTTATGTATTCGGAGATAACTGTGATGTGCAAAGGCTTTACCACACTGACTACATTGATTGCGTTTTTCTCCAGTAGGAAATCTTTCATGTCTTTGAAGATGACTGTCATATGCAACGGCTTTATCACTTTGAGTATATTCACCAGATTTCACTCCAGTATGATTTCCTTCATGCCTGCAAAAATAATTGGCACATGTAAAAGCTTTACTGAACACATTACACTCATGACTCTTTTGACCTGAATGAACTGATTTTAGAATTTGGTCTTACTATAAAGCCGAATCGGATCTTAGGGTTTTATCACTTTGTTTACACTCACAGTGTTCCCCTTCATTAAAGGTTGTTTAGATCTTTGAAGATACCTGTGATGGTAAGAGCCTTTATTACATGGCTCACATTTAAACATAGTTTATATGAGTTTTTCAGACAGTTGAAGAGAACTGGAAAAAGTTGGAATTTTGTCACACTGGTTGCATCAGTAAGTTTTCCAATAGTGTGAATCATACCACATTTGCATAGCAAACTAGGACAAACAGAAGAATTGCTACATTTCTCATACTCATAGGCTATCTTATAGTGTTAGTTTGCTGATATATTCCCAACGGAGCTGGAAAAACCAATGAATTATAAACTTGTATTGCATTCAACAAGTCTACTCCAAGCGAGGACTACTGTATAGAGGGATATTGCTTCTTTCCATGCTCACATGGCTTGTATGCAGAGCGACATATGAAATATCAAGTAATGAAAGAATAACTAATAAAACGTTTCCACACTGCATTCACATCGTTTGTCTTTTGGTTCCTCATAGGCCTGTGGTAAGAAGTTAAGGTGCTCCACAATAATCGTCTTGAAGCTCATAAACTGCCTCTCTCACTGAACTCAGCAAAGTCCCAACAAGTCCCATATACTTGTTTATATGGGTAACACCAGCTTTTCCGTGTACTATTTGCTTATTAGAAGATTTTGGACATATATTTATCACCTATTCATTGTGTATGCCTTTTGGAATACTGAAGTGGTATGAAATTAAATGGATTAGGACTTTACATGGGGCCAAGAGTCAAAAGGTGATCTCTGTTAAGGCATTGTTTCCTTGTCTTCTTCATATAAGAATGACTTGTAAACACAAATCAGTTCCCTGACATTGAGGTACATAGTTTTGTGATAATTTAATAATCGTCACTATACTTAAGTGCTTATTTACACAGTTTCCTTGCCTTAAAACTTCCAGTTCACATTAAAATTTCTTAAAGAGTTACATTTGTATCCACTCGCACATGAAAATTACCTTTCATTTCTTCTAGAAGTTTGACATGGTTCTTCAATATTATGGTCTCCCGAATTGTAGCCTAAAATATAGTATCAGAAAATGTCTATTATTGGAAATTATGAAAAATTTAAGGTATTATCATCATTGAACTTTAGAACTCTACCTGATTTATTCACCTCATTCTTCCTCTTTCTCAATCAAAATTGCAGAAGAGCGTCAATATCCAAGAAGCAGTTGCCCCCTTATTTTAAAAAGTGAAGCAAAATTAGTACCTATAGCAGTGAGATTCCTGTAGGTCTCCAGCATCACATCCTTGTAGAGATTCTTCTGGGAGGGATCCAGCAAAGCCCACTCTTCCCGAGTGAAGTCAACATGCACATCATCATAGGTCACTGCATTCTAAAATATCCCATACATGTGTACAAAAGAAAGTGTGATACAAACAGCATTGCAAATGTGTACTTCATTTACAATATAGTCATATAATTCTGGTGCTTCCCACACTTATTCCATTGCACAGAATTTTAACTGTAATCACCAAGTCACTTTAGAAGGAAACTTAGGAGGTCCACCCCTGTCATTTCTGCACCCTTTGAATGGAATATAGCCTTGCACGAGAAATGCATTAATTATACCAGACTTAGTAAGAGAGAGACAAGCAAACAGATCAACAGTACTGAGTACACACCAGAAACATTGTATGACCAATTACTAACTACAAAAAAAAAGATGAAAAAATTGGGTGTAATGTCTCATGCCTTTAATCCCAATACTCAAGAGGTAGAAGATGGTATATCTCATTGAGTTGAATGCCAGTATGGTCTAAGCAAAGAGTCCCAAGATAGCCAAAGGTATAAATTAAGACTCTATCACCCTGCAAAAATCAATCAAACAAAAAGAAAGAACTCAGAGATTTTTATTGAAGTTCCTAAAAGATTTATACAGCTCTGTATTCATTTTCTAGAAACCTGAAGTGCCCCAGGTTAAACTGTAGCATTAATAAAAAGTTATTAAAAGGTAATACATGATTAAACAGTTTAAAATGGAAAGATAAAATGTTAGCAATGTAAATGTTGATCATAAATAAACAATAAGGAGAGATGTCTCAGTAGAAAAGAGCTTGCATTAGGTGGGTGTAAATAGAGTTCTTGCAGAAAATGGCAGCTGGCCAGATTCTGGAGTGTTAGCCCCTGGGCTTTGATCTCCCTTTTGTGACTGTCTCCTTTTGTGTGAGCTACCTTTTGTTTGAAATATGTAATTTTTACCTTTTTTTCTTCCTAAATGGTTCAATGTTATGGGATAATCTTTTTGTACACTGTGAAGGTATGTCTCTGCCAAGGCAACTTCTGTTTTTTTTAATAAAGAGCTGAAGAGGATAGGCAAAAGAGGATAGGTGGGACTTCCGGGCAGAGATAGGAACTCTAAGACAGAATCAGAGAGGCAGAGATTACAGTATGGAGGCGAGGTAACAAGCCACATGGCAGAACATAGATTAATAGAAATGAATGGATTAATTTGAGTTTTAAGAGCAAGTTGGGAACAAGTCTAAGTTAAGGCCAAGCTTTCATAATTAATAAGAAGTCCCTATGTCATTATTTTGGAGCTGGTGGTCCAAAGAAAGTCCATCAATTGTTCAAAGTCTATGAAAACTTGATTGTAGAAGTTAGAAAACTGAAAGTTTCTGTGACTGAGAATTGCTTTGACATTTGTCTCCTTTGTAGAGTTTCAGATAAAAGATTTCGGTATATGATCAGATGACCTAACCGCCATCTTTACTAAGGCTGACCATGTGGACAACCGCCATTTTTAGTAAGGACAAAAAGATGTGTTGGGGGGGGAAGGGTCTGTGGATGTGTGCACACATGTGACTTGGATTTAACTTTATATGTGGAAATGTAAGCTAGCTTCAACACTCTGTGTTTATGTATGTAATTTAAATTCAACTGCTCTTATGTGTGCAGATAACTATTGTTTAGAAAAACATCATTTACTAAAGTTAAAGAGTAAACTTCTTAGTCCTAATGAGCTCTCTATTCCTTGTAGCTCCTAAACTAAGAAAGCAACGAGTCCTAAATATTTGAGATTGGTATGTACTTTTGTATGATGATAAAATATATGATTAGATCTGTTACAACATACTATATATCTGGCCTAAAATATAATCTATATGTTGATAAAAATTTAAGGTTATAAAATCTATTCAGATTGATAAGGAATAAATGATCAAGCTCTTTAATTGTAGCCATGCTAAGTACTGATGTAATTAGCTACTGGGATAAGCCCTAACTAGTCCCCTATATGTTTTCAGAACTAAGCTTAAAACAAGTAACAAAAGACAAAGTTTGTCTACTCAGATATACCCAGTAGAAAGTCAGACCTCAAATGCTCAGAGATCTGCAGAATATGGCATTTAAAATGTTTAAATAAAAAGGTTTTTTGTAATGGAGAGTCGGAACTACTCCTGGAAGCACCCCTATTTCCCCCAAAGAAGACAAATGGGTACAGAAGAATCTCCACCCATAACTTGCTTCATAAGTGGCAGCACTAGCCACTGGGGGGAAAAACTGCCTTTCACCTCACCTGCTGCTAAGACTGTGGGCATCAGGACACTGAAAACTCAACCACCTCAAGTTGCCTAGACAGAGGTAGGTAGGCCTTCCCATAAGGAGAAGCCTATGCGACCGTCTAGGGCCTACAAGCCCACCTCTGAATGCTGCCGTGAGACCGCTGCCCTCAACCACCACAGAGGACCTGAGGTGGCTGTCAAGCAAGTAAGTCTCTGTCATTTTTAACTGCTAACTCAGGTGAAGTTTATCCTTCTCACAACTCTGATGCTATTTGATGTTTAGTAGCTCTGCCAGCTTAACAGCAGCAAGCAAGTTCCAGCCACCTTCTCAGTTCTGTGTGAAATTCAGGTCACAGGCCTCAGTCTCCTAGAGCTAATACTAAGTCCAGACACAATCCACGTCATTACCAGACTCAGAAAAGAGATAAACTCATAAAACAAGTGTCAATATAACTTCTTACCATTCCTTTGTTTGAAGGAACTTTGCAGTGACTGCCCTCAGCAACCAGCCACCTGTGTCTCCTGAGTTAAGGTGACGCCATGATGATGGGAAGGAACAGGTGCTTTAAGGTTCACTTATGGAACATAGAAAAGCTTAAGATATGAGGATCTAAGAATGTTTTAGTGTCTAAGAAGGTGTTGTAAGGTGTGCAAATGCGAGTTAGTAAGCTGTGTACATATAAATTATAAAGATCTGAGGATGAAAAGGCTTAAGTGCTGATAAAACAACTCAAGACATTTAAAAGAATGCAACATGTTCCAGATTTCTCTCTCTCATCATGCCACTGTTATACTAAGACTCCCAAAGTTCCCAGTCTTAACATTAATTGCCAAAATCCTGATAAGCCATTAAGCTGGCTGAGTACTACCACTATGTGAGTACACCACCCTTTTCTACAATGTAAATATCAGTACCTACTATAAACAGTGAGAATGCTAATAGGTCTAAAACTTATGTTTTCATAAACTCAAAGTATTCTTGTAAGCTCTGGGGAGTCGACTTGGATCCACCCAAACAAGGCAGATTCACTCCAGATAAGTACCATTCCAGTTTTCCCTGGTCTTGCAATCCCCCTCCCTCAATAACCAGGATCTAAGGAAATTTTCTTCCCTAAACTTAACCTTGTCATCTGCTCTGCCAGCACCTCGCCAGGTCCAAGAGGCATAGGACAGTTCCATCGAGCCTGGACAGCAGCCAGGCAACCAGATACTCGAGGACATGGCAGGTTTCCCTGCTTTTTCACATCCCCCAAGATTTCAACACCCACAAATCAGAAGGAAGTGGTCTCGAGAACTCTGGACCCTCATTCCCCTAACCTGCTATGCCTAACTCCTCACTTTTTTTAAAAATAAACAAAAGGGAAGAATATTAGCATCCAGGCACACCTGCCCCTGCCCCTTGGGGACCTGGCAGAGTGTGTCACCCTGTGTGCATGGCAGGCAGTACCCCAACCTAGTGTGATCTCTGCGCACATACACTGCGCCCCATCACTTTAAAAGGAGGAACTCCCCTACTTCCTCCTCCTTTCTCTTCCTTTCTCTCTCTCTCTCTCTCTCTCTCTCTCTCTCTCTCTCTCTCTCTCTCTCTCTCTCTCTCTCTCTCTCTCTCTCTCTCTCCCTTCCTTGCTCGCTTCCCTTCCCCCAATAAAACTCCCAAAGTAAGCTGTCTCCAAGGCTCTCACCTGCTGTGGGGCTCCTTGAACCTGAACTACCCACCAAGGTTCATTTTGCGCTGTTTCATAACATTTTCTAATAAAAGAAAGAAATTAAAGATAGCTGGAACATAGAGTTCTCTGACTCCATGCTACCTGCCAGCTTCTTCAGACAAGAGCCCGCCCGACACTACTGTGTCTGCACTTGAATTTCAAGGAATGACGGACAGACAGGGCTCCACTGCTGCAGCCTGAGCTAGTGCAGCCTGTCTAGAACATAGAATTTTCTTATTGCTTATTTGCTTAACTTTGGTTTAAATTGCTTTTTTTATTTTTCCTCAGAATTACTCAATATTAAAGGTTCCTTCATTAGAAATTTTTTTCCCTATAACCATGGGAATAACTCATTATCGATGGTTCCTTCATGGTAGAAAAATTTTTTTAAAAAGCCAGCTTCGCCCCTCCTTCATTAGCCTGCCTGCAACAAGGCAGGCCCTTTGTCAGCGAGCTGCTTGGCCTGCAAGGAGACCTGACAGTCTGCCAGAGGATCCATCATTCACTGGGGTGAGTGAGGAGTGAGTGCCTGAACCGGGGCAGCTGCCGGGAGAAGGACCACCGACATTCCCCAACTCTCCCCCCCACCCGCACGCTTCCTGCTCTTCCTGCAGGGGTTATTCTCCCCGGATACTGCCTCTCTCTTCCTGTCCCTTCCCAGCTTGCACCCAGAACCCCCTACCCCGCCTCATCCTCCCGTCTTTGGGGCCACAAAATCCCACAGCTCAGCCTGTTTGGGCGCCGGGGACCTGGAATTGAGTGCACCCAAGCCGGTGGGAGGTCCCCTTCTTCATTAGCCTGCCTGCAGCAAGGCAGGCCCTTTGTCAGCGAGCTGCTTGGCCTGCAAGGAGACCTGACAGTCTGCCAGAGGATCCATCATTCATTGGGGTGAGTGAATTGAATTCACTGGGGGGAATTGAACTTCTAAAAGAAGACCCAAAGGGGATTATTCAGAGGAAGAAATGGGCAGGCGCCAATGCAAGAATTCCTCCAACAATTTGAAAAACAACATGAAAGCACCAGAACCCAGCGAACTTATAACAGGAGGACTTGAACACACTAATCAAGAAGAAGTAGAAAAAATTGACTTTATGAAAGTAATAGAGTCCCTTAAACAGGAGGTGAAAAACTCCCTTAAGGAAATGGACGAGAAGAATAACAAAAAGTTTGAAGAATTGAGTAAATCCGTAAATGATATCCTAGGAAACCAAGAAAAAACAATCAAACAGATAATAGAAACAGTGCAAGACTTGAAAACTGAAATGGAGGCAAGGAAGAAAACACAACCCGAGGGCCAGCTGGATATGGAAAATCTATGTAAACGAACAGAGACTACAGAAACAAGCATAACCAACAGAATACAAGAGATAGAAGAAAGAATCTCAGATTCTGAAGATACCATAGAGAAAATAAACGCACTGATCAAAGAAAACAGCAAATCCAACAAATTCTCATCACAAAACATTCAGGAAATCTGGGACACAATAAAAAGACCAAACCTAAGAATAATAGGTGTAGAAGAAGGAGAAGAATTACAGCTCAATGGCCCAGAAAATATATTTAATAAAATTATAGAAGAAAACTTCCTAAACCTAAAGAAAGATATTCCTATTAAGGTTCAAGAAGCTTACAGAACACCAAATAGACTGGATCAAAAAAAAAAAAACATCCCCTCGCCACATTATAATCAAAACACAAAACATACAGAATAAAGAAAGAATATTAAGAGCTGCAAAGGAAAACGGTCAAGTAACATATAAAGGAAAACCTATCAGACTAACACCTGACTTCTCTATGGAAACCATGAAAGCCAGAAGGTCCTGGATAGATGTTTTGCAGAAACTAAGAGACCATGGATGCAAGCCCAGATTACTATACCCAGCCAAGCTTTCGTTCACTATAAATGGAGAAAACAAAATATTCCAGGTTAAAAACAAATTTAAACAATACGTAGCCACAAATCCAGCCTTACAGAAAGGATTAGAAGGAAATTCACAAACAAAGGAGTCCAGCATTGTCCAAAATAACTCAGACATCTACTGACCCTTCACCAGCACATCTCAAAGAAAGGAAACACACAATCTCTACTACCAAATAAAAAATGACAACCGGAGTTAACATCCACTGGTCATTAATATCACTTAATATCAATGGACTCAATTCACCTATAAAAAGGCACAGGCTAAGAGATTGGATACGAAAACAGGATCCAACATTCTGCTATTTACAAGAAACACACCTCAATCACAAAGACAGACATCTACTCAGAGTAAAGGGTTGGGAAAAGGTTTATCAAGCAAATGGACCTAAGAAACAAGCCGGTTGTGGCCATACTAATTTCTAACAAAGTTGACTTCAAACTAAAATCAATCAGAAGAGATGGAAAGGGACACTTTATACTCATTACAGGAAAAATCTATCAGAATGAAGTCTCAATCCTGAATATCTATGCCCCTAATACAAAAGCACCCATTTATATAAAAGAAACATTACTAGAACTCAAGGCAGCCATCAAACCAAACACACTGATAGTGGGAGACTTCAACACTCCTCTCTCACCAATGGACCAGTCAATTCGACAGAAACCTAACAGAGAATTAAGAGACTTAATAGAGGTAATGAACCAAATGGACTTAACAGACATTTATAGAACATTCCACCCAAACAGGAAAGAATATACCTTCTTCTCTGCGGCTCATGGAACCTTTTCGAAAATTGACCACATACTCGGCAACAAAGCAAACTTCCATAGTTACAAAAACATATTAGTAACCACCTGCATCTTATCGGATCACCATGGATTAAAATTAGAATTCAACAACAATGCTACCCCCAGAAAGCCTACATACTCATGGAAACTGAACAGTCAACTACTGAACCACAGCTGGGTCAAGGAAGAAATAAAGAAAGAAATTAAAGTCTTTCTTGAATTTAATGAAAATAAAGACACAACATACTCAAACTTATGGGACACTATGAAAGCAGTGCTAAGAGGAAAATTCATAGCACTAAGTGCCCACTTAAAAAAAATGGAGAAAGCACACATTGCAGACTTAACAGCACACCTGAAAGCTTTAGAAAAGAAAGAAGCAGACTCACCTAGGAGGAGTAGAAGACTGGAAATTCTTAAACTGAGGGCAGAAATCAACAAAATAGAAACACAGAAAACAATCCAAAGAATCAATGAAACAAAAAGCTGGTTCTTGGAGAAAATCAACAAGATTGACAAACCCTTAGCCAAACTAATCAAACGGCAGAGAGAGAACACACAAATTAATAAGATCAGAAATGAAAAAGGGGACATAACCACAGACACAGAGGAAATTCAGAGAATCATTAGATCTTACTACAAAAGCCTGTATGCCACAAAATTGGAAATGTAATAGAAATGGACACTTTTTTAGATAAGTACCATATACCAAAGTTAAACCAGGACCAGGTAAATGCTCTCAATAGTCCTGTTAGTCGCGAAGAATTAGAAACTGTTATCAGAAACCTCCCTACCAAAAAGAGCCCAGGACCTGATGGGTTCAATGCAGAATTCTACCAGAACTTCCAAGAAGACCTAATACCTATACTCCTTAAGGTATTTCATAATATAGAAACAGAACAGTCATTGCCAAATTCCTTTTATGAAGCTACAATTACTCTGATACCTAAACCACACAAAGACTCAACCAAGACAGAGAATTACAGGCCAATCTCACTTATGAACGTCGATGCAAAAATTCTCAATAAAATACTGGCAAACAGAATCTAAGAACACATTAGAAAAATTATCCACTATGATCAAGTAGGCTTCATCCCAGAGATGCAGGGCTGGTTCAATATATGAAAATCTATCAATGTAATCCATCATATAAATAAACTGAAGGATAAAAACCATATGATCATCTCATTAGATGCAGGAAGAGCATTTGACAAAATTCAGCACCCCTTTATGATAAAGGTCTTTGAGAGATTAGAGATACAGGGGTCATTCCTAAATATAATAAAGGCTATTTACAGCAAGCTGACAGCTAACATCAAATTAAATGGAGAGAAACTCAAGGCCATCCCATTAAATTCAGGAACGCGACAAGGCTGTCCACTCTCTCCTTATCTCTTCAATATAGTCCTTGAAGTTCTAGCAATAGCAATAAGACAAAACAATGGGATCAAGGGGATTCGAATTGGAAAGGAAGAAGTTAAACTTTCGTTATTTGCTGATGATATGATAGTGTACATAAGTGACCCCAAAAACTCCACCAAAGAACTCCTACAGCTGATAAACTCCTTTAGTATCATGGCAGGATTCAAGATCAACTCCAAAAAATCAGTCACCCTCCTATATACAAAGGATAAGGAAGCAGAGAAAGAAATCAGAGAAGCGACACCTTTCACGATAGCCACAAATAGCATAAAATATCTTGGGGTAACTCTAACCAAGGAAGTGAAAGACCTATTTGACAAGAACTTTAAGTCTTTGAAGAAAGAAATTGAAGAGGACACCAGAAAATGGAAGGATCTCCCTTGCTCTTGGATTGGGAGGATCAACATAGTAAAAATGGCAATACTACCAAAGGCAATCTATAGATTTAATGCAATCCCCTTAAAGATCCCATCAAAATTCTTCACAGATCTTGAGAGGACAATAATCAACTTTATATGGAAGAACAAGAAACCCAGGATAGCCAAAACAATCTTATACAAGAAAGGAACTTCTGGAGGCATTACCATCCCTGACTTCAAACTCTATTACAGAGCTACAGTATTGAAAACAGCTTGGTATTGGCATAAATATAGGGAAGTTGACCAATGGAATCGAATAGAAGACCCAGATCTTAACCCACAAATCTATGAACACCTGATTTTTGATAAAGGAGCTAAAAGCACACAATGGAAGAAAGAAAGCATCTTCAACAAATGGTGCTGGCATAACTGGATGTCAACCTGTAGAAGAATGAAACTAGATCCGTGTCTATCACCATGCACAAAACTCAAGTTCAAATGGATTAAAGACCTCAATATCAATCTGAACACACTGAACCTGTTAGAGGAGAAAGTGGGAAGTACTCTACAACATTTGGGCACAGGAGACCGCTTCCTACGTATAGCCCCAGCAGCACAGACATTAAGGGCAACATTGAATAAATGGGACCTCCTGAAGCTGAGCAGCTTCTGTAAAGCAAAGGACACTGTCACTAAGACAAAAAGGCAGCCTACTGACAGGGAAAAGATCTTCACCAACCCCGCAACAGACAAAGGCCTGATCTCCAAAATATATAAGGAACTCAAGAGACTAGACTTTAAAATGCTAATTAACCCAATTAAAAAATGGGGCACTGAACTGAACAGAGAATTCTCAACAGAAGAAGTTCGAATGGCCAAAAGACACTTAAGGGCATGCTCAACCTCCTTAGCAATCAGGGAAATGCAAATCAAAACAACATTGAGATACTATCTTACACCTGTCAGAATGGCTAAAATCAAAAACACCAATGACAGCCTTTGCTGGAGAGGATGTGGAGTAAGGAGTACACTCATCCATTGCTGGTGGGAATGCAAACTTGTGCAACCACTTTGGAAAGCAGTGTGGAAGTTTCTCAGGAAATTTGGGATCAACCTACCCCAGGACCCAGCAATCCCACTCTTGGGAATTTACCCAAGAGATGCCCAATCATATTACAAAAGCATTTGTTCAACTATGTTTATAGCAGCATTATTTGTAATAGCCAGAACCTGGAAACAACCTAGATGCCCTTCAGTGGAAGAATGGATGAAGAAAGTGTGGAATATATACATATTAGAGTACTACTCGGCGGTAAAAAACAATGACATCTTGAATTTTGCATGCAAATCGATGGAAATAGAAAACACCATCCTGAGTGAGGTAACCCAAGCCCAAAAAGATGAACATGGGATGTACTCACTCATAATTGGTTTCTAGCCATAAATAAAGGACATCGAGCCTATAATTCGTAAAAAATCCTAGAGAAGCTATATAAGAAGGTGAACCCAAAGAAAAACATATAGTTATCCTCCTGGATATTGGAAGTAGACAAGATTGCTGGACAAAAAATGGGAACATGGGGGTGGGGTGGGGTGGGGTGGGGGATGGGGGGATGGGGAGAGAAAAGTGTGAAGTGGAGGATGGGAAGCGCTTGGGGGAATAGGATGATTGGGATATAGAAGGGTGGATATGGGAACAAGGAATTATATATCTTAGTTAAGGGAGCCATTCTAGGGTTGGCAGAGACTTGACTCTAGAGGGGTTCCCAGGTGTCCAGGAAGACGCCCCCAGCTAGGTCCTTGGGCAGCTGAGGAGAGGGTGCCAGAAATGTCCAGATCCTATTGCCATACTCATGAATATCTTGCATATCACCATAGAACCTTCACCTGGCATTGGATGGAGAAAATGACAGAGCCCCACATAGGAGCACCGGACTGAGCTCTCAAGGTCCTGATGAGGAGCAAAAGGAGGGAGATCATGAGCAAGGAAGCCAGGACCGCGAGGAGTGCTTTTACCCATTGAGACGGTGGGACAGATCTAACGGGAGACCACCAAGTCCAGTCGGAATGGGACTGATGGAACAGGGGACCAAACCGGACTCTCTGAATGTGGCTGATGGTGGAGGAGGACTGAGAAACCAAGGACAATGGCAATGAACATGAACTCTACAGCATGGTCAGGCTCACTGTGAGCCTTGTCAGTTTGGTTGCTCACCTTCCAACCTGGACTGGAGCTGGGAGGGCCTTGGACTTAACATAGTGAAGGGAACCCTGATGGCTCTTTGTCTTTGGAGAGGGATGGAGTGGGGGTATGGGTGGAAGGGAGGGGAGGGAAGGGGGAGGAGGAGGGGAGGAGATGGAAATCTTTAATAAAAAAATGAGAAAGAAAAAAAAAAAGCCCAGCTTCTGGTAAAGCCAACTGCAGTCATGGCATAAAGTACTAAGCCAATCTTGTTCGAATCCAGAAGTATTAGTCACTCATTGTATGGCAGATGTTCTTGATTATCTGCTTAATGTTGAAATGAAAGTTTAATTTTCAAAGTAATGAACTAAAAGGAAAATCCATAATTTTGAACTATATTATTGGGTATGCTCTTTTCTATTTATCACTACTGAGGATTTGGCTCTGCTCTTTAGGTTGCTTTCTAGACATTTTTGGTTAAACTCTATAAAAAATATAACATCTGAAACAGAGCAGGTTGTTAGCTAATTAAATACAATGGCTGCTATGACAAAAGCTCATAAAATAATCTTTTACTGATAAAGAGCCTACAAAAATTATTTTTCCACTTAATAAAATACAGGTAAATTGTTTGTTCCACACTTTTAATAATTGATGAGTTGCATTAACATGTCACTTGGGACCTATAAAAATGGATCCTCTTTTTAAGATTTTATAAAACTACCTCATGGGTATTACCTAAAGTTAACTCTCAAAATATTACAGAGATTGCTCCTGATGCTTTCACGGATAACTTATTTAGAAACAAGTACATAAATAAAAGCTGACAGTGCTGCGCAGCTCTTATTGCTCCCATGTGTAAAGGTAATGTAGCTATAATTTCTCAAAAATCTTGGCATTCCAACCAGTCTTTAGAGATGTCTCCACTCAGGTTTTAGGCACTGGAATATTATCTCAAGTGAAACAAAATGTAGGGTGGATTAAATTTGTAGGACCTGAAGGACAAGTAGGGCTATTAAAGTCTAGTGTGGCTGAGACAGTCATTAATTTCTGGGGTAGCTATGTATTACAACAATCGGGAGCTCAAATTAGCATTCCTACAGTTTTAGAAAACAGCTCATAAAATGATGTTTAAATTGCAATATGTTCCTGGAAAAGGTACTGGGAAGAATTATCAAGGAAAATCATAGGCTGTAGAAAGACAAAATAGGAACTGGCTGATCAAATTTGGAGTAACAGCCACTGCAGTAACCCAATTGCTCTGTCTTTAGGTTGTCTAACTAATAAACCTGTATGGGTGGAGCAGTGGCCCTTGACTAAAGAAAAATTACAGGCATTTGAAAAACTAGTAAAGGAAGTTAGGTGCTAACACTGAGGAAATTACTAATCCTTGGACTTCTGCATTTGTAATAAAAAAGAAATCTGGAAAATGATGTGAGAGCTGTAAATAAAGTGATTCAGCCTGCAATTCCTCTACCTTCTACAGTAAGAGATTTCCAAGATTCTTTCTTCATTATCCCTTTACAAGAACAAGATGGGGAAAATTTTATTTTTATACTGCCTACCTATAATAATGTCCTGCCTGTAAAAAGATATTAATGGAAGATCCTTCCTCAAGTAATGTTAAACATTCCAAGTTTGTGCCAATATTTTGTGCATCAACCACTGGAAATGGCTCATACACAATTTCTCCAGTCTATTATTTACCAGCATATGAATCATAGTTTATTTGCTGCTTTTGACACAGATACCTTTTAATGTAGTACAAGAAATGTTAGCCTGTTGAGGATTACAAATTTCTCCTGAAAAAATACAAAGAGGAGATTCTTTTAGTTATTTAGGATTTAAATTAAGTTGATAGAGAATCCAGCCACAAAAGATTAGAAGATATCAACTGCACACTCTTAAGATTTTCCAAAAATATTGGGTGTTATTAACTGGTTGCAGCCTACCTTTGGACTGACTACTCAAGAATTCAGTAATTTGTTTCAAAGTTGACAAGGTGACTTAGACTTAACCAGCCCAAAGCAATTAAGAGCTAAAGCCGAAAAGGAATTGGCCCAAACAGACAAGAGTTACAAAGTACCCATGTGGCCAGATTAGATCCCACAACTGGATGGATTTTAGTTGTTTTACCTTCTATCCATTCCCCTAATGGACTCATTATACAAAGGGAGAATAGTATTTTAGAATGGATTCTCCTGGCTCAGAAACAGAGTAAGAAGTTATAAATCTATATAGAAAGGTTTCTGAATTCTTACAAGGAGAAAAATAAGACTTTGTCTATTGTCAAGAATGAATCCAATTGAGATTCTAGTACCCTATACTAATGCAGCAATTATGGAATTGTGGGTGATTTATGAGTGCCAAAGAGTTTGTAACAATTTCTTAGGAGAAATTAACAATAAATATGTGAAAAGTAAGCAACTTCAATTTACAAAAAGAACTGAATGGATTCTTTCCTGCATAGTGAAAAGAGCACCTGTTTCTGCAGCTCTTACATTTTATACTGAGGCAAATGAATTAGGAATGGCTGGTTACAGAGCAGGAAACAGCAGGAAAGTAATTCAAAGTCCATAGAGTTCAGTTAAAAAATCAGAGTTATATGCCATTCTAATAGTTTTATTAAATTTTAATGACTCTCTTAATATGATTATTGATTCTCAATACAGACTGATTCTCAACACAGAAGGGGTTGTATTGCATACAGAAACTGATGGACTTATTCCTGATAATTCAAAATTAATGTTGCTATTCATGCAATCGCAACAAGCAATACAGGATAGAAATGATCCACTATATATCATTCATATTTGATCTCATACTGGATTGCCTGGCCATTAACAAAAGGAAATGAAGAAATTGGTAAGTTACTGATAGGAAATGTGTTGGAATAATTTCATAAGAAGCAGCATGTTAATAGTAAAGGGTTAGAAAATATTTTCTATTGTCTGGCAACAAGCTAAGAAAGTTATTAAAAAACTGTCCTGCTTGTTCTTTGTATAATCAAGTTCCTTTACCTGCAGGAAGTAATGCTAAGGGTACACAAAGCAATGGACTTTGGCAAATGGATATATTTCATTTAACAGAATCTGGAAAATTAAAATTTATACCTCATTTATTGATACTCTAGATTTCAGTGGGCATCTGCTCTAAGTTCTAAAAAAGCTGATTCTATAATTACACATTTATTAGAGGCAATGGGTATAGTGGGCATACCAATACAAATTAAAAGGGATAATGCCCAAGATAGGTATTTTAAAAATACCTTGACTTCACAGTTGAAGTCAAAAGGTATGTTACGTTGGAGAAGAGATTTTGCTTTTGTTTCCACAAAAAATGAGAGGCTGTGGATTTATTCAGCCTAAATTTTCTTTAGGTCCCCATAAGATTATCAACGCCCCCAACCAGCTGGAAGTAGCCTAGAATACTACGCCCACATTCCCCAAAAATGGACTATGGATATTTTGTTTTGTTTTGTTTTGTTTTAAAAAAAAAAAGAGGGGGAAATGGTGCGGGAGAATTGTCTCTATTCTGTCAATCATGTTTTAAACAAATGCTGATTGGCCAGGCAGGAGGTAAAGGTGGGAAAACCAGACAGGAAATAGAAATGATACAATGAGAACAGGAGAACTCTGGGAAGGAGGAAGTTGATTCCTCCCACTCCTGCTCAGACCACCGAGGCAGCAGGATATGATCTGCCCCACTGAAAAAAGGTACTGAGCCACACGGCTAACATAGATAAAAAAAAAAAATGGGTTAATCAAGATATGAGAGTTAGCCAGTGAGCTAATGGGCCAATCAGCTTTATAACTTATAGAGGTCTCTGTGTTATTTCTTTGGGGCTCGCCAGCTGTGGGGTACCGGGCGGGACAAAAACCCAAACAAGCAGGCCTGGCCCCCTCATGTTACAGCCCTAGCTTATGTTTCCATTAAAATGAAACAATTTTTGTATGTTATATATAAAACACATTATATGGATACTGCATAATCCTACAGGACAAGCAATTGTTGAAATACCTAATCACACCCTAAAAGAGGTACATTTTAAACAGAAGGGGGATATAAGAACCCTTTCCCCCCAGGGATAGATTGCACAATGCTTTACTAACTTTAAAAAATTTTACATGCTAACGAAAGAGAAAACACCTGCTGAAAGACATTAAATTGTGGACAAAACTGCTGAATTGATTCAATGTGTACTATAATGATGTTTTAACATTAGAATGGGAACCAGGGCAAGTGTTACAATTGGCTTGAAGGTATGCTTATGTTTCTGCAGGAGACAAGAAGTTATGGATACCATTGAAATTGATAAAAATTCAATCAAATCTCTGAATGCTGCAAACTTGTTCCTTGTTATGCTATCTGTGGTAACTGTACAGGTAACAGAAGCAAACTATACACACTGGGCCTATGCTCCTAATCCTCCAATTAACACAGGAGTAATTGGGGAGATACAGATTTCCTTATGGTAGTTAATGAATCTTCTTGGCTACCTAGTCCTTATGACAACTGAGGACCTGCTAAGCCTATGGAGGAGGGTAAGGAAATCATAAATCGTATACTATGGTAGTACAAAGAATTTCTATTTGTATGGGAAATGAAACTCAGTGTCTAAATGGAACCTTTCAAGTGTGATTATCTATAGTTAATATTACCCAGGATTATCATAAGAAGTTTAATATGCTTCATGCATCGGCCTTAGGGGACAGGAGTCCCCTAAATGATGCTAGTTTCATAAATCTACCGTTCAGAAGTGTTACCAATAAGGAATCTGAGTGGGTACATTGGCAGCAATGTCAGAGTGAGAACTCTCAAGTGCTAATTAACATCTTTCATGGAGACATCATAGACTGGAACCCTTTTGGCTTCCCTGAAGGAAATATTCTCATTCAGAATTAAGATAGCACAGATGTAGTTCAAATGGAACTGTAGAAATTATTTCTATGGTTAATGAAACATTTCAATGGCGTGGAGTTGGAATCTCAAACACTCTGCACTTGGTCAGTTCAGTTTAGACCAACTTGTGGAAATTAGGAAATGCCTTCCACCATCTTAAAACATGGGAAGGAAAGATAAACATTAAGGATGATAAGTATACATTGTGTTTTAGATAAAAATCAAAGTCACCTCTTTATAGCGTATGTATAATTACCTTATTTGCTACTGAAGGGACTTGTACAATGTCACCAGGAGTGTGGCTATTGGGATCAGAGAAATGCAAATCAAAACAACTCTGAGATTCCATCTTACACCTGAAAGGATGGCCAAGATCAAAAACACTGAGGACAACTTATGCTGGAGAGGTTGTGGGGAAAAGGAAACACTTCTGCATTGCTGGTGGGAGTGCAAGCTGATACAGCCCCTTTGGATGTCAGTGTGGCGATTTCTCAGAAAATTTGTAAACAATCTTCCTCAAGACTCAGTAATACCACTTTTGGGTATATAGCCAAAGGATGCTCAATCGTGCCACAAGGACATGTGCTCAACTATGTTCATAGCAGCTTTGTTTGTCATAGCCGGAACCTGGAAACAACCTAAATGCCCCTTGACTGAAGAATGGGTAAGGAAAATGTGTACATTTACACAATGGAGTACTACACAGCAGAAAAAAATCTTGAATTTTGCGGGAAAATGAATGGAGCTAGAAAACATTATTTTGAGTGAGGTAACCCAGACACAGAAAGACAATTATCACATGTACTCACTCATAGGTGGTTTTTTAACATATAACAAAGAAAGCCAGCCTACAAATCACAATTCCAGAGAATTTTAGACAACAATGAGGACACTAAAGGAGACTTACATATATCTAATTTACATGGAAAGTAGAAAGTAGAAAAAGACAAGATCTCCTAAGTAAATTGGAAGCATGGGGACTTTGGGGGAGGTTTGAAGTGGGGAGGGGAGAGGCAGAGAAGGGAGCAGAGAAAAATGTAGAGCTCAATAAATATCAAAAAAAAGAAAGAAAAATTTGGGGCCAAATTATCACAGAGTCATCTCTAGTTCAATTTTTCATGGAGTCTATTTCCCACTAAAGTCCTGTGACCTCGACCTTCTGTCTGCACCGCTCTCAGCAGCCTCCTCTTCCTAGTCCAGCACGAATAGCCCATTGAACTCCATGCACGTTTAAAGCCTGCTATCTTCCACATTCCTCCAAAAGACATTTCCAAGTTCTGCCCAACAACAAAATCAATTTGTTGTACCATCTTTTTCCCCCCAATTTGTTTCTCTGCTTCTGTGATTAAATCCTCTAACCAAAAGCTTCTCAGGTAATAAACGAATTTATTACGCTGATTCTGCCAGCTTAGGATAGAAAATTAAGTTTGAAGATGAAGGCAAAAACCACTGGCAAACATTGTTTCCTGGCTTTCTCTCTTATTAGACCACTGTCACATGCTCAGCTAGTTCTCTTATCCAGCCCAGGCCCACTTGCTTAGGAATATTGCCATACTCACTAAAAGAGCCTTCCCGTATCAATCATCAATCAACACAATTTCTCACAGACATAGTAACCAGTCTTTTTGATGGGGGCATGCCCTCAACTGCAGCTCACTCAGACTGTAGGCTCTGAAATGTTGACAACTGAACCTAATTAGGACACAGATACAATAATATATGAGAAAGTTTTAAAAACCCAAAACCAGTGTGCTAACCATATCATCACGTAAAGCAGCAAAAACCCAACATTGACAATTGCAGCACTGGGAAAAGACAGATGTGCCAAGAAATGAGAGAGCCTTTAGCATCCAGAAGGAAAAACTAAAACTGTTTCTCACAGAAAGTCCCCAAACCAACAAAACTCAAGGAACTCATAACATAATAGAGCAAAGTTTCTGAATACAAATATTGGTGAAGGTCCATCAAATACTTTCCAGAAAAACAACAATTATTATTTAGATTATAATTAAAAAACTCACACAACATAGATGGCACCACTGACAAGGGGCACAAGAACAGACCAATAAATTTAACATAGACCTTAAGACAAGATTCTAACAAAAATCAAAATTAAAAAAAAAAAAAAATCACAGGCCAGCAGTCACCCTGTGCACTCTGGAGAGCCGTCCCACCAAAACTGGAAAGATTCACTTGAAGCCTTCTAATGTTTTAACACTGTAGAAAATAGCTTTGATTACTAAAAGTATCTCGTTCCCTCATGATAAAGCCAAGGTGTCTGTGAGGATCTCGTAGGAACTATTTTGTTTCCTATGGTTGAAGAGTGGATGTAAGTCTGCACCAGAGTAAGGAAATATAAACTTTGCCTGGTCTACAAGAGCTAGTTCCAGGACAGGCTCTAGAAACTACAGGGAAACCCTGTCTCGAAAAAAACCAAAAAAAAAAAAAAAAAAAAAACAAGATAACGGATTTTTAAAGAGACAGTGTATGATTTGTATTATACACCTAAAGCAACCTGTTTTGCTCTAATTGCTTTATAAGTCATAAGCACTTTTGAAAACAAGTTTATCATCATCTGTATGTGTATGCTTGTGTGTGTAAGAATGTCTTCCATGTGTATATGGGTGACACACACACCAGAGAAGAGGATGAAGACATCCTGGATCCCAAGGAGCAGGTGGTTATGAGCCTCTCAACTTGGGTGTTGGTATCTGAACTCAAGATACCAACTCAGGTCAACTCCAATAAGAATACTTGCTAAGTGACCTGCACACAAACATAGTACTTCCTGTCCAATGAATTGGAAGTCTTTCACAGCTTTAACAACAACAAAAACCTAAATAAACAGCAAAGTATGGAAATGAGCTCTATGAATCTGATGCCTCCGTATTACGATGTTAGGTGTAGGACCAGGCAGGCTGTCCCTGGGCATCTACCCCTCTCAGGGTTGTCCCTAGCACAGCAACACAACACCCCCTTCAGCCTTCCCTCTTCCCTGGTCACACCTCTAATAGATTCAACAGACCATCCCTAGCTGTCCTTCCCTTCCTGCCCCACCTCTGTGTCCCAGACCCCAACTTGGGCTGACAACCCTGTTCAGCCAGAGGCCATGCCTGCCAGACGACTAGATAGGCTGCACAAAGACCTATCCCACTATCTGCTACCACAGACCCAGTTCTCACAGTTGCCCACAGAACTGGAACAGAATACCAAAGGTACCTTCCTCTCACCCTGTTCACACCACCTGTGAATCCCTCAGACCATCCCCACTTGCTTCATCTCTGTATCCCAGACACCCATTGCTCAGTCACATCTCATGCGTGCCAGAAGATCAGGTAGGTTGTCTGGAGATTTACCACACTGTTAACCCAGACCTGATTTTCGGTTGCCCCAGCACAGGAATAGGACAATAGGATTAGAGATGGTTCAACATATGAAAATCAGTAAATGTAATCCACCATATAAATAAATTGAAAGGAAAAAAAGCACAGGATCATCGCATTACACTGAAAAAGCCTTTGACAAAATACAACACTGATTCATGACAAAAGTCATGAAGAAAAAGAGATTAGGCATACAAGGGACATGCATAAACATAAGAAAGGAAATTTATAGCAAGCCTACAGCCAACATCAAATTAAATGGAGAGAACCTGAAACCAATTTCACTAAAATCAGGAACAGGCAAGGTGGTCCACTCTCTCCGTATCTCTTCAATATAGTACTTTATGTTCTCACTAGAGCAAAAAGACAACTGAAGAAGATCCGGGGGATATAATTTGAAAAGGAAGAATTCAAAGAATCATTATTTGCAGATGATATGATAGCATATATATGCATATACATATATAGCATACACGTGTGTATGCATCTATACATTCACACACATATACACATATACACACACACATGACCATACAAATTCAACTGCTAAACTCTACAGTCAATAAACACTTTCAGCAAAGTGACTGAATACAAGATTAACTCAACAGAAAAAAAAAATTAGAAACCCTTATATATAAATGATAAGTAGGCTGAAAAATAAATCAGAGAAATAGCACCCTTCACAATAGCTTCAAATATTATCAAACATGTTGGGGTAACTCTAAAAAAGCAAGTGAAAGACTTGCATAAAGGACCTGTCAGAAAAAACCCTATGAAAATGATTATTGCCTCAGCTAGATTCTCTGTTCTTTCTGCCCTTCATCTTCTACTGCTACCTGTAGTGTAGACAAGATGGCTGGGGCTCTCACATCCACCTGACAAAGACAGTGCATTAAAGAATAAAATAGGATGGGAAAAAGAAATGGGGTGACACTGCCTAAGCTGTAATTAAGTGCTGTAAGAGTAAGTCCTTTCTAAGTGCATAATCATTTAATCATTGTTATTGTAACACTATATCATCACAATGGCCTTCTGAGGCACCCAGTATGTTATTTTCCTACCAGGGCCACTGTGAATATAAGTGCCATGAGCATGAGAGATCTGGTTCTTCGTAGAACCATGGAAGATACACTGAGAAGACTGCTGGGTCCGGAGCAATTCTGTCATTTTATGAGAACTCTGTATCCTGTAAACACACATACAGAACAAGAATGTCTGGGAACACAGTTTACTCTGATGTTTGTGATGAGGTGGCTTGGGTGTAGGTAATATGACTAAATGCATCAGAATACATACAATAACAAGTGTACTTTTATATCAACTATGACAGCATAACATGGCTTTAACTGATTTTTGTAGTGACATTTCATTTGTATTTTAATAATAAAGTTTGCCTGAAGTTCAGAGAGTAAAACAGCCACACTGATCAGTCTTACGGACCAGGCAATGGTACCACACATCTTTAATCCCAGCAGTCACATTAGTCACACAGAAACTCCATATTCCCAGCCCCAGAGAGAGGAATATAAGACGAGAGGAGACAGCTCTCAGTCAGTCTCATTCTGAGATTCCTGAAGGCAGGATCACCATTTCGGACTGAGATAGAAGTAAGAGCCAGTGGCTGACTGTTTTGAACCCCAATTTCTGTCTCTGGGTTCTTATTAATCGTGCTACAGATTTTAACTGATATCTGTGGGAAATCCCAACCTACTGCTATCAGAGTCTATTTCACATGCTACTACGCTGTCCCATGAAACACTCTGATCCACTGTTCAATTCTGGAGCATGTTTGATTTTTACTCTTTTAGTTTTCTCAATTGAATCAAACTTAGTGGGATATCGTTTATGTGATTATTATTATGAATTCTGTGCACTGGCCTATTCTGCATTCCTCTTCTCTGGCTTCGTATATTATGTCACACCAGTGTCAGATTCACCCTTACTGCAGTTTGCTAAGTGGGTGATTATGCAGAATAGTATCCTTTATCCTTTTACATTCCTGTAAACATTACCATCCACATGACTTTTTTAAAGGATGTTGGGTATGTTCAATTTGAAGTATAAGTTTAATAATCCAAAGAAAATTCCCAAAGATTTTTAACAGGAAACCTGAAAGCCACACTCCATGTGGAAAATGAGAATTTTCAATGGAACTATGAAGAAATAGTAAATACACTAATACAATGTGACTTCTGTACTTATCACAAATTTACACCAAACAAAAATGTGTGAAGAATATGAATGGAGGGAAAAAGCAAAGAACAAAAGCACAAAAAGATAGTCACGTTTTCTTCAAAAGACCTAAGGAAACACAGCTAGGAAGACAGTGAACTTGACCAATGCTGCCTATGGTTGAGCTGTATAGAAATCAAATAAGCAAAGACTTCAACAAAACTCACAAGAGTGATTCAAAGTGACCCCCAAAGTGTTATATTTCTGACCTTCCAAGTACTGGTCTCTCTTCCAAACAGCCCCATGCTCTGGAGTGCTCTCTGGAAGTGGAGGGCATCATAAAGGTGGGCTATGGCTCTGTAGCACCTCCCTCTCCTGCCTTTGTGATTTCAGGCAAACCCCACTCCACTGATGCCCACACACACAACAACAATGAACACGAATAATTTAAAGTGTGCTTCCTGCCACATGGAGTAGGGCACAAGATGTGGAATGTGCCTATCCTTCAATGCAACACTATGCACACCTGGAAAACCTCTGCTGCTCAGAAACTCCTTTTATCCCTGCAATTTAATTCCTCTGATCAAGTATTACTGAACGATAAGGCCCATCACCTCCCTTCTACCAATTTCTAAGCTATCTGTAATTTATCACACAAAACTGAATGTGGAATACAACACTCAGAACTCTTAGAAAGCAGACCTTCAGTTTTCTAATGTCTTCCCACTGCACATTAAAAGTAACGCCTGTGTGTGCACACTGGACGGTGCTATTACAAACATCCCAGTTCCCATGATTAAGGTTGCAGTCTCCCCATCCCTAGAGAATCCACCTTCAGGAAGGCTCAGAGGCCAAGGCCACCGTCCAGACCACCACATGGCCCAAGAGAAGCACAGTGTGGCTCACGATTCATTCTAGTCAGAGACTATATATGAATATGGACAGTGCAGCTGCACTGCTGTTCCTGGTCCGGGGTCAATGGCCCCACACTCACTATAGCATGGCTTGTGGTCTCCCTCACTTCTCCCTAGATCAGAACAAGAGGAGACTCCTGGAAAGAACATGCGCTACCTTCCCAGAGTCCCTCATTAGCTAGGGCTACCCAGCAGGGCCTCAGGACAGTAGCAGCTCCCCTGCTGGGTGAGCAGAGATCAAATGACTCTGCCATCATAGGCCTTCCCAGCTCCACTCTTCTACCCCAGAAGACAAGGCTCTAGTCTGGGAAATCTGTAGTTTGGCAGAATCTTCCCCTCTCCCAGAGCACGGAACCCTTTTATGAACATTCCATTACAGCTCAATGTCCAGTGCAGTAACCCACTGCTTCAGAGCTGGGAGGTCCTGTGGCCAAACATAGGTCATAGTCAAACACTAGCTGTTGTTAAAGCAAAAAGAAGCCATGGATGAAAAAAATGAAGGGTCTATGGGAGGACCTGGAGGCAGGAAAAACATGGTGGAAATGATGTAATTATAATCCCCAAAATTATAATAAAAAGATGAAACAGGCTTTATATTCAGGTGCTCCAGAGACCAGGGATTTGTATTAGAGCACACCAAGTACTTCTTATGCCATTTCTCTCAGACTGTACATGGTAAACCTGGAAAACACAGTCCTGTTAGGCAGGGCCACACCATGTTACCAGGTTCTTTTATTTTGCTTTAAGTAGAGTAACTACTGGAATTTTGTTTCACAAGAACTTCAGTTCTGTATCCAGACTCTTATTACCCTGTCTGTGGACCAGAGAAATGGCCAGTCAGGACATCTATAGATTACCTCACTACTCATTGCTAATGTCAATACTGTCAAAGCAGGAAAGCGTTCACCTTCCTTCCTGCCATCCCTTTCTGTGCTGTGATTACAACTGCCTTAAAGATGGTCAGTAAGCCCAATTCTTACAGTTCCCTCAGCATATGTAATTGTACATTCCCAACGAAAACCAGGCAAGTTGGAAGACACTCATTAACTGGTCTGTTTTTCCTTCTCACTGACCAGTCAAGGCCCAGCCTGGCAGGAGTCTGGACTGTCTTTCCAGCACTGGGCAGCAGAGGTAGGATTAGGTGTTCAAAGCAATTCTCAATTACATAGCATGAGGAGAACCTGAGTACAAGAGGCACTGAACTAAACCAGTGGTTCTCAACTTTCCTAATGCCAAGGCACTTTAATTCAGTTCTTCATGTTGTGGTACACTCCCTCCCCCAATTATAAAAGTATTTTCACTGCTACTTTATAATTATAATTTTGCTATAAATCATAATATAAACATCTGTGTTTTCTGCAGTCTTGGGCCATCCCTGTGATAGGCTTGTTTGACCCTCAAGGGAACCTCAGCCCCACAGGCTGAAAACCACTCCTCTAAACTGATGCATAAAGAAATGAATAAACAGCACTTAAGAAAAACAAAGAGAAATTCTTAATGACCAAGAAACACAGGAAAATGGAAACAAAGAGATTACACCAGTAATTCATTTAAAGAAAATGAAATCTTAAAAATGGTATCAATAATTGACTTTTTAAAATTATAAAAATTGGAAGAACACTAGGGTATGCTGACTTTGAAACAGCAGGCACTTCCCTGATAGACAGAAGGCCTCTCTCTACCATTAATAAGACAATGGAGGACTTTGTCCCTTGTAAAATGTTAGCTGCTGAGTGCTGTAAGCTGACACAGTTACAGCCGATGAATGGCCTGTGTCTCAAACCTCTCAGCTGACTTAATTGTATCAACCAGGATTGCACATATCTGCATAGGAGAGTTCCCTAATTGGAAACTTAGTACTCAGTAGTTCAAGCTACCCTCCCTAAACTGAACAGCCACCAATTCTGTCTCCATTCACACTGAAGGATTAGTACATGCATGGAAATTGCAGAGAAAGTCACTCGCCCTACCCCATCAGGTCTTTCTTAATGATGGAATCCCTGCAACTCAGTGACTTAAACGTCAGCCATGGGGATAAGAGGACAGTGCCCTGCAGAGCTACAGACAGGGTTCAAGTCCACCTCAATCAACACAGGAGACCTTGACTCAAAACCACTTTTCAAAAAGGCTGGAGATGCAGCTGTTCTAGAACTATTGTACCTTTATGGCACAGCAGGACTTAAAGTTGGTTGTGAACCCGTAATGGCCCCTTCCTTGAGCTGCATGTTAGAGGGCTGGTCTTTGATGGGGAGCTGGGCATTTTTGGCAGGTTATAAATCAGGGTTGTCTCCTCTGTTACGGGAATGTACCTTAACCACTGGATAATCCTGGTGAACACACATTTACATTTTATCACACTAATCTCTAACAAGCATGGTTAGCATACTACTTATTTTGGGGTTATTTGGGAGGCGGCCTTCCCTTAGCTAAGTTCCACTTTGTCATTTACTGTCTTCTAAGAGCTGGCAAACCCTTATACTCTCAATTCTGCGGCCATCGACTCTACTCTTCTACGTCACAGTTTAGCAGCGGAGCGCTGCTCTACACAGGAGACACTTCACAAGCTCCACAAAATTATTCCTTATTCCTTCTGGAATAATTTTGTGCACCTAAATGTTCAATGTTAAAAGTGCAGAACTTCTGGAAGATAGTGGAGAGATCAGAGCTCTCCGAGTTTGGCAAATCTGCCTTCCACAGAGACAATACACGCACTACAGGAGCCGGCATTTCACAGTGACGTCAAGGATGTTTCTAAGCACAGTCCCGCTCCCAATAACCCGCGCAAACTCAGCCCGCAGAGTGAAGTTATTCAGAGGCTTCCGCCCTGCCCAAGGAGTTACAAGGACCACGGAGGACACGCAGGACCGTGCAGGACCAGGCGGGACCACGTTTAACTTTGCAGCTGGCTGCTGGTCCCCACCGAGCTGTGGGAGGACCCACCACACCGGCTCCCATGGCTCCGGAGGTCGCTCAGGTCGCTCTTCTGGGGACAGCGACCCTTGGCTCACCATGGCTGACCGCCCCTGCCTGTCTGGGGACGGCAGCCCCTCACTCACCATGGTGCGCTGCCGGACTTGCCGGCACTCTGCCCACAGCTTTCCCAGGCGGAGAACCCAGCACAGCACCCAAGACAACTTCCGCCTTCCTCAGCACACCGGACAACTTCCGCTTTCCTCAGCAGCGGCTCTGAGCCAGAAGCCCGGTGCCCGGAAGAACCCTCCCATATGACTGGCAGATCTGTTGGAGAGTGACAGGAATACTTGTCCCGGGGCCTGGAGAATTGAAGGGACCCAGCACAAAGGTTCCCGATCCTGGCTCTCACACTAAGCCCAAAACCTATCCCAAATTGGATGCAGATTTCAGCCATTTACAACAGCAAGTTTCAGGTTAATATAAACCAATCAATTCAATTTTAAAAGGAAGTGGACAAATTCAGACGATATTACATAGAAGGAACACAGGGTATCTCAAGAACATTATAAACAAAGTACACAGTGCTTTTGTAACCAAAAAAAAAAAAAAAAAACCACAGCCCCATGTATGAAAAGGGTTGCATAATCAGGATCTGAAGCAACCCCTTCCCAAAGGCCTGTTTCCGTATCATGAACAAATTCTAGGTTTTAGAGAAGATCTGTCTTTGCTCTTAGGAGAAAACTGCTAAGGCCGGGCAGGTTGCCAAACTCAGGTCTAATTTATCAAGTATCTTCTAAAAGTTTTGCATTTTGCAATTGACATTTAAGCTTAAGATTCATTCGCAGCTAATTTTGTGGAGGTTGTAAATGACATTTTATGAACTAGGTAACACTCCATACTAAGCTTTAATGTAGAAGAGTAGACTTGTTGATAGGATTTACCAATGCTTAGGGGTTAGTAAGTCACACAAAGGAGAATTTAGCTAAGGGGTGATGCCTCTAAAACACCATCTTAATAAATAGGATGCTAACAAGGCTTGTTAGAGATTAGTATGCTAGGATGTAAATGTTTATTTACCTTTTAAGTATCTGTAGTTAAAACAACTAATGGGGTGTTCATCCATGGAGAGTATAGAGAGACCCTCTGTGTAAAGATCTCTCTCTAGTAAATTGGAAGATCATATATTTAAGAGCAATTTCTTAGTTGTATTGTACTAGATGCTCTACACATCCACTCAATGATGTTTTGTTATCTATTTGCTGTTTCTTTGTATTGTCTACAAACACCCATGAAAAAATCATGGTAATAGTAGTGATGCCATATATTATATGAAGATTGTCTTGTGTTTTCTTTAAGTACCTAAGAAATATATATTATAATATCTTATTGTATACAGTTTTTATTTAGCTTTATTTTATTTAATTGTTGTTGCTCAGTACTATAGTAAGACAAACAACTGGCACCTTCATATGAACAGCTGTGCCTGCTTACAAAGGATGACCACCACTAGATTTGCTGACTGTTGATATTCCATCATAGATGGGGGTATCCTCTCCTGAGTACACAGCCTCTTTCCCAGACAACTGTGAGCAACTCAGTTCTAATGACATGTGACCCTGTCATTTAATGGAGAAGCTAGAGTTCATAGTCTGGGAAAGACTTGAGAGGACGTGGGTTCTGCCTATGCACCTATAAGAAAACCATCTTTAAAAGAGGAAATTTACCTTGAGTGCCTTTGTGCTTACCTCTTTTGTACACTGAGAAATATAATGTAAAGCTAGTGTACATTGGCAGTGGAAGAATAGGGAGAAGCTGAGTTCCACATATGCAGATGTATAAAAGCCATTGTACATTAGTGGAGACATCTCTCGTAGTTGAGACATTCCTTTCTGGCTGCTTTTGTGTATCTGTCTTAGTTAGAGCTTCAATTGCTGTGGAGAGACACCTTATAAAGGAAAACATTTCACTGGGGCTGGCCTACAGTATCAGAGGGTTTGGTCCATTATCATCATGGTGGGAAGCATGGTGCTGTGCAGGCAGATGTGCTGGAAAAAAAGCTGAGAGTTCTACATACAGATCAGCAGGCAGCAGGAAGTGACTGTGACACACTTCCTGCAACCAGGCCACATTTACTCCAACAAGGGAACACCTACTCCAACAAGGGCACACCTCCTAAGAGTATCATTCACTATGGGAGTATGGGGCCATTTTGATTTGAACTAGCAAAGTATCCAAACTTCTGTATCTCCTCAACCATGTCCAATAAGTAAGTTCAATAAACTCGTTGGCTCCCCAGGGTAGACTTTGGTGAAATTGTTCTTTGCATTGTCATTGGCACTTATGGGGATGGGAAAGACATTGCTTTGTCCTCTACCACCAGGGAGAAAATTCTCCCAAAAGATCATAAATATATTTGATAAGATTCCTAAGTCTCATGGTATTAGAAAAAGAATCCAGTACATGAAAGAACATGTTAAAGGAATGTAAATATGGAAGTGGACTGAGTAAAGAACTTAGATATATAAAGATAATAATGACTGGATGACTCCAGAGTGAAAGAGATTGGAATGTTCTAGCAAGTTATGCAGATCCGAGTAATCATTTAAGGTATGTAAAGGATGAGATTTAGAGATCATATTTTGTATTAAAGTTGTCAAGATCTGATGTGGGATTCCCATCTGTATACTATGAATGTATTTTATTACCATTGGTTAATAAAGAAGAGGCTTTGGCCTATAACATGGAAGAATACAGCTAGGTGAGAAAACTAAACTAAATGCAGGGAGAAAGAAGGCAGAGTTGGGCAGATGTACTAAAGGAGAAAAATGCTAGCCAACCACTGAGGAAATAAGGCATATAGAAAATTCGGCAATGTCACGGCCTTGTGGTGATATACAGATGAATAGAAATGGGTTAATTTAAGACACAGGAGCTGGCTAGGAATATGCTTGAGTCATTGGCCAGACAGTGTTGTAATTAATATAGCTTTTGTGTAATTATTTGGGCCTGGGTGGCCAGGAAACATAAGCACAATCTCCTTTACAAAAGTGGCACCCACCATCAGGCATGGATCCATATAGGACCTAAAAGAGCTCTTAAAAAAGAGGGCTTCTAGACCCACAAAAAATGGGAGCCAAATGCAGCTTCCTGTTAGCCACATTTTTCATATAGGCTCTGTTTGCTGGCAGGGAGCAAAGGTGCAGCTCCTTTAAGAGAAGGCTCCCTGATTTGGCATTAGCAGCAAAAACTATGTGGTTCCTTTAAAAAAAAAGACAACAGCCTCCTGGTTCATGCTGGTAGCACAAATGGTTCTGGCTCTTTCTGGAGGACCTGTTACAGAGCACTTGAATGGGGTTTGTGGGTAGCATGCTGCAGGTTACTTGGTGGTGGCATGGGCCAACTGCTTCCCAGAGTTGGTGTGGTAAACATGACTCTCAGAGATGTCAGTAAACAGACTTCTGCCATGCTGGAAATGTAAGCAAGTTGGAATCAACAGTCAAAGCGGCTATTCTGGTCCTAGCCCTGCCTGCTTAACAGTTTACAATAGCGATCAAAAAAGGATCACAGATACACAATAAAGACAGATTCAGACAAAATAAACATCTGAATGAGTAATATTGTATTTAAAAAATATATGTAAGCTTAAGAAAGAAAGGAGAATAGAGAGTTATAGAAAAATTGCTTTAAAAAATAAAGCAGTCTTTAAAAAGACAGTAAAAGTAATATGAAAGAGTACAGACAGTCATAGATTAAAGGAGTAAAGATAAATAAATATTAAAAATTAATAGAGTAAAAAGAAATAAGATGGAACATACACACAGAGAGAATCTGGATTATGTTTATTATTGTGTTTTCTTTGAATTTTTGACTATGAATGAGTTAACTACAGAGAGACATTTTATTGGATGGCTGCTGAACTACACCAACATATATATTTTAAAGGTATCTTCAAGTCAAAATTTGAGTCTGAGGATGTTACTTTGGAAAGGAGGTTCTACTTTTGTTTCCACAGAATATGAGAACCAGTGGACTGTTTCCAGGCTAATGTGGTTTGATGGAATAAGAGCTCCCCCAAAAGGTCTCTGTGAACCCTAAAAATATTTTTCTCAACAAATATCAGTAAGCAGTTTGGAGAAAACTATGCCAAAATTCCCAAAATGTTTGTTTATGAATGTTTGTTTTCACTTAAAAGGGGTTGAGTATAAGTAACTAATGGTCATAGTCACTTTCTAAAAAAATAAGGGGATATAATATAGAAATGAATACTTTACATTAGAATGGACTTTGGTTTATTTATACAAATTTAAGGTTAGTTTTGTTATATGTATATTTCTATTCTTGTTTAAAGTATTATGTTTATACAGCTCATTTAAATATGTAATGTATAATTAAGAAATACAGATGAATGGATAGCGATCTTTAATAGTCTAACTTGTAGCCATGTTAGTTAAGTTTTCTAGATATACAAAGACATATTTTAGTTAGATAGGTAACCTTCAAAGACTTCAAAGACCTACAGAATATGGCATTTAAAATGTCTTAAAAACTTAGACTTTTTTCAACAATGAGACATGTTTGATTCTGGCAGCACCAATTACTTCAGAGTAGTTCATGGGCATTGAAGAAACTTGTTATGGAGTTTGCCTTCAATGGGACAAGGCTAGCCATTTGGGCAAGAAACTGCTTTTGTCTTGACTGCTTGATGATATGCTGTATGAACTGGACATGCAGGACCCACAGAAAAGTAACTGCTATACTTTCCTAAAGAAGATGAGACAGCCCTTCAGGGTTCCTGTTTCATGAAATAAACAGTCAAACATTCTGCAGGATGCAGAAGAAAGCAACTGTTGAACTTTGCCAGTACAAGGCAGAACAGATCTTCAAATTTCCTGCATCATGGAAAAGTATACCAGATAGGTCTGTAAGCTGAAGATGGATGCTGCAATTATACAAAAGAACTTTGGGTAACTGTCCAGGCAGCAAGATGTCTCTGTTAATTCTAGAGCTTTGGAAGTTGCTTACATTGCACATTCTGTTTACTTAGGTAATATTACATCCTTCTAGGGTCTTTGATGGAGTTGAAGACAGCTTTAGTTTCAGGTTTTCTTAGCTATACTAAAAGATAAATTAGATATAAAACATCAGACTCACAAAGAAATAATGTAACTGTAATTCTTGCTTGATACCTGTTTTGTTATATATAATTTTAATGTGCTAAAGTTAAAACCTTCCTTTTTATTTAGACAGAAAAGGAGAGATGATATGATATGTATGATATGAATATATTTTATTGCAGTTGTTTAATAAATAAGAGGCTTTGGCCTATGGCAGGGCAGAATACACCTAAGCAGGAAAACTAAACTGAATACAGGGAGACAGAAGGCAGATCTGGGAAGATGCCATGTGCCTGCCAAAGGAGAAAGATGCCAGCCAACCACTGAAGAAATAAGACATGTAGAAAATGAAGTACTATTACAGCCTCATGGTGATACACAGATTAACAGAAGTGGGTTAATTTAAGACATAAGAGCTAGCTAGGAATATGCTTGAGTCATTGGCCAAACAGTATTGTAATTAATATAGTTTTGTGTGATTATTCAAGTCTTGGGGCTGGGAAACATAAGCACACTCTCCTTTTACAAAGGTCAACTATTTCAAAGACTGGCTAAAATGTATGTAAAGCAAAAGTGAGTTATCTATGGATATTGAAATATTATACAGTAATTAAGAGTATCAAACTGGTATAAAATTGATATTCTGGGTACTTAATAATCATTCTTGGAGGATATTCTAATGTGGTTAGAGGGACTAAAGGAGAGAATATCTCTTTCCTTTCTCTACAAGGTCAATAAGGTCCCTGAGGACTAAGGTCATTGATTACTTGTTATCTTGTTCTTGGAGGCCATGTACACCCCACTCAATGAATTTGTTCAGTCAAAAAAAAAAGGATGATCATTGTGGGAAGGACTTCCTCAAGACCTTAAAGGAAGCCACGGTACATAAAGCAAAGCATTTATGGACAGCTGGAAATAAAAGAACAGAAAAGTCTGAGATTTCTCTCAAGTCCAAGTGACCCCTGATGACTAGTTGCTTAGCAGGCCTTGACAGCACAGAAGGAAAATTAATTTTTGCCACCTGCATGGTCTTCAGCATCAACAGAAAGGTTTAACCAAAGACTAAGAGAATTGGTGGCAGCCCAAGGGAATCACAATCCACAGACACTAGATGTGAGTCTATATGACATATTCTTTAAACAATCAATCTTTCTAATATCTTCTTCACAAAAAGATGTTAAGAAGATGTAACATGTCAGACCTTGTCTCACTGAGAGACAAGGTTTATATCTGCCAACAGCCAAGGAAGATAGACCCATGAAAGTTTTATGCCCCAAATTAAATGATGCTAAATATTGTCTTCTCTCCCTATCAAGAAGTTGCATGGGAAGGACATCATGCTGACTTTTGGCTCGTGAAACAACAATGAAAGGGGTAAAAGATGGCTGTGGGTTCATTAGTCTGGAGACCAATCCTAGAAGTCAAAGAGAAACATCTTATTGATGGGAGCTATATTGAACCCTTCAACAATGATTTGTAGACTTTGAACATGTTAGTCCTTCCAGTAAAGACACCAGTAAAGGAATTCCTTTCCTATCTATATCTGAGAGTTTGGACTTTATAAGAGGTCTTCTGGTTACAATACTGCTACATGTTACCCCAAATTCAGCTGGTAGGAGACAGATCAGTTATTACTCCAATCCCATAATTGTTGTTAGGGGTTACCTCTTAAGAGGGGGGTAGGATAAGAATTGGAGGTAGAAATAGACTGAACAGTGTAGTGAAAAAAAAGAAGGAGGGAAGAAAGGAAGGAAGGAAGGAAGGAAGGAAGGAGGGAGGGAGGGAGGGAGGGAGGGAGGGAGGGAGGGAGGGAAGGAAGGAAGGAAGGAAGGAAGAAGGAAAGAAAGATAACCCATTGCTTTCTTGACTAAAAGTGGAACTCTTAGCAGTTTCATCCTTGCCAGAGGCCAAAGATGCCAAATTGTTTTGGGAGCTTGATCTGTTGATGCTAAGTGAGTCTGGAGACCTTAAGGAAGGAGAAAAGTTAAAAGTGGTAATGAAGGTCTTTTAAGAGAAAAGGGTATTTAAAAGAAGGACACTAAAAAGATATCCCATAGAAGCTCAGTACTGTCTATAATAGAGGGTTATTTATTTAGAGGTAGACTCACAGATCTGAGGAGATCACAGAGCAGAGGTAGACTCTGCTCGAATGGAGAATAGCAACCAAATCCTGCAGCCAGAAGAGAAAGCAACCATGTGCTTTACATTGGCATTTATAGTATAAGAGGCCACATACAAAGGGCGGGTAACTTAAAGGCTACTGGCTGTATGAGTTCCTACAGCACCTCCCCATTTTATTTAAATAAGAGAGTTCTGAGACTAATACAAAATTATATACAATAGGAACAAATATCAGGTATAAAACTTAGAATTACAACCATCACAAACAATATCAAGCAAGAAACATGTGATAAATGTTTCAGTAATTATCCTATCCTAAGGAGTATAAGCCTTGTATTACAAATAACTTGGCCAAGTCATGGCAGGAAAATAACTACAACTATTTAGTCTTCAACCCCATTGGAGACCAGAGAAGGGAAATAATATTACTTAAGTAAGCAGGAAGTGCAATCAAGCAACTTCCAAAATGTGCAACAAATGACAGAGACAACTAGCTACCTGGGTAGTCACCCAAAGTCTCATTTACAATGTTGGAACAACAGACTTTGGCTAAGACATAACAAACAGATCATTTTCATAGGCAGAAAAATTTTCAAAACCATCTTAACCTGTCTTGGCAAGATTTGACAGTCTTTTTTCTTATATCCTGCTTGTTCTGTCTGGACATCATGCATTTTGTTAGTGGTCAATGCATGACCAGTTCCTTGTCCAAAGGCCAGTTTTGCCAAGAAGAAAATAAGTGGAGTGTCTTTGGTGCTCAACATTCTCTTGGGAATAAATTGGTGCTGCCAGGAGCAATTGTGTCTTATGTCAACAGAACCCTAAGTTATTTAAATGCCATATTTCTCAGCTCTTTGAAGTGGTTGAAGATTGCCTAACTATGCAGAATAAATCTCTATGTATCAAAAGAACCTGATTAGTCTAACTATAAGTATGACAAACATGGATGACTATTGACCTATAATTTTTAATACCTATATAACTTAAAGACTAAGACTTCAACATATTAGAATATTAAACAATCTTTAAACAACTGTGCAGCAAATGAAGACAATAACCTCAAAATGTAAACAATGTATAAGTACCTTTTTTCACTTTCTGAACTTTTTATTTCTATTAACATTAAACTTATCATGTGACATGCTTTTAAAAGCCCCTGACTAATCTTTCCTTTTGTACAATTACAGTCTGTGCACAAAAAGCCTGCTCTTCTTTTCTTTTTTAAATTATTATTAAAAATTTCTGCCTCCTCTGCACCATGTATAAGTATCTTGATCAGAGGTAGAAATGTATATTGCAATATGACAAATATATCCTAACATTGTATCAATATACAAAATGTCTTAAGCAGAGGTAGAAATATACATGCATACACTGTGACAAAATAATTTAGGTATACAAATATTGTAGACAAAATAGGAACATATTCAATATAATTTAAGTTTATATCAATATACAAGAATCTATACCAATGTAAATTGCCTGTAAATTATAACTCACAAGTATTCACTCCATTACTCACTATTATTAGTGTGAGTAAACTCACACTAATCAATTATCCCATCCAATTTCCCCCCTTTTTTTCAAAAGAAATCCCTGAGCTTACATAATTTCCTCCAACCTCCACCCCGTAACAGTTATAACCAACCCCTAAATGATGTCCCTAACCCTGAGGAAAAACTTTGTTTGGAGAGGAGATGTCATCTTCTAGAATTACTTCCAGCTGTCATGGGGGTGATGTTCTTTCTATGGGATCCTGTGAAAGTAAAATTAAGTTTCAATATTATTGTCTGGTATAATGGCAAATAGTCTCTGGGTATTCAGTAGGGATTTTCTGAGGTTCTTATTTCGAGTTCTGGCCATAATGTTGTAAAAAGTGCACCATTTCAGCTAACCAAGTTGAAACTATATTAAGCAGCTGGTACCCAAAACAGATCTTATAGTAGCACTATTAGCATCCTGACGTCATATCAACCAAGTGTTGTTGTTGTAGGGCCCCATCTTCTTCCTTGAAACTTCAAAGATTACTGTAGGAAAATTCATTATTTTTGTGGAAAACTTAAACAGTATTTATGCAAACATATATTCAATGAAATATACAATACAGACAAAAATAGGTATGAAGAAAAGTAATTTTTTTCTAATTTTTTTCTTCTTTCTCTCCCATACCATGGCTCCTGACATGAGACAGAAACTCTGAATTTTTCTTTGAAAAAAATGCTTGGATTTAGAGAAGGACAGAGCAATTGTCTGATTCCAAACCAACCTTTGATTTTTAAGTGAGTTATGACTATTATTCTAGTTAGTATTCAGAGATTCTTACCTTCAGATGACCTGTCCTCATAAGTGATAATTCTCTTTGCTTGGTTATCCTATCTGGATAATTATCTTTTCCTCTTTAGGCATCTAGATGTCCATGGTCTCTTGGCTTTTTGAAGATGACTATTTTCCTGCAAAGACAAGAGCAGAACCCTGCCTTATGAGGCTTCCTTACTGCCTGATTGGTTGTCACCTCTGTGATGAGCCATCATTTCTCTTTCTCTAGAGATTTCTTCAAACCAAATCTTTATTAATTTTGATGGTATCCATAACTTTTCTTCTCCTGCTGAAACAAGAACAAAACCCCTTCCACAACATAACATGTCTCCTGGCTTCCATTGTGAGATCAACACATTCTTGAAATACACCAGCTGATTCAATTCAGAACTCTTTTCTATTATTCAATGTCCCTCTGCTGTTGTTGTCCCTTTCTCATTAGTGTTAAGAAAATTCAAGGCTAACAAAGCATTGTGTAATCTTTTTTCTGGGTGTATGTTTTATCCATTTCTGTTTGTTTATAGGTCAATTTAATCTTTCTATAACTTCCTGACCTGTAGGATTGTTTGGTATACCTGTAATACGTTTTATACTATAATAAGCAAAAGAAACTGTTTCAATTCTTAGAAACATATGCTGGACAATTATCTGTCATTATTTGTGCAGATATACCCATGATGGCCATAACTTCTAATAAATGTGTAATTCCAGAATCAGACTTTTCTGAGGTGAAAGCAGTTGCCCATTGAAAACCTGAATAAGTATCAATGGTGTGGTGTACATATTTTAATTTTCCAAATTCTGCAAATTGGAACATATCCATCTGCCAGATTTCATTCCTTTGAGTACCCTTTTGGTTACACCCTGCAGGTAGCAGTGTTTGGTTATACAGAGAGCAAGTAGGATATCTCTTTATAATTTCCTTACCTTGTTGCCATGTAATAGAAAGCTCTTTCTTTAAACCTTTGCTATTGATGTGCTGTTTCTTATGAAATTATGAGGCCTTCAACACATTGCCAATCAGTAAATGATCAATTTCTGCATTACCTTGTGTTAAAAGATCTGGCAAACCCATATGGGGTCGGATGTATGTTATGTATAAGAGACAAACCTATTCCTGAATATATCTGGAACCTGTATAAATAATGAAGTCAATTCTGTATCATCTGATATAAATTCAGTGGTTTCAATATGTAAGACAACTCTTTCTGCACATTGTTAATTAGTAACTATATTAAGAGGTTCATTAAAATCCTTTAATACCATGATAATAGCATATAATTCTGCTTTTGGACAGAATTATAAGGGCTTGTTCCATTTTACTTAATTCTTCTGGTTTGTAACCTGCTTTCCCTGATTTATTTTTATCAGTATAAAATATATGGGCTTCAGTTATTGGTGTGTTGTGTACAATGCAAAGAGGAATCTAAGTAGTTTTCTTTTTTCCCTTTCTTTTTTATTATTCCTTCAAAAATACCAATCCAAATTCCCACTCCCTCCCCTCATCCCAGTCCCCTCCCTCTCCCTCCACAGACCCTCTCCCTACCCCTCCAACCCTAAGGGAGTGCATGCACCCCACCCTGTGGAAAGTTCAAGGCCTTTCCTACTACATCTGGGTTGAGCAAGGTTTACATCCAAAGAGAATAAGATCTCATGAAGCCAGTATCTGCAGTAGAGACACATCCCAGTGTCACTATCAGTGGCCCCTCAGTCTGCCTCAGCTATCAACCCCCTTTAGAGGGGCTTAGTTGTTCCCATACTCATTCTTTCCCAGTCCAGTTGGAGTTGGTGAGCTACCATTAGCTCAAGCAAACTGTCTTAGTGGATGACCCCTTCATTGTCTTGAATTCCTTGCTCATACTCTCACTCCCTCCACTATTCAACTGGATCTTGGGAGTTCAGTCCAATGCTCCAATGTGGGTCATTGCCTCTGTTCCCATCTGTTGTTGGATGAAGGTTCTATGGTGATATGTAAGATAATCATCAGTCTGACTAGAGGGTAAGGTCAGTTCAGAAACCCTCTCCTCTATTGCTTAGGGTCTTAGCTGGGGTCATCCGTGTAAGTTCTTGGGCATTTTTATAGAGCCAAGTTTCTTGCTAACTCTATAATGGCTCCTTCAAATAAGAATTCTCTTCCCTTGCTCTTATATCTATCCTTCCTCCATCTCGACCATCCCATTCCCTCACATTCTTCTCAACCACACTTCTCCACTTCCTTCTACTCCTGACCCCTGCTACCAAATTTTTGTCTGATTCTAATTTCCAGGTGGGTCTATATATGTTTTTCTTTGGGTTTACCTTATTACTCAGTTTATCTGGGATCCTGAACTATAGGCTTATTTCCCTTTGTTTATGACTAGTATCCACTTATGTGTGAGTACATACCATATTCGTTCTTTTGGGTGTAGATTATCTCACTTGGGATAATGTTTTCTAATTCCATCCATATGCATGCAAAATTCAAGATGTCATTATTTTTTACTTCTGAGTAGTACTCTGATGTGTAGATGTGCCACACTTTCTTTATCCATTCTTCAGTTGAGGGGCAGCTAGGTTGTTTCCAGGTTCTGGCTATTACAAATAATGCTTCTATGAACATAGTTGAAGAAATGCTCTTGTAGTATGACTGAGCATCTTTTGGGTATAATCCTAAGAGTGGAATTGCTGGATCCTAAGGTAGGTTGATTCCCAGTTTTCTAAGAAACTGCCACACTGATTTTCAAAGTGGTTGCACAAGTTTGCATTCCTACCAGCAAGGGATGAGTTTCCCCTTGCTCCACAACATCTCCAGTATAAGCTATCATTAGTGTTTTTGATCTTAGCCATTCTGACAGATGTAAGATGGAATCTCAGAGTTGTTTTGATTTGCATTTCCCTGATAGCTAAGGAAGAAGAACATGCCCTTAAGTATTTTTTGGCCATTTGAAATTCTTCTGTTGGGAACTGTCTGCTTAGTTCAGTACACCACTTTTTAATTGGGTTATTTAGAATTTTAATGTCTTATTTCTTGAGTCCTTTATATATTTTGGAGATCAGTCCTTTGTGATGTGGGGTTGGTGAAGATTTTTTTCCCATTCAGTAGGCTGCCTTTTTGTCTTACTGACTGTATCCTTTGCTTTGCAGAAGCTTCTCAGTTTCAGGCGGTCCCACTTATTTATTGATACTCTTATTGTCTTTGCTACTGGGGTTATATTTAGGAAGCAGTCTCCTGTGTCACTTCCCATTTTCTCCTCTATCAGTTTCAGTGTGGTCAGATTTATATTGAGGTCTTTAATACATTTGGACTTGAGTTGTGTACATGGTGACAGATATGCATCCATTTTCATTTTTCTACAGGTTGACATCCAGTCATACCAGCACCATTTGTTGAAGATGCTTTCTTTTCTCCATTGTATCTTTTTTGCTTCTTTGTCAAAAATCAGGTGTTCATAGGTGTGTGAATTAATATCTGGGTCATCAGTTTGATTCCATTGGTAAATGTCTCTGTTTTTTTGTTTGTTTGGTTGGTTTTTTGTTGTTGTTGTTTTTCGAGACAGGGTTTCTCTGTGGCTTTGGAGCCTGTCCTGGAACTAGCTCTTGTAGACCAGGCTGGTCTCGAACTCACAGAGATCCGCCTGCCTCTGCCTCCCGAGTGCTGGGATTAAAGGCGTGTGCCACCACTGCCCGGCTAAATGTCTCTGTTTTTATGACAGTACCAAGCTGTTTTCATTACTGTAGCTCTGTAATAGAGCATGAAGTCAGGGATGGTAATGCCTCCAGCATGTCCTTTGTTATACCGGATTGTTTTGGCTATCCTGTGTTTCTTGTTTTTCCATATAAAGTTGAGTGCAGTTCTTTTGATGTCTGTGAAGAATTTTGCTGGGGCTCGCATTGAATCTATAGATTGCCTTCGGTAAGACTGCCATTTTTACTATGTTGATCCCTCCTATCCAAGAGCATGAGAGATCTTTCCATTTTCTGGTATCTTCTTCAATTTCTTTCTTCAAAGACATAAAGTTCTTGTCAAGTAGATCTCTCACATCCTTTGTTAGTGTTACCCCAAGGTATTTTATGTGATTTGTGGCTATTGTGAAAGGTAATGTTTCTCTGACTACCCTCTCAGCTTCTTTATCCTTTGTGTATAGAAGGGCAACTGATTTTTTGGAGTTGATCTCGTATCCTGCCACTTCACTGTAGGTAATGATCAGCTGTAGGAGTTCTCTGGTAGAGTTTTTGGGGTCACTTATATACACTATCATATCATCTGCAAATAAAGAAAGTCTGACTTCTTCCTTTCCAATTTGAATCCCCTTCATCTCCTTATGTTGTCTTATTGCTATTGCTAAAACTTCAAGAAATAAGTTAAAGAGATATGGAGAGAGCAGACAGCCTTGTCTTGTTCCTGATTTTAGTAGAATTGCTTTGAGATTCTCTCCATTTAATTTGATCTTATATGTCAGCTTGCTGTATATTGCTTTTATTATATTTAGGTATGATCTTTGTATCCCTAACCTCTCCAAGACATTTGTTGAATTTTTTCAAATGTTTTTCCTGCATCCTATGAAATGATTATATGTTTTTTCTTTCAGTTTATTTATATGGTGGATTGCATTGATTGATTTTTGTATGTTGAACCAGCCCTGCATCTCTGGGATGAAGCCTACTTGGTCATGATGGATGATTTTTTTGATGTGTTCTTGGATTCGGTTTGCCAGAATTTTATTGAGAATTTTCACATCCATGTTTATGAGTGAGATTGGTCTGTAATTCTCCTTCTTGGTTGAGTCTTTGTGCAGTTTTGGTATCAGAGTAACTGTAGCTTCATAAAAAGAGTTTGGCAGTGAGCCTTCTGTTTTTATTATGTGGAACATTTTGAGGAGTATAGGTGTTAGCTCTTCTTGAAAGTTCTGGTAGAATTCAGCACTAAAACCATCCGGCCCTGGGCTTTTTTGGTTGGGAGGTTTTTGATGGCAGCTTCTATCTCCTCACAGCTTATAGATCTATGTAAATTGCTTACCTGGTCTTGATTTAATTTTGGTAGGTGGTATCTCTCTAAAAAAATTGTCCATTTCTTTTACATTTTCCAGTTTTGTGGAGTACAGATTTTTGTAGTAGGACCTAATGTTTCTCTGAATTTCCCAAGTGCCCATTGTTATGTCCTCCTTTTCATTTCTGATTTTGTTAATTTGGATGTTCTCTCTTTGCCTTTTGATTAATTTGGATAAGGGTCTGTCAATCTTGTTGATTTTCTCAAAGAACCAGCTCTTTGTTTCACTGATTCTTTGTATGGTTTTCTGTGTTTCTATTTTGTTGATTTCAGTCATCAATTTGATTATTTCCTGTCTTCTACTCCTGCTGTGTGAGTCTGCTTCTTTATTTTCTAGAGTTTCCAGGTGTGCTGTTAGGTTGCTTATGTGAGATTTCTCCATTTTCTTTATGTGAGCACTTAGTGATATGAAGTTTCGCCTTATTACTGCTTTCATAGTGCCCCATAGGTTTTGATATGTTGTGCCTTCATTTTATTGAATTCAAGGAAGATTATAATTTCTTTCTTATTTCTTCCTTGACCCATGAGTGGTTCAGTAGTTGACTCTTCGGTTTCCATGAGTTTGTAGGCTTTTGGGGAGTAATATTGTTGAATTCTAACTTTACTTCATGGTGATCTGATAAGACACAGTGCATTACTCCAATTTTTTGTATCTGTGGGTGTTTACTTTGTTACTAAGAATGGGATCAATTTTTGAGAAGGTTCCATGAGATGCTGAGAGGAAGGTATATTCTTTTTTGTTTGGGTGGAGTATTCTATAGATGTCTGTTAGGTCCATTTGATTCATTACATCTGTTAGTTTTCTTATTTGTCTGTTAAGTTTCTGTCTGGTTGACCTGTCCATTGTCAAGAGAGGAGTATTAAAATCTCCTATTATTAGTGTGTCGGGTTTGATATGTGATTCAAGTTTTAGTAATATTTCTTTTACATATATGGGTGCTCTTGAATTAGGGACATAGATATTCAGGATTGAGACTTCATCTTGATGAATTTTTCCTGTTATGAGTATAAAATGTCTTTCTCTATATCTTTTGATTGATTTTAGTTTGAAATCAATTTTGTATATACACACCTGCTTGTTTTTTTAGGTTCATTTGGTTGGAAAACCTTTTCCTAACCCTTTACTCTGAGGTAGTGTCTGTCTTTGAGGTTGAGGTGTGTTTCTTGTAAACAGCAGAATGCTGGATCCATTTTACATATCCATTCTCTTAACCTGTGTCTTTTTATAGGTGAATTGAGAACATTGACATTAAGCGATATTAATGATCAGTAGTTGTTACCTCCAGTTATCTTTTGGCAGTAGTGTTTGTGTGTTTCCCTTCTTTGGGTTATGTTAGTGGGGGGGGTTATCAGATGTCTGTGTTTGTGTAGTTAGCTTCCTTGGGTTGTGGTTTTCCTTCTAGTACTTTCCGTAAGGCTGAATTTGTGGATACTTATTGTTTAAATCTGTTTTTGTCATTGAATACCTTGTTTTCTCCATCGATGGTGAATGCGAGCTTTGCTGGGTATAGTAGTCTGGGCTTGCATTCATGGTTTGTTAGCATCTGCAGCACATCTATCCAGAACCTTCTGGATTTCATGGTTTCCATTGAGAATTCAGGTGTAATTCTGATAGGTTTTCCTTTATATGTTACTTGACCTTTTTCTTTTGCAGCTCTTAATAGTCTTTCTTTGTTCTGCATGTTTTGTGTTTTGATTACTATATGGCGAAGGGATTTTTTTCATCCAGTCTATTTGGTGTTTTGTAAACTTCTTGTACCTTCATAGGTATATCCTTCTTTAGCTTGGGAAAGTTTTCTTCTATAATTTTGCTGAATATATTTTCTGTGCCTTTGAGATGGAATTCTTCTTCTTCTTCTACCCCTATTATTCCTAGGTTTGGTCTTTTCACGGTGTCCCAGATTTCCTGAGTGTTTTGTGTTAATAATTTATTGGATTTAGTGTTTTCTTTGACCAATGATTCTATTTCATCAATAGAGTCTTCAGCACCTATAGTCTTTCTTGTATCTCTTATATTCTGTTGGTTATACTTGTCTCTGTAGTTCCTTTTCATTTACCCAGATTTTCCATTTCCAGAGTTCCCTTAGTTTGTGTTTTCTTCATTACCTCTATTTCAATCTTCAAATCTTGAACTGTTTCCTTCACCTGTGTGATTGCTTTTTCTTGCTTTTCTTGTGTTTCTTTGAGGGATTTATTAATTTCTTCCAGCTTTTTGTTTGTCTTCTCCATTTATTTAAGGGAGTTTTTCACTTCCTCTTTAAAGGTCTCCATCATTTTCATTAAGTAACGTTTGACGTTTTATTCTATATCTTCTGGGTTAGAATGATCAAGTCTTCTTGTTGTGTGTCTGCTGGGTTCTGGTGATACCCTGTTGCTTTTTAGGATGTTGGAGGAGCTCTTGCATTTTGCCTTCCCATCTCTTCCTTCAACTCTTATGTCTACAAGAATTGGTCTCCACAGATCTTACAGGGAATGACACTCTGGGGGTGAGATAGAGGGTTGTCTAGCAAACCAGCTCTTTGGTCTGGAATGCTGAAGACACCTGGGAAGTGGGGGGTCCTGGCCTTTCTCCCACATGGAGTTTTTAGGGAGTGGGGGATTCAGGTTCCCAGGGCAACTGTTGTCTCACCTCTTATATCCACCAAGAATTGGTCTCCAGGGAGCTTGCATGGAATGACACATTGAGGGCAGGGTAGATGGTTGTCTAGCAAACAAGCTTCCTGCTGGCTGCAGCAACTCACCCAGTCTTTATGCAGAGGAGGAGCTTGGTACTACCTCAGCTTGATGTGCCATGCTTTGTTAAGCCCATGGGAGGCCTGCCCCTTTCTAGTTGGAAAAGTAGTAGCTGGGGATGGGGTGGATGGGAAGCACTGGGGAAGGACTGGGAGGAGAGAGGGAGGGGAAACTGTGGTTAGTATGTAAAATAAATGAGAAAGTTGATAAAACAAAATTACAAAACAATAAGTAGTTTTGAATCAGGTATAGGTCCTCTGCAAAACCAGAAAGTGCCTTTAACTTCTGAGTCATCTCTCCAGCCTCTGCTTGGGTTTTCTTTAAAATTTTTTACATATATGTATGAAGGGCTCTTTAGGCCCAAGAATGACAAATATAAATGTGTAGGCCTTTCCATTCCTCCTAATACTTCTTCTTTGCTAAAAACAATTAGATGACACTCTTAAAGCTAGCCACCCAGGTCTATTCTTTTATTCGGCCACTTCTCCTCCTGAGGCTGACTACCATGTTTCAGCTATCAAAGAATTAACATCTAGCAATCAAAATGCCCTACATTTGACTACCCAAACTTACCTTTCCCATCAAAATTAAACATCTTGTCCTAACACAGGGTTTAACTCCCCTTTTACCTTTAGAAACTGCTTGTTACTTATGGGCCACCTCGCCTTTCTATCCAGAAGCAGTCCTTTGTCCTTCTGAGATAAATACCCCTTCACCCTCTCCCTTTCTCCCCATCTTCTATCTCCCATCTATCTCTTATTCACTACCCTGTTCCTGTGGGGCACATAAGTCTCTTTGTGATGAGAACTTGGTCTTGGGGTGTCTGATCCCTTCATTGTGTGCATATTTGCCACAGTGATAAACATATCCAATGTGTGCGTATGTGCCATGTGTTCAATGGTAAACATATCATGAGACCAAAAGACAACTTGAAGGAGTCTGTTGTCTGTGCTCTTCTCATGCCTTATGGGTTCTGGGGATTAAATATAGGACATCAAGCTCAGTGGCAAGCAAGTATCTAAAAAGACATCTCTCTGTCCCTTATGTATTTCTTTTTAAAATAATTTGTTAGTTTGTGGTAGGAGGGGGCATATATGGTGGTCAAATAATCAGTGTCAGTTGGTTGTTTTCTTCCACTATGTGGGCCTTAGGTAATGAAGTCAGGCTTGGAAGCATCAGTCTTTACCCATAGCTAATCCCTGTGCTTTTCAGAGTGTCACTCTGTAGTTAAACTAGTGTTTGGGTTCAACCGTCATCTGAAAAATACAAACATACATGGCAGTATGTGACATGTAAGAATTAAAAGAAGGTATCTGAGCATGGTGGCCCATGTCTTTAAACCCAGCATTCAGGGAGCAGAGGCAGATGGATCTTTGTGAGTTCACAGTCAGGTTGGTCTACATAAAAAGTTCCAGAACAGCAAGGGCTGTGGAGACAGACTGTTGGAAGCTATTGGGGGCTGTGGACCCCAGGACCCTAAATTCCCTGTGAGCGGCTTGTTTTTCCTATGCTTGCAGGTGCTCTGAGGAAAACAACTTGTTTTCCTCTGCTCTGAGCAGGCTGCAGCTGCTCTGAGCACGAGACCCTGACGGCAGGCTGGTGGGTCTGCAGTTGAAAGATCCTGAGAGCTGGGGCATGGCCAGAGCACTATATAAGCTTTCCCTGAGCACTATAAAATTGGCATTGGCATTCTTGTATCAAGGATGACCCGTATCCGTGTCTCTGTCTATCTGTGTTTGTCTGTATATTTTTAAGTCTCCAGCCCACTTCCTGACCAGCATACCAACCTGTAGTGGCATGAGAGCTACAGGCATAATACCATATAGCATGTAATACAGACACCAGGTTCTAACAAGAGATCATGTCAGAAAAAGAAAAGAAGTCAAGAAGATGCACTATTGTTTTCATTTGCAACAATATTCATTATCAAAGTTATCATGATGTTTGAGATTCTAAAGAAACAGTCTTTTACTGATAGGAGTCTTCCAGAAGTCTTATTTTCAAACCAGTGAGATGGGTTAGGGGGGAAAGATGGTTGCTGCACTGACAAGCTGTGTTTGATAACTGGAACCCACAAAAATGTTGAAAGTACTTCACAAAATTGTCTTTTAGGCTCTACAGGAACACATTATACAATATTCACTGACAAATAATACCAACAATATACACAATAGTTTTTTTAAAGACTTATTTGTTGTGTATACAGTATTCTGCCTGCATGCCTGCCTGCAGCCAGAAGAGGGCACCAGATTTCATTATAGGTGGTTGTGAGCCACCATGTGGTTGCTGGGAATTGAACTCAGGACCTCTGGAAGAGCAGGCAGTGCTCTTAACCACTGAGCCATCTCTCCAGCCTCAACACACAATAGTTTCAAAAAGAAATCTTATTTCAGTTAGATTTTTTTTTTAGGACAGCTCAAATCAAATCCACTAGAGAATATTACTTCCACATGAAATGCCCAAATGAATTATGACACAGGGGGTCACATGAAACCTCAAGTAATCTCAAGTGTCTCTGACACACAAAATCTTAGAAGATCTGTTATTGCTAGTTGAATTCTCTACTTCATTGCATTTCCATCAAGAATATGAAAATGTTTTAAAATTTATACAGGTTATCAATATATTTTCCTCATACCTTCTTCTATTAATCATTTAAAAATTTACTTTACTAAAAATTAAAGTGGGGGCACTTTCAGAACTCAAGTACTGAGGAACCTAAAGACATGAGGATCACAAGCTCAAATCCAAACTGAGCTAAAACACTGTGATGCAGGGTGGCATGGGCTACCCTGCTGAATTTCTGAAAACACACACACACACACAAACACACACACAGACACACACACACACACACACACACACACACACACAGACCACAAACACACCTGTCTTTAAAACACAGTCAGCATTGCTTAAAATGTGGTCAGTCATGGGGCTGTGGAGCTGGCTCAGCAGTTAGAAGCAGTAGCTGCTCTTCCAGAGGATATCAGTTCAATTTCCAGTACCATATCAGGCAGTTTACAACTCCCTGTGACTCCAGCTTCAGGGAATCTGTTGACCTCTTCTTGTCTCTGCTGACATAGGGAAATACACATATATACACATAAGTAAGATAAAATTAAAAATATGTAGTTATGCAATACAATGCAACATGTTTACATCATCCAATTTTACACATAGCAAATAAAACAAGAGGCAAACGAAACCACAGTAGGAAAAAAAGAACCTAAACTACATTCCAGTAAAAAGGAGTTGCCAAGGCCACTGTATATTTCACTAGCTCCTCCAAAATTGAAAACACAGACTACAGCATAGAGATATCTACTACCAGACCAGAGTGCACATGGGGAATCATTTACCTGCACAAATACTTGAGGCAATGAATCAATACAGCAAAGCTTTCTTATTGAAGACAACTGTGTGTCTACTGTCTTTACAAAGCTGTTTATATATAATATATAATGTACACACACAGATATACATACAGTTTTTCTCTTGTATGAGTTCTTCCTATTCCTGGAGATTATGATAATGTGTAAAAGCTTTAGAATATTATTGACTTCCTAAGGGTTTGCATCATGAGTTTTCCCCCACAATAGAAGACTATATAGCATCTAAAGTCTTTAACACATTGTTTGCATTCATAGGGTTTTAAAATCCAGTGTAAATTTTTGTGTAACTGAAGTGTTTTTGGATAAAAAGCTTTCCCACACTGTTTACATTCATAGGGCTTCTTTCCAACTTGAGTTCTTTCACATCTTTGAAAGTGACTACTACATCTAAAGGCTATCCCACACTGTTTACATTGATAGGGTTTTTCTCCAGTATGAATTCTGTCATGATTTGTAACTTGACTATGCCACAGAAAGGTTTTACTACAATGTTCACGTTTTTAAACTGTATCTTCTTGTATGTGTTCTTTGTTGTAACTGACTGAAGTGAAAAAAAACTAAAGTTTTTACCACATTTACAGACATACAATTTTTCTTCAGTATAAATTCTTTTATGTTTTTCAGATGAAAGTGCTGTATGAAAGCTTTATTACATTGTCTACTTGCATAGTGTTTTCCCCTGTATGCATTATTTTGTGTAATAGAAATGAAGAATGATATGTGAAGGCTTTACCACATTTACATTCATAAAGCTTTTCTCCAGTGTGAATTTTTTCATGTACGTGAAGGGAAGTGATTTGTTCAAAGGCCTTACCACTCTGTTTACACTCATAGGGGTTCTCTCCTGTATGAGTTGTGACACCTAAAGGCTTTGCCACACTGTTTACATTCATGGGGCTTTTCTCCAGGATGAATTTCATATAATCTAAGATAACTGTGATATCTAAAGGCTTTGCCATATTGATTGATTTCATACAGTCTTTCTCTAGTATGAATTATTTTATGTTGTCGAAGGGTGAAGAGGAATGCACCAGAAGAAGGGGAAGGTGAATCAAATAATCCCACACTAGCTCTGAATAGGATATAATGATGTGTTCTTCATTAAAGGATAACTCGGGGATCACAAGAAGGAACAGGAACAGAATCCAACATCCGGGTGTGGCGATCAGGAAGAAAGAATGAGAGGGTGGATCTGTATACCTTTTGGTACCCAAGGTCATGCCCAACCTGGTCCAGCCTCTCAAAGGCCATTGGTTGGAGGAGGTTACAAATCACCTCTCTTTTTGTCTAAATAAGACAGTTCCAAACCAAATAAAAACTATATAAAATAAGAACAGACATCAAGTATAAAAATTAGAATTACAACCAGCATAAACAATATTAACCAAGAAATATATGCTAAATGTTTTAATAGTTATTCTATCCTAAGAAGTCTAAGTTCTGTATTAGAAATGGCTTGGCTAAATCATAAGAGGAAAGTAACTAAGATTATCTAGTTTTCAACCCCATTGAAGGCCTTAGAAAAGAGATAATATTACTTGGGTGTGTAGGAAGTGCAATCAAGCAGCTTAAAAATATTTGAAATATTTAATAGATGACAGAGATAACTGGTTACTTGGGCAATCACCCAATGTCTCATTTACAACATAGGAACAACCAACATTGGCTAAGGTCTAGAGTAACTGACAGACCATTTTCAGAAGCAGGAAAAAGTTCAAAACCACCTTACTCTGTCTTGGCAAGATTTGACAGTCTTTTCCTATATCTTGCTTGTCCAGTCCAGACATTGTGCATTTTCAGTGGTCAAGGCATGGGCAATTCTTTGCCCAAAGACATTCATTGTATGCAGGATCCATTCATCCATTGGTGCTGATCTGGCCTTTAAAGGTCCAAGTATCTTTTAGCATTCTATGTTGGCATTTTCGAAAGCCAAAGATTCAATAAGTACTCATCTAGCTTCAGTATCTGTTACTCCTACTTGTACAGCCTTAGTTAATCTTTGTAAAAAGTTACTAAAGAGTTCGCTCTGGCCCTGTTTAACTCTGTCATATGATTCAATCTTTTTCATGGTTCTCTAATCCTGTCTCAAGCATTTAATGGTGCTGTGTGGCATAGTGACAAAGTGTGTTCATCGTCGAGAGCCTGGTCCTATAGGTATGAGTAATAGCCCTCCCAAAGAATTTGATCTTGGGCAGTTTCAAATCCTTTTATTCTTCCCTGTTGTTCTAAAATTTTTGCCTCTTCTAGCTAGTAGCACTTCCATAGCAGCTGTGGTCCATATTTAAGGACTTGTGAAACTAACATAAGCCAGTTGTGTGGGATGACCTTATTCCTTGAAGTCTATGCTTTCACCATTTCCCTAACAAATGGTAAATGAAAGCCATAAGATACTATAGCTTGCTTAATTTCTTTTAGATAGCTCAAACCTAATGGTTTGCATTTACATTTTTGAATACTTTAGGGTATTTTGTACCAAATGACTTCCCAGAGAATATTACCAGATAAAAAGCTAAAACTCTGGGTAAGACATCCTGAACTCTGTCATATATTGGAGAGGCTAAATCCTGTTCTTCTATATTTTCTCCCAGCTCATCAGTTCTGATAATTTCCTCAATTGTTCCAAATCTTTTTACCACTGCCTTTTGTAAAGTCTGGATCTCCTATACTGTTCTAGTGCCCTCATTGATTCATTTAGCTTCTGTTCCTTATTCTCCACATATGATTCCAAGGTATGAAATCTGTCCAGAAAAGATAACCTCTCTTCCTTGGACATTATTTAGATGGTGTGCATTTTGCCTTCCTGGAGTGATACCCTATCCATTAACCTATCATAACTTTTTAACAGATTCTGATTGTTAAATTAAATAGTATGAATTCTTTTAGATAATTTCTCAGCACCCTTTGAAAGGGATTGAATTTTGTCTGTCAAATTAATGTTATTCTTTTCAATAGTATTAATTTTTCAGCTAGCTTTTCATTGGTAGTCTATAAAGCCTGTACCATTATTAAAAGTGCCTCATTCTAGGCTCTGTTATCAAACCATTTTTTTAAGGTAAATCTATCAGAATTACACCTGATTTCTAACTGGAGACAATGAAAGCCAGAAAGTCATGGTCAAGCATTACGCAGACATTAAGAGACCACAAATGCGAGCCCAGACTACTATACCCAGCAAAACTTTCAATCACCATATAAGGACCAAACAAGATATTCCATAACAAAACTAGATTTCACCAATACTTAACCACAAACCAAGCCCTACACAAAATACTAGAGAAAAGACTCCAACTTTAGGAAGTTGGCTACACCAACAAAGCACAGACAATTGATGGTCTCATAGCAGCAAATCCCAAAGAAAGGAGAGGAAAGCACACAAATTAACATCACTAACAATGAAAACTAAATTACCAGGAAATAGCAATCATTGGTGATTAATATCTCTTAATATAAATGGACTCAACTCACTTATAAAAAGACACAGGCTAACAGATTGGATACAAAAACAGAATCCATCATCCTTCTGCATACAAGAAACACATCTCAACCTCAAAGACAGACATTGTCTCAGAGTAAAGGGTTGGAAAAATATACCAAACAAATGGACCTAACAAACAAGTGGGTGTAGCTATCCTAATATCTAACAAAATAGACTTCAAGCTAAAATCAATATAAGAGACAAAGAAGGTCATTTCATGTCATTTACAAGAAAAATTGAATAAGAGGAATTCTCAATACTGAACATCTATGCCCCAAATATAAAGGCAACCTTTTATGTCAAGAAACACTTCTGAAGCTTAAATCATACATTAAACCTCACACACTAATAGTGGGAGACTTCAATACTCCCCTCTTACCACTGGACAAGCCAGTCAGACAAAAAATGAACAGAGAAATAAGAGAACTAAGAGATGTTATGACTCAAATGGACTGAACAGACATCTATAGAATATTCCATCCAAAAAAAAAATATACCTTCTTCTCAACACCTCATGAAACCTGCTCAAAAATTGACTACATACTCAGTAACAAAACAAACCTCAACAAATACAAAAAAATGGAATAACTCCAAGTACCTTATCAGATCACCACAGTTTAAACCTAGAAGTCAACAGCAATACTAATTCCAGAAAATCCACAAACACATGGAAATTAAACAGTGCTCACCTGGATCATCAATGGGACAAGAGAGAAATAAAGGGAGAAATTAAAGGCTTCTTAAGTTTCAATTAAATGACCACACAACATACTCAAATTTATGGAACACAATGAAAGCAGTGTTAAGAAGAAAGTTTATAGCACTAAATGCCTACATAAAGAAGCTGGAAAAAATCCCACACTAGTGAATTAACTGAACATTTAAAAACTTTAGAACAAAAACAAACAAACTTAGCTAAGAGAACTAGATGGCAGGAAATAAAATGAAAGCTGAAATCAACAAAATAGAAACAAAAAACAATACAAAGACTCAATGAGAAAAAGTACTGGTTCTTTGAGAAAATCAACAAAATAGACAAACCTTTATACAAACTAACCAAAATACAGAGAAAGGAAATATACAAATTAACAAAATCAGAAATGAAAAGGGGAACATAACAACAGATACGGAGGAAATACAGAGGATCATCAGGTCATATTTCAAAAACCTGTACTCCAAACTTGGAAAACTTAAAGGAAATGGAAAACTTTCTGGATAAATATCACTTACCAAAATTAAATCAAGACCAGATAAGCAAATTAAACAGACCAATAACTGCTGAAGAAATTGAAACAGTCATTAAAAGTCTCCCAACCAAAACCAAACAAACAAAAAGCCCAGGACCAGATGGTTTCAACTCAGAATTCTACAAAATTTTCAAAGAAGAGCTAATACCAATACTTATCAAATTATTCTACACAATAGAAACAGAAGGAACATTGCCAAATTCTTTTTATGAGGCTACAATTACCCTGATACCCAAACCACAGAAAGACATTACTAAGAAAAAGAATTACAGAACAATCTCACTCATGAACATTGATGAAAAACTACTCAATAAAATACTGGCAAATAGAATCCAAGAAAACATCAGAACTATCATCCACCATGATCAAGTCAACTTCATCCCAGAGATGCAGGGATGTTTGAACATACAAAAATCTGTCAAAGCCGGGCGGTGGTGGTGCATGCCTTTAATCCCAGCACTGGGGAGGCAGAGGCAGGCTGATCTCTGAGTTCGAGGCCAGCCTGGTCTACAAGAGCTAGTTCCAGGAGAGGCTCTAGAAACTACAGGGAAACCCTGTCTCGAAAAACCAAAAAAATCTGTCAACATAATCCACTATATAAAAAAAGAAAAATAAAAACCACATGATCTTTTTATTAGATGCAGAAAAAGCTTTTGACAAAATACATCTCTTCATGGTAAAGATCTTTGAGAGAGCAGGGATACAAGGAACATACCTAAACATAACAAAGGCAATTCACAGCAAGCCAACAGCCAACATCAAACTAAATGGAGAGAAACTCCCACCGATTCCACTGAAATGAGAAACAAGACAAGGCTGTCCACTCTCTCCATATCTATTCAGTATAGCTCTTGAGGTCCTAACTAGAGCAATAAGACACCAAAAATGAAAGAAAAAGAAAAAAAGATCAAGGGGATACAAATCAGAAAAGAAGAGGTCAAACTCACTGTTTTCTGATGATATGATAGTTTACATAAGAGATCCTAAAAATTCTACCCAGGAACTTCTACAACTCATAAACACTTTCAGCAATGTAACAGGATACAAGATTAACTCAAAAAAAATCAGTAGCCCTCCTGTACACAGATGATAAAAGGGCTGGGGAAGAAATCAGAGAAACAACACCCTTCACGATAGCCACAAATAGCATAAAATATCTTGGAGTAACTCTAATCAAACAAGTGGAAGACTTGTATCACAAGAATTTTAAGTCTTTGAAGAAAGAAATTGAAGAAGACCCAGAAAGTGGAAAGAATTCCCATGCTCTTGGGTAGGCAGAATTAATATAGTAAAAAGGGCAATCTTACCAAAGGCAATCTACAGATTCAATGCAATGTCCATCAAAATCCCAACAAAATTCTTCACAGACCTTGAAAGAACAGCACTCAACTTCAAAACTCCAGGATAGCCAAAACAATCCTATACAATAAAAGAACTTCTGGAGGCATCACAATCCCTGACTTCAAACTCTACTATAAAGCTACAGTACTGATAACAGCCTGGTATTGGCATAAGAACAGACAGGAGGACCGATGGAATCAAATAGAAAACCTGGTATTAATCCACACTCCTTCAAACATCTGTTTTTGACAAAGAAGCAAGTAATATCAAATGGAAAAAAGAAAGCATATTTAACAAGTGATGCTGGCATAACTTGGATATCAACATGTAGAAGAAAAAAAATAGTCACATATCTATCACCATGCACAAAACTCAAGTCCAAATGAATCAAATAAAGCCAGTCACAGTGAACTGTATAGAAGGGAAAGTTGGATGTACACTTGAATGCATTGGCACAGGAGGCCACTTCCTAAATATAAGCTCAGTAGCACAGACACTGAGAAAAACAATTAATAAATGGGACCTTATGAAACTGAAAAGCTTCTGTAAAACAAAGAACATGGTCAACAAGACAAAACAACAGCCTACAGAATGGGAAAAGATCTTCACTAACCCCACATCAGACAGAGGTCTCATCTCCAATTTATACAAAGAACTCAAGAAATTGAACACCAAAAGAACACATAATCCAAAAAAAAAATGGAGTACAGACCTAAACAGAGAACTCTCAACAGAGGAATCTAAAATGGCTGAAAGAGACTTAAGGAAATGTTCAACATCCTTAGTCATCAGAGAAATGCAAATCAAAACAACTCTGAGATTCAATCTTACACCTGTAAGAATGGCCAAGATTAAAAACACTGAGGACAACTCATGCTGGAGAGGTTGTGGGGAAAAGGGAACGCTTCTGCATTGCTGGTGGGAATGCAAGCTGGTACAACCCCTTTGGATGTCAGTGTGGTGATTTCTCAGAAAATTAGAAAACAACCTTCCTCAAGAACTAGTAATACCACTTTTGGGTATATATCCAAAGGATGCTCAATCGTGCCACAAGGGCATATGCTCAACTATGTTCATAGCAGGTTTTTTTGTCATAGCCAGAACATGGAAACAACCTAAAAGCACCTCAACCGAAGAATGGATAAGGAAAATATGGTACATTTACACAATGGAGTACAACACAGCAGAAAAAAAATGACATCTTGAATTTTGCAGGAAAATGGATGGAGCTAGAAAACATTATTTTGAGTGAGGTAACCCAGACACAGAAAGACAATTAGTATATGTACTCACTCATAGGTGTTTTTTAAGCATAAAGCAAAGAAAAACAGCCTAAAACCCACAATCCCAGAGAACTTTGACAACCATGAGGACACTAAAAGAGACATACATAGATCTAATCTACATGGGAAGTAGAAAAAGACAAGATCTCCTGAGTAAATTGGAAGCATGGGAACCTTGGGCGAGTCTTGAAGGGGGAAGGAAGAGGCATGAAGGGGAGCAGAGAAAAATGTAGAGCTCAATAAAAATCAATTTTAAAAAAAAGCGGAAAAGTACAGATATCAACAGAAAAAAAAGATATCTTGAGAGGATTTGGGTTAGGAAAGAGCTGAACTAATCAATGACAATGGTAAGAACTGGATTACTGGTAAATCCGAGTTTTCTATCCATGAACATGGTGCACCTTTCCACTGATATGTTTGAATAAGTATAATAAATAATCTTGTCATATCTGTGCATATACATATGTATATATTGGCATGTATATACTAGAATTATACTCAAGTATTTCATTTTAGTGGCTGCTAATATTAATAGTAATATGCATTTTTCAATTACAAGTTCTGTTTTTTAAGTGCCGATGTACAGGGAAGAGACTTACTCTTAAAATAATAACTTTTGTCCTGCAGTCTTGCTTATAATCATTTATTAGTTTAGAATAGTTTTTGCTGATAGTTTCATTTTCTACATATAATCTCTCAATAAAGATGATTTTATTCCTTCCCCTCAACTTAAAAAAAAACAAATTAAAAAAAAGAATTTCAAAACCAATAAATCTAAAACAAAAACCTCAAATTTTAAATCTTGCCTGCCACCTTTCTGCCAAAACCTAACCTGAAGGATCCTTGACAACATTGCCTTGATTGACCTTGATCTGATGGGTTTTGTAAAAAAAATCAAATAAATCCCACATCACTCACAAAATTATAACTTGTGTCAACTTGTTCAGTCCTCTGAGATGTATCCTTGCTCTGTGCACACCTCTTGTGAGACTCAAAGGCTCGTTCCGTGCGATGCTGTACCACTGGGGCAGACCATCAAGTGCATCACTCAATGCTCTACCACTGGGGCAGACCATCAAGTGCGTCACTCGATGCTGTACCACTGGGGCAGACCATCAAGTGCATCACTGACTGCCAGGCGAAAGCCCACCTCAGCCTTTGGGCTCATCTCCTTGTATTAATCCAGGAGACCGGGTCTACCTGAAAACCTTCCCATAAAATAAAAGTTACTTTCCTTTATAAAATCAAATAGAGCACAGCTTCAAGTGCAATCAAGCTGCAAGGCCCACCTCCATGTGTCACTGGTACCACAGAAGCTTGTGTGAGGTACTTGAAAATGTCTATCTTTTCTTCCTCATGCATCAAAGTAGTGTCCTGGACCCCAAATAATTCCAAATGGTGATTTGAAACAAAGGAACTGAAAATGCATCACATAGGCACAGATGGTAGGAAGTTAGTGCCAGCATTATGTGTAACATCAAGGCAACCAGAACGAGGATATGCTCACCAATATTGAAAAACAAAATGTACAAAACTCAATTATACTTCTATACACCCACGATATAATACTTGAAAATGCAATTAAGAAAACAAATCAATTTATCTCCCAAAATAAATACATGAAACTAAATTAAACAAAAATAGGATAAGTTATAGCTGAAAACAAAAGCTTGTTTAAAAGAGCCTGATTATCTATCTATCTATCTATCTATCTATCTATCTATCTATCTATCTATCATCTATCCATATATCTATTTTTTATTATTTCTGTTTGTATATCTATGTGTCCATACCAGTGCAATGGTCACGAATAGCAATCAAAAGACAGGAGAACAAAAGACAACTCATGAAGCTCGTTTCTGTCCTTCCACCACCTGGATTTCAAGGGCTCACATCTAGGTCTTCATGACTGGCAGAAAGCACCCCCACCAACTGAGGTATCTTGCAGAACAAAAACCTAGAGTTCTAAGAAAAATAAAAATCACCTCTTGTCAATGGGTTACAAACCTATTAGTAATCTGATAATAAACTTTATGATCTATACATTCAAGATCATATTTAAGGAACCCCAGTGGCCAATCTTATCAGATTTGAAAACTGCTTCAGAAATCAATGGAATTGCAAGGCTGTTAGAACACAGGAACAGCCGTGGGACAGAGCAAAGCAGACTAAAGAGAGTCATGGTTCACAGTTCAATGACTAACTTTAAAGCAATTATCATTAGGGCAGGATAGAGCTGCAGATGGGCTTAAGGAATGCACATTTATCCAGCATGCTCATGCTCCTGCATTCAATGTCTAGCTTCAGGGGGGGAAGCTTACTAACTGCTACTCGGCTCAGCTGGTACATAGTAGCCCTTGCAACACAAGCCAGACAACCTGAGGTCTGCCCGTGAACCACAGAAGGAGAGCAGTCACTTCATAAAGTTGTTCCATGACCTCACACCTGTCTCACCGCAGGGATCCTCCACTCTGTGGACCCTTGAGTGCGGCTCCACGTTTCTCCTCCCTGTCCGACCCTGGGGCCTTCCAGGGCAGCCCTTCTCTCAGAACTGCCGCTGGCCGCATGCAATGCCGCAATTGGGGACGTTAGATGCAAGCTGTCACGTCCTCGCAAAGAAGAACGTGTGGGAGAGGTGTCCACAGATGTTCTCAAGGCGTCAGCGACCCCACCCAGACCTGCATCCTTGGTTCCCCAGCATAGGGCTCTCCAGTCACTGGCTCAGTGAAGCTCTCCTACCGGCCACCTGCCCTCCAGTCACCTGCCCTGTGCTTGTGGCTTTGCTTTTTAATTGTAATCTTCCCGTGAAGCCGAACTTTCCAGGACTCCCGTGCCAGCCCTCCGCAAGCTCAGGGAGGACCTAGCAGCACACAGGCCCTGTTAAGCCCTGGCTATCCTGGAACTCACCATGTAGATAAAGCTGGCCTGAAACTCACACAGATCCCCTGCCTGGGATTCCTGAGTGCTTGGATTAAGGGATTTTGCCAACATATGTAACACATTTCTTGTTATTGAGGAACATTTGTGTCACATCTGGAAGACATTGTCTTACTGCAACCCTCCTCTGGTTTAATGAAGCAGCTAAATGTTCCAGTCATTCAGATGAAAGCTTTTTTGACCTTCCAATGTGAGCTCTAAAGTTAGTGCTTGAATGAGACAGACAGATTAGAAGCTGGCTTGCAGATGTTTCTGTTCACCAGGCACAGCACCCAGAATTGGACAGCTGTAACTTTACAGTCTTAATCTAAGACAACTCGGACACAATCTGATGGGCAGAAAATGTCACCGCAGGCAGAGCTATGACAAGTACGTATAGTCACATATTTTTCTTGGGAGGTCCAATAGCCACTTTTGTTTTTATGTACTGGCTGTGTATGGATTCCTGTAATTGCTAAAATGGCCCATGAAGAAAATTATTCTGGTATCAGACATTGATGTTATGCATGGGCTCAGCAACACGAACATTTGTTGTGTAGGACTATGTTCTAAGCCAAACAAAGATGCCATCTCCGTGAGTTCATTTGTTTTTGCCTGCAAAAGATCATCCCTGCTAAACTAAATGACTGTGGCCTTACCTCATGAAAGGACAGGGGAACAATCATTGGATCCTTATCTGAATATTCAGCTGAAAGACCCCCCCCCCATACTTGAAAGACACCCGTGCCCACATACTATGTTAAACTCTACTGAAATTTAGCTGGGCCCCGGCTTAGCCGATGCTAAAACTGGATATCTATGGGTTGCAGACTCACTGACTAGGCTAAGGAGAGGGAATACTCCACCCCCAAGGCATTCTATCTAAACTATCAACTTGCTGCAGGGTGTTTTGTCTGTCTTTATGGTTTTTCGGGGAAATTTGAGAATAGACATGGGGCCGTCCCCAGGGTGAGCTAAGCCCGCCAATTTGAGAGCCAATGAAATGCTTGTTGCTAGGCAGCCTCTTATGTAACTCCTAAATCCCTATAAGTACATGATGTGCCCTCAACCCGGCATGCCCAGTAACTTGGTTTAACTTAGTTACTGCAGCATCCACAGGCACCTGTGTATCCAATAAACTGCCTCGTGCTTTTGCATCCAGTGGATTGGTTCTGGTTCTTGGGTGGAGGACTCCTCGATAGACACCTCTCTCTGAGGGTCTTTCACAGTGACTTCTCTCAATCAGTTAAATGCAGTGCTTCCCTAATTGTACATGGCCTCAGGGTCCAGAGGAGAGGAATGAAGGAAGGGTGCTTCATGTTTGCATCCATGAAAAAGCCAACAGCCATGCTGGGTGCAGATGTTCCAGTGTGCTCAGAGTCACTCCCACTGGGACAGTTCACCCACACTGTGCATTTAGCCCTAGGAACCTCATGGGTTCCCTGGAGTGAATTTTGGGGGGATTCACCTTTGGTTTGTTTGGGGGCTGCGGAAGAGTAATAGGGGCATTGCTCAGCCTCCTGTCATCAGAGAAAAATTTTCTCAATAATTTCTACCAGGAGACATCTACTGTTGAGTGCTGAATGGTGTGGCTACCCGGATGGAACATGAAAAGGAGCATGATCAGATAACTGTTAAGAGCCATGTGGACAGACAATGGTGAATGTACAAAATGTATCAATCACTTTTCTCATTGTTGAGATTTAAGAAATGGTAAAAAAAAAAAAGAAAGAAAGCAACAAAAAGGATGAAGGGCTCATTTCGACCTACAATGGAATGGATATAGCTCATTTTTATTTTTTTATTTTTTGGGTTTTCAAGACAGGATTTCTCTGTGTAGCTTTGGAGCCTGTCTTGGAACTAGCGCTTACACACCAGGCTGGCCTTGAACTCACAAAGATCCACCTGCCACTGCCTCCCAAGTGCTGGGATTAAAACCGTTGTACTACCACCACCCTGAGCTCATTGCTAAATTGAATTCAAAGTGGTATAACTGTCAGACAGCTGATCTCATTCACTGTGACTAAATTTTCACATCTCAAGGCTTGTCCTCAGTAAGTCTAATCTTGAGGTAACTTCAAGATCTTCCCTTGTCTGGGGACCAAATTTGCAAACATATGAGCTTATGTAAACATTCTTCATTCCATCCACAATGCTCCAAATATATGCCTCATTGGCTCACAGGCTTTTTATAGTGCAAAATGCATCCACTACGAACTCACATTAGCCTTTAGCAACCCAAATACTATTCAGAAGTCCTGTTCTGAGACTCAAGGAAACCCTTCAGAACAGTTTCCATGTTTCAGGTGCACAGACTCAACATTTCCATTCCAAATTAGATTAACAAGGGCATTGGAAAAAAGACAGGGGCAAGGCTAGGAAGGAACCCAATATGAAAATATCAAACCAAGCAGATCCATCTTCAGGATCTGGGGCTCATGGAAGAGTCCTCTGTAATCTAATAGCCTTGGATGCTAGTGCATCCTTCCAAGTCTGCTGTCTCTAGTATCCATAGTCTCACTTGGGACAGATTCATTGCACATCTATAGCTTGCCTGGGCAACATGTTTTGCAATTGTTATATCTCTAAATACTGGTTTTCCCCGGTTTTCATTAGTATTCTATTCCTGTGTAGTAATATCATAATAATGTCCACTCATATGAAATAAATAACATTCTTTATAACTGGGGCTTGCTTTCAGTTCAGAAGTTTAATCCTTTGTTATCATGGAAGCATGCAGGAACACTTGGTGCTGGAGAAGTAGCTGAGGCTTCTATATCCAGATCTGTAGGCAGCAGGAAGAGAGAGAAAAGGAGAGAGAGAGAAACGCTGGGCCTGGCTGAGGCTTTTGAAACCTCAAAGGCTGTCCCTAGTGACACACCTCCTCCAACAATGCCACACAAATTTTATTTTAAAACTATTCTTTCTTATTTTACATACCAATCCCAGTTCCCATTCCATCCCCTCTTCCCGTTCCCCTCCCCACCCCCAACCTCATCCCCCGAACCACCCCTCAGAGAGGGTATGACTTCCCATGGGGACTCAGCAAAGTCTAGTTTATCACTCTGAGGCAGGACCAAGGATGTGGTCATGAGTTGGTGGTAGAGGTGGTGGTGGAGGTGGTGGTAGTGGTAGTGGTGATGGTGGTGATGGAGGTGGTACTGGTGGTAAAGATGATAGTGGTGGTCATGTAGGTATTGTTGTTGTTGTTGGTGGTGGTGGTAGAGCCATCAAAGTTCCATTGCCTGTTTTTCTAGTAACTACATGGAATCTCCTTGATTCTGACTACTTTCTTTTTATTTCTCTTCCAGCCTAGCTATATTCTGTTAAAGTGTTGGCCAAAAGAAGCTTCTCTCTTAACCAATGGCAACAAAACGTATTCACAGTATAGAAAGTGGAATCCCATATCATCTCCCTTTTCAGTCTAAATTACAAAAGGAAGATTTTAACTTTAATATTCTAAAACTACAAATAACAAAACAGATTACAAGCAAGAATTACAGTTACAATATTTAATCTATTTTTATTTGGCAAAATTAAAGAAAATATCCTATCATCTGTTTTATTTTTGTGAGTCTAAAGTTTTATATCTCATTTATCTTTTATTATTACTAAGGAAAACTATGACTATAATTATCTCTCTTCAACTCCATCAAAGATCCTAGAAAGATATAATATTACCTAAGTAAACAGGAAGTGCATTGTAAGCAACTCCCAACGTTCTAGAAATGACAGAGACATCTTGCTACCTGAACAGTCATCCAAAGTTTTTTGTAATGTTGGGCATCCATCTTCAACCTACAGGCCCATAATATCTGATGAACATTTCAGTGAATCAGGAAATTTGAAGATCTGTTTTGCCTTGTATTAGTTCATCAGTTGCTTTCTTCTGCATACTGCAGAATGTCTGGCTGTTTCTTTGTGAAGCAGGAACCCTGAAGGACTATCCCATCTTTTGGAAAGTTCAGCAATTACTTTTATGGGGCTCCTGCATGTCCAGTTCATACAGCGACCATCAAGCAGTCCAGGCAAGAGCAGTTTCTTGCCCAAATGGCTAGCCTTGCCACATTGAAGGCAAATTCCATAACAAGTTTCTTCAATGTCTATCAACCTCTCTGAACGAATTGTTGCTGCCAGAAGCAGACATGTCTCACTGTTGAGAAAAATCTAAGTTCTTAAGACATTTTATTTTTTTCCCTCATGGTTTATTATTTTTTTTTAATATTTAAAAATTTCCATCTCCTTCCCTCCTCCTCCCCCTTCCCTCCCCTCCTTCTCCCCCTTCCCTCCCCTCCCCTCCACCCATACCTCCCCTCCCTCCCTCTCAAGGCCAAGGAGCCATCAGGGTTCCCCACTCTATGCTAAGACAAGGGTCCTCCCAACTCCCCCCTGGTCCAGGAAGGTGATCGACCAAGCTGAGAAGGCTCCCACAGAGCCCGTCCATGCAGAAGAATCAGAGCCCAGAGCCATTGTCCTTTGCTTCTCAGTCAGCCCCCGCTGTTGGCCACATTCAGAGAGACGGGTTAAGACATTTTAAATGGCATATTCTCATTTGGTTTCATCTAGACTCCAGAGTATTCTTTGCCTCGTCTGCTTGTCAGTGGCAAGGTCTGTATGAAAGACCCTGTGATGAGAGCTGTTTACAGTGTGAACTCTCGAGACCGTTGTTGCCATTGTTTCAGAACCTACTGGGACTCAGTGGACCAGGATGGTACAGTCAGGTCTATGTACAACAGAAAGTTGTTATTTTCTCAACCATCTTCCTGCTGTTACATATTGCTCTGAAAATCACTTCTGTAGGATGTAAATAATGTATCATCACATCCCATGCTAATTAAAAAAATAAAATTAAAAATGGTGTTGGAGATACAACTAATAGGGAGAGAGCAATTATCTAGAATGCTCACAAAGGTCTGTGTTTAGTCCCTAGAAACACTGAAGGAAAGAGGATTAGTTATTCAGAAAATATTAGGTGAGTCTAATATAAAATATTGTGGCCCAGCATAGACACCTAGGAGATGATTAAGGAGAGAGGTAACTGAGTGTGAAGAAACAGTTTGTTTGGACAAAATGTAGGAAGTTGTTGATTGATAATTAAGAATAAAATTAAAAATGGAAGTGAATGCTAATATATCTCTTTAGTGACAAAACACACATTAGTGGCATTTTACTATATAATGATATTTACATGCAAAATATGTTGCATTGTTATAAAATTTTTTAAAAAGCCCATTCTATAGCAAGTGCCATTTGCAATGAGAGAGGACACATATAAGATGGGAGACAAAAGATCTTTGTCTATTTTTTACAAACGCATCACATATACCTAGGGCCAAAATTAAATAAGCCCAAGTATTTTCAGACCATGTAGTTCCAGATTTGAAGTTTCTTAAGTCTGCATTACAGATATATAAATAAACAAATTTAGAAAGAATATAGCTGTAATTTACTATAGCTCTGGCTAATAGCTGTTTTGATAAAAAGCAATTATTGTACTTTTCTTGGGTACTTAGATGGGAACCCCTGAAGTGCTCACCCATCCATACCTCACCTGCAGTGCACACCTGTCCACATCTCACCAGCAGCACACTTCTATCCACATCTCACCTGCAGTGCACACCCATCCAATTCTCACCTGTTGCACACATACATCCACATTTCACCTGTTATACACATCCATCCAGTTCTCACAGGTTCTACACACCCATCCAGTTCTCACCTGTGTACACACCCATCCAGTTCTCACCTGTGTACACACCCATCCAATTCTCACTGCAATGCTGTAAAAAGAGCACAGGCCACTTCCCGCCACCCGGCTCCCGGCCGCCTGGCTAGCTTATGCCTGAAATAATCACATGGAAATCTGTATTAATTAAATTGCTGCCTGGCCCATTGTCTCCAGCCCCTTCTTGGCTAACTCTCACATATTAATTTAACCCATCTCCATTAAAGTGTATCACCACTTGACTGTGGCTTACCGGCATGAGAATAACCAGCGTCCATCTCGGAAAGGAGAGCCATGGCGTCTGCCACACTGCCTTCTTCCTCCAAGAATTCTGTTCTGTCTACCATGCCCATCTAAGGGCTGCCCTATCAGAAGGTCTAGGCAGTTTCTTTATTTGACCAATGAAAGCAACACATAGAAAAAAGACCCTCCTACACCACTGTAATGCCCTGTACAGACCCTTAGCTGTTGTTGGTTCTTTTAAGATATTGCATCGCTGTGAAATATGAAATCATTCTAACATTCATGTGAAAATGCATTTGCTAAATATTCTGAGTTCTCATTTTGACTTTCTAATGTATCCTGCATAGAAGACTTTAGAAAATTGAAATCTGTGTTTCATGAGTTATGATTGACACCTGCTTTCCTTACAGTTTTTTTATGTTGAAGACAGGGGAGAGCTTAGCCCTGATTAAAACAGCAGCAACCCCATGTCCGCATACAAATACACAAGGGGAGACGGGGCATGGTGGACCTTCCACATGCTTTGTTCTGATGGCTGCAGTGACTGATGGTTTCCTAGTTCACATTCACGAGGCTAGGATTCCTGTCTCAATCATCCTCACACCACTAGAGCAACCCAACCTTGTCTCTGTCACAACAGTTTGCTGACATTTCTTTGAGACTGATATTCTCTCCTGATGGAGGAGTGTTTATGTGTTACTTTCATTATTAATAAAGAAAACTGCCTTGGCCCTTTAAGAGAAAATTAGGTAGGTGGAGTAGACAGAACAGAATTGTGGGAACAAGGAAGTAGAGAGGGAGAGACGCTTCAGGCAGTCGCGTGGTGAGTCTCCATGCTGCTCCTCTCCGAGATGGACGCAGGTTAAGATCTCTCCTGGTAAGCCACAACTCGTGGTGCTACCCAGATTACTAAATATGGGTTAAAGGAAGATGTGAGAATTAACTAATAAGAGGCTGAAACTATGGGCCAGGCAGTGTTTTAAAAGAATACAAGTTTCCATGTAATTATTTCGGGGATAAAGTTAGCCGGTTGCTGGGAACTGGGCGGCGGGACGCAGCCCCGCCGCTTCCCACTACAGTTTGGCGCTCCAACGTGGTGACTAAATCCACTTAAAAACCTTGCCCACTTGGGATCGGAAAGAAAGTTCTCTGAGACCATGCCAATGGCTCACTGCTCCCTTCCTGCACCTGGGCAGATGGCGGAATCAGGCTTAGGCGAGCGGGACAGCATTTGCGGATTCCTGCCGCCATAGAGAGAGAGGTTTTTCAGACTGCTCGGTGCTCTGCGTGTCAGATTTGATTGTAACTTGGATGAAAAGAGTTTCTGTGCTGCACGCTCAGTCTCAGAATTAAACTGCTGAGTGCGGCTCCAATGTCGACTGCTGTGTGCCTGGAACTGTGTGCGGCCCAGGGGCACCAAATGACTGAGGCAGGAGCGGCTTTGGCTCTGCTCCGCCATGCTGAATTGTGCTGACCTCAGGCAGGAACTATCGTAATTACCATGATAACAGCGCAGTTAAGGTTTAGACTTGGCTATAAACAGGCAGTACCGTATTATTTTAAGAAGTGGTTAACCTTTTAAGAAATGCTCCTGTATAGTAAAAAATTACAGATTCACAATAGAAAAGATTCAGACATAAAAGGCCTTTAAATGGCTCACGTAGGCTTAAAAGAGAGAAAAAGAAAATATAGAGAATAAAGTTAATGCTTTAAAAAAAAAGGGTAAAGTCTTTAAAGAGACAGAGTACAGATAGTTATAGATTAAAAGAAGTAAAGTGATAGAGTAAAAATAAGCCACGTAAAAATGGAAAATTCACAGAGAGTCTGGATTATGTATTTTGTTGTGTTTTCTTTGATTTTTTTGACTGTAAAGGAGCTAAGTACAGAGAGACATTTCATTATATGGGCTGCCAGGCTAGACCAGAATGGACATCTTAACGGTATGACTTCAGGATTTGGATCTAAGAACATGATGCTTTGGAAAAGAGTTTCTTCTTTTGTTTTCACAGAGGATGAGACTCTGTGGATTGCTTCTATCCCAATATGGTATGATAGACCACGCCCTCCTGAAAGGTTGCTGTGAACACCCTCAAAAAATTACTTCGCTCAACTGCCGACTGAGATGAACCTAGCACACAGGTTACACCATGAAAGACCTAAATAACAGCGCCCCCATTCAGCAGGAAGCAGTTTGGAGAGAAAAAACTGCGCCCATTTTCCCAAATATTGCTTATAAATGTTCTTTTACATTTAAAGGGGGAGATGATATAGATATGAATTTGCATTGGTATAGATTTTAAGGTCAATTTTGTTATATGTATATGTATTTCTGATCTTGATTCAGCTATTTTGATTGTGTAGTTCATTTTAAAAACTGTAATGTATAATTAGGAAATATAGGTTGTTAATGGATAATCATCGATAATAGTCAAGCTTGTAGTCATGTTAGATTTTCTAGATGTGCATAGATATATTTCAAATAGGCATTCTTCATATCTTTCAAAGACTGCAGAATATGGCATTTTAAATGTTTTAATAACTTAGGGTTTTTCATGACAATGAGACACGTCTGCTCCTGGCAGCACCAATCTACTTCAAGAGGAAGATGGGCATCGAAGAGGCTACTTATGGAGTTTGTTAGCCATTTGGGCAAGAAACTGCTCTTGCCTGGACTGTTGCATAAACTGGACACAAGGAACCCACAGAAAGAGGACTGCTAAACTTGCCTAAAGGTGAGATGGTCTCTCAGGGTTCCTGATTCGTGAAAGAGTCTGCGAGACGTTCTGCAGGACACAGCAGAAAGTGACTGAACTGTCTTTGGAATTTCCTGCTTCATGAAAAAGTCTGCTGGACACTATGGGCCTGTAGGCTGAAGATGGATGCCCCAACGGTACAGAGGAACTTTGGGTGACTGTCCAGGCAGCGAGTTGTCTCTGTCATTTCTAGAGTTTTATAAGTTACTTATTTCTTGTTTACTTAGGTAGCATTGTATCCTTCTGGAGTCTTTGATGGAGTTGAAGAATAAATAGATAGTTATAGCTTTCCTTAGTTATGATAAAAGATAAAATAGATTTAAATATTGTAACTGTAATACTTGCTTGATAACTGTTTTGTTACATGTAATTTTACTATGTTAAAGTTAAAGCCTTTCTTTTTTGTTTAAACAGAAAAAGGGGAAATGATGGAGGAGTGTTTATGTGTTACTTTCATTATTAATAAAGAAAACTGCCTTGGCCCTTTAAGAGAAAATTAGGTAGGTGGAGTAGACAGAACAGAATTGTGGGAACAAGGAAGTAGAGAGGGAGAGACGCTTCAGGCAGTCGCGTGGTGAGTCTCCATGCTGCTCCTCTCCGAGATGGACGCAGGTTAAGATCTCTCCTGGTAAGCCACAACTCGTGGTGCTACCCAGATTAATAAATATGGGTTAAAGGAAGATGTAAGAATTAACTAATAAGAGGCTACAGATAATGGGCCAGGCAGTATTTAAAAGAATACAGTTTCCGTGTAATTATTTTGGATAAAGCTAGCCGGCGGCTGTGACCTGGGTGGCGGGACGCAGCCCCGCCGTTTCACACTACACTCTCCCAAGTGGTTGGTTTGGTAGATAATGAATTTGTCCCTGCCTCTAGGTGTCCATCTCAGTATTCTCAGAAGCCACCACAGTTTTCAACTTTCAAGCTGCTTTTAAAATAATTCATTTGTGAATAAATGATGAAACCACCACCTGGGTGTTTTTGTGCTCAACAAACATTTCATGTAATGCTGAGTCCCTAGAACTCACAATGTGAGCCAAAACTCACATAGGACAATCCTTTCCATCATCTCTGTGCCTTCCAGACTACAGCTAAGAGCTGCAGTTTCCAGGAGTTGTGCTAAGTAAATTCCAAGACAACAGGATCATTTCCCTCTCTTCCACTTTGGGTCACCAATGCAGAGGATCTGGGAGATTGGACTTTGAACCTGCTCTTAAAAACCTTATTCAGCAGTGTTGTAGGATACGAAATCAAGGCAGATATATCAATTGTGTTTCTATACACTATCTAGTTTTTTACCGATTTTATTGAGCTCTACATTTTCTCTGCTTCCCGTCTTAACTCTCCCCTCCCCTTTAACCCTCTCGCCAAGATCCCCATGCTCCCAATTTACTCAGGAGATCTTGTCTTTTTCTACTTCCCATGTAGATTAGATTCACGTGTGTCTCTCTTAGGGTCCTCATTTTTGTCTCAGTTCTCTGGGATTGTGAATTGTAGGGTGGTTTTCTTTATACTGAGTGAGGTAACCTAGACCCAGAAAGACAAATATCATGTGTACTCACTAATAAGTGACTTTTAGACACTATTTAATTTTAAAACATCATTCTAAATATTATCCCCAAAGAAAGATAACATTAGGGGAGAATCTTAGGGCAGAAGTGTCACTGCCTTCTTATATGGTCTGTGCTTGCAGAATTTTAAAAATTGTGGATACAGCCAAGAGATGAGGAACAGAAAATTTTAACTAAGCACTAGAAAAGATTACAAAGAGCAAAAACATGTTCTTGTTTTCTTTGTCTTTCTATGAATCCAAGCAAATGAAATAAAAACAGAGTCCCTGACGCATTTTAGCTTTAGGTTATTATATGAATGACATGAAGGGCTGAGGAGCAATGCCTACAAAATGCTAAAAGATCCCAAGAATAGAAAGCAAGTGGTCTGAATAGTGGGTCAGCATCCATCAGGACCTCTCACCGGTTCCAGGCTCAGGGCCCGAGGAGAAGGAATCACTAGGCCTACTAAGCTCATGAGCACAGCAGGGCTGGAAGGATCTGAACCATCACACAGTTCCTGTCAGTGTTTGGCCTTTGCAGGTCAGACAGGTAGGTCAGTTTCAGAGCTGCAATTATCAGGGGTTTGCAGGTGAGCTGTGCAAGGCAGGCCAGGTTCCTGTTTCTGGAGTCTGATCCAGACACATGCGTTCCATTCCGTTGTGAGCTCGTGCACTTGCGAGCATGCGTGCATCCTCGTTGCTAGGAGACAAAGAAGGATTCTTCTCAAACTGAACCATGGACCTGCCCTGGAAGGACGGTCCTGTGGCGCGGTTGGGATAACTTGTCTGTGTTTCTAAGTTTCAGTGTAGGGTTTTGGGGGAAGTGGGTGCCAAAGGGGAGCGGATAGGAAGGGCAGGAAGAGCCTTGGCAGCCCTGGGCCTGAAGCATGCAGGAAGACACTGATTATGATGCCCAGACACCAACACCGAGTGCTTCAGGGCAGGCACAATGGTACGTCCGCATGTGGGCCTTCTGCCTGGGCTCTGGGTGCCTTGAGGAACAAACCAAGCAGTGTCCTAAATCCTTCATCCCGTATGTACCTGACAAACAGTTCCAAAGGGGCGGCCAGCACGGGTGACTTGTCTACAGTGGAGCGCTTGATCACCTCCCGTACATACCACGTGGATAATCAGGACAGCAGGAGAAGGTGAGAGCCTGTGCTGGGAGATGGGCAGGAGGGCCGGGGCCAGGCAGGCCAGTCAGGGAGAAGCACCACCTTCCAGGGTTCCTTCCTAAGGGAGGGGAGAAGAAAGGCTTTGCTTCTGCTTTCACTGAGTCTGTTGGGTTTTCTGCCGGCCTTAGGTCCATAAGCATCTAGAGTTTGCACACCTTGGAAGGGTCTTGCTTTTGGCCTTTCTCTATGGGAAGCAAAACAATTGGGTCTTGAAACCTTTTACATTGCCTCTTTTACAGCATTTTATCGGACATTTTTGAAGTGATTTAGTTAGTAAGACCATATACATTTAATTTATTAAGTATATGTCTAAAGACATTTTAGACTTCTGTATATGAGTGTTTTGCTTGTATGCAATTTTTTCTGCACCACGTGTGTCAGAAAGGGGCGTTGGATCCACTGGAGTTATGAATGGATGTGAACTGCCAAGTTGGTGGTAAGAATCAAACCCAAGTCCTCTGTAAGAAAAGTTAGAGTTCTTACCATCAAGCCATCTCTAGCCCTTACTATACATGTTTTTAATACTAAATTATATATTGTAGAAAATTGTATCATGAGATAGATTTTACCATACGACATCAACATTAAGGCTAAACAAAGTTACCAAAAAAAAAAAAAAAACCTCACATTAGGGTGACCCATGTTTGCTTAAGGATCTCACGAGGAAATTTTGAACAGAGACGGTGACTATGTTCAGACCTCCTCCCTTGATGTGAAATGTGTGTGTGTGTGTTTACAGATGTGAAGACTAGAGGCTGACATTGTCTTTCCCTATTGCTTTTTATCTCACTAAAATTGTGTGTGAATGTGTGTGTGTGGCACACGAGTACGCATGCGTATATGTGAACACACACACATGCTTGCATACTTGGAGGTCAGAGACAATACTTGGCAGTTATGTTCTGCTATATTATCTGGCCTCCTTGTGGGAACTTGCTGAGCCACCCTGTGGTCCCCACACCTCAGTTTTTGAGACAGGTTCTCTCATTCACCCTCCTCCCCATTGTATTTGATTTACTGTTCCGGAGCTTACTGATTTATCTAGACTTGCAGGCAAGTGAGTTAACTCTGGGATTATCCTGTCTCCACAGCTGTGGAACTAGTGCTTCATGGTGCTGGGGATTCTGAGCTCAGGTCCTCAGGATTACAGAACAAGTACCGTACCAACTGAACCATTGGGCCAGCCCCTCTTTTGTTCTTATTTCATGCTAGATTACCAAGGGGCACTAATGTTACACAACAGTAGCTTTTACATACTCCACGTGCTTCCTTGCTCATCAGTGTAGATCTGAGGGGTTCCTTAGTCTTTTAAGGTGGATCTTTATAAAAATACAAGGTAGAAGAATAAATTACTGCTTTCAAAATACTTTTGCTTTGTTAGTGTTTTCTTTAAAGCACTGAATTTCCCCACTGTATTGATCCATTCTGTCAGTCTATTTATTCTACTATACACCATACACATTCTACTGTCTCTCAAGAGCCTCCCATCCCTGCATCTCTGGGATGAAGCCTACTTGATCATGGAGGATGATTCTTTAAAATTTATTTATTTATTGTAAAACTATCTTTTCTCATTTTATATATCAATCTCAGTTCCCACTCCCTTCCCTCCTCCCGCTGCCTCCACTTTCCCTCTACCCTACCCCACCCCATCCACGCCTCAGAGAGTGTAGGGTTTCCTATGGGGAGTCCACAAAGTCTAGCACATTGCTTTGAGGCAGGATCAAGGCCCTCCCCCACTATATCTGTGCTGAGCAAGGTATCCCTCCTAAGAGAATGGGTTCCAAAAAGCCAGCACAAGCAGTAGGGATACATCCTGGTATTACTTCCAGTGGCTCCACAGTCTGTCCCAGTCATACAACAGTCACCATTTTCAGAGGGCCTCGTTTGGTTCTATGCTGGTTCCCCGCTGTCAGGCTGGAGTTGGTGAGCCCCCATTAGCTCAAGTGATTTTTTAAATGTTCTTGGATTAGGTTGGCCAGCATTTTATTGAGTATTTTTACAACAATGTTCGTAAAGGAGATTTGCCTGTAATTCTTTTTCTAGACTGCATGATATGTGGTGTGTGTATCGGGTAACTGTCACCTCATTAAAAAAGTTTAACAATGCTCCTCCAGTTTCTATTGTACAAAATAAAATGAGTATTGGTATTAGCTCTTCTTTGAAATTCTAGTTGAATTCTATACTGAAACCATCTGACCCTACGCTTTTGGCGGGGGGGGGAGTCTTTTAATGACTGCTTGTATTTCTGTAGGGGTAAATAGGCTATTTAAAGTTTTATGTGGTCTTGATTTAATTTTACTATTTTTCTTTTTTTATTAAAAATTTCCACCTCCTGCCAGGCTCCCATTTCCCTCCCTCTTCCCCCCACTATCCTCTCCCCCTCCAGTATGAAGAGCAGTAACAGTTCCCTGCTCTGCAGGAAGTCCACAGTCCTCTCCCCTCCATCCAGGTCTAAGAAGGTAAGCATCCACACAGGCTAGGACCCTCCAAAACCAGTACATGCACTAGCATCAAAATCCAGTCCCATTGTCCTTGGCTTCTCAGCAGCCCTCATTTTCTGCCATGTTCTGGGAGTCCGGTTTTATCCCGTGCTTTTTCAGTCCCAGTCCACCTGGCCTTGGTGAGCGATAAGATCAGCCCCACCATCTCGGTGGGTGGGTGCACCCCTCAAGGTCCTGACTTCCTTGCTCATGTTCTCCCTCCTTCTGCTCCTCATTTGGACCTTGGGAGCTCGGTCTGGTGCTCCAATGTGGGGATCTGTCTCTATCTCCATCCATCACCAAATGAAGGTTCTATGGTGATATGCAAGATATTCATCAGTATGGCTATAGGATCTGGCCATTTCAGGCTCCCTCTCCTCAGCTGCCCAAGTAACTGGCTGGGGGCATCTCCCTGGACACCTGGGAACCCCTCTAGAGTCAAGTCTCTTGCCAACCCTAAAATGGCTCCCTTAAATTAAGATATATGCTTCCCTGCTCCCATATCCACCCTTCCTGTATCCCAACCATCCCATTCCCCCAAGCTCTCCCCATCCTCTCCTTTATACTTTTCTCCCCCATCTCCCCTTGCCCCATCCCACCCCACTCCCAAGTTCCCAATTTTTGCCCGCCAATCTTGTCTACTTCCAATATCCAGGAGGATAACTATATGTTTTTCTTTGGGTCCACCTTCTTATTTAGCTTCTCTAGGATCACGAATTAGAGGTTCGATGTCCTTTATTTATGGCTAGAAACCAATTATGAGTGAGTACATCCCATGTTCATCTTTTTGGGTTTGGGTTACCTCACTCAGAATAGTGTTTTCTATTTCCATCCATTTGCATGCAAAATTAAAGATGTCATTGTTTTTTGTTGCTGAGTAGTACTCCAATATGTATATATTCTACACTTTCTTCATCCATTCTTCAATTGAAGGGCATCTAGGTTGTTTCCAGGTTCTGGCTATTACATATAATGCTGCTAAGAACATACTTGAACAAATGCTTTTGTAATATGATAGGGCATCTTTTGGGTTTATTCCCAAGAGTGGAATTGCTGGGTCCTGGGGTAGGTTGATCCTGAATTTCCTGAGAAACCGCCACACTGCTTTCCAAAGTGGTTGCACAAGTTTGCATTCCCACCAGCAATGGATGAGTGTGCCCCTTACTCCACAACCTCTCCAGCAAAGGCTATCATTGGTGTTTTTGATTTTAGCCAATCTGACAGGTGTAAGATGGTATCTCAAAGTTGTTCGAATTGGAAAGGAAGAAGTTAAACTTTCGTTATTTGCAGATGATATGATAGTGTACAGAAGCGACCCCAAAAACTCCACCAAAGAACTCCTACAGCTGATAAACTCCTTCAGTAACGTGGCAGGATACAAGATCAACTCCAAAAAATCAGTCACCCTCCTATACACAAAGGATAAGGAAGCAGAGAGGGAAATCAGAGAAGCATCACCATTCACGATAGCCACAAATAGCATAAAATATCTTGGGGTAACTCTAACCAAGGAAGTGAAAGATCTATTTGACAAGAACTTTAAGTCTTTGAAGAAAGAAATTGAAGAGGATACCAGAAAATGGAAGAATCTTCTTTGCTCTTGGATTGGGAGGATCAACAGAGTAAAAATGGCAATTCTACCAAAGGCAATCTATAGATTCAATGCAATCCCCATCAAAATCCCAATAAAATTCTTCACAGACCTTGAGAGAACAATAATCAACTTCATATGGAAAAACAAAAAACCCAGGATAGCCAAAACAAAACTACACAATAAAGGAACTTCTGGAGGCATTACCATCTTCAAACTCTATTACAGAGCTACAGTATTGAAAACAGCTTGGTACTGGCATAAAAACAGAGAAGTCGACCAATGGAATCAAATAGAAGACCCGGATCTTAACCCACAAACCTATGAACACCTGATTTTTGATAAAGGAGCCAATAGTACACAATGGAAGAAAGAGGGCATCTTCAACAAATGGTGCTGGCATAACTGGATGTCAACCTGTAGAAGAATGAAAGTAGATCCATATCTATCACCATGCACAAAACTCAAGTCCAAATGGCTTAAAGACCTCAATATCAATCTGAACACACTGAACCTGTTAGAGGAGAAAGTGGGAAGTACTCTACAACATATGGGCACAGGAGACTGCTTCCTACGTATAACCCCAGCAGCACAGACATTAAGGGCAACGTTGAATAAATGGGACCTCCTGAATCTGAGAAGCTTCTGTAAAGCAAAGGACACTGTCAGTAAGACAAAAAGGCAACCTACTGACTGGGAGAAGATCTTCACCAACCCCGCAACAGACAAAGGTCTGATCCCCAAAATATATAAAGAACTCAAGAGACTAGACTTTAAAATGTTAATTAACCCAATTACAAAATGGGGCACTGAACCGAACAGAAAATTCTCAACAGAAGTAGTTCAAATGGCCAAAAGACACTTAAGGTCATGCTCAACCTCCTTAGTGATCAGGGAAATGCAAATTAATTTTACTTTTAATTTTGTTCATTTCTTTTAGATTTTCCAATTTTGTGGAGTACAGGCTTTTATGACCTAATAAGTCTCTGGATTTCCTCAGTGCCTGTTGTAATGTCCCTCTTTTCATTATTGATTTTGTTTGTTTGGATATTCTCTCTGCTTTTTGGTTAGTTTGGATAAGGCTTTTTCTCTCCAGTTGATTTTCTTAAAGAACTAACTCTTTGTTTCTTTGATTCATTGTTTTGTTCTCCTGCTTGCTATTTTATTGATTTCAGACTGGAGTTTATTTCCTGAAATCCTACTTCTATTAGGTGAGCTTGTTTCTTTTTGTTCCAGAGCTTTTAAGATGTGCTTTTAAGTTACTAGTGTGAGATTTCTTCAAATTCTTTATGTAGGCACTTAGTGCTATGAACTTTCCTCTTAGCACCTTTTTCACAGTGTCCCATAAGTTTGAGTATTTTGTACATTCATTTTCATTGAATTCTAGGAAATCTTTAATTTCTTTCTTATTTCTTCCTTGGCCCCAGTGGTGGATGATTCAGTTGAGCATTGTTCATTTCCATGAGTTCGTAGACTTTCTGTAATTGGTGTTGTTGATTTCTAATATCAATCCACGGTGATCTGATAAGATAACAGGGTGTTATTCCATTTTTTTGTATCTGTTGAGATTTGCTTTGTGACCCAGTATGTGGTCAATTTTAGAGAAAGTTCCATGAGTTGCTGAGAAGAAAATATAATCTTTTGTGTTCGAGTGAAATGTTCTGTAGATAACTGTTAAGCTCATTTGAGTGACAACATCTCTTATTTCCCTTAATCTTCCATTAAGTTGTTGTTTGGCAGTCCTGTCCACTGGTAAGAGTGGGGTGATGAAGTCTGCCCCATCAATGTTTATAGTTTGATGTGTGACTTAAATGTTAGTAATATTCTTTTACAAATGTGGGTGCACTTGTATTTGGGTATAAATGTTCACAATCGAGACTCCATCTTGATAGATTTTCTTCCTGTGATGAATGTGAAATGTCCTTCTCCATCGTTTTTGACTAATTTTACTTTGAAGTTTGTTTTGTTAGATATTAGGATAGCTACACCAACTTGCTTCATAGGTCAATTTGGTTAAAATATCTTTTCTCCGGGGGCTTCAAGAAAGTTCCTGTTTGCTAAAATGAGGGACTATATCTATCAGGAGAACTTGTGGCCCCTCTTTAACATATGACTGGTGCCTATTGTCAAGGTCAATGCTTTCTCAACCCCAGCTCATGTGGTCTCCATGGGGGTCATGCAAAGATGGGAGATAGAACACCAAAGTCTATTAAAACAGAAGCAAACTTTATTCTGAGAAAGAATTATTCTGGGAAAAAAATTGAAAAAGATAAATCTCCATGGGGTAAAAAGCTTATCATCTAGCAGAGACTTATAGCCAAAGTTGGACTTGTAAGGCTGTGTGGTCAAGGACAGTTACTAAACTCTCCCCATTTTTATTGAATTTTATTGAGCTATACATTTTCCTCTGCTCTCCTCCCTGTCTCTCCCCTCCCCTTAAACCCTCTCGCAAGGTCCCCATGCTCCCAATTTACTCCGGGGATCTTGTCTTTTTCTACTTCCCATGTAGATTAGATCTATGTATGTCTCTCTTAGGGTCCTCATTGTTGTCTAGGTTCTCTGAGATTGTGATTTGTGAGCTGGTTTTATTTGCTTTATGTTTAAAAACCACCTATGAGTGAGTACATGTGATAATTGTCTTTCTGGGTCTGGGTCTGTGTTACCTCACTCAAAATGATGTTTCCTAGCTCCATCCATTTTCCTGCAAAATTCAAGATGTTGTTATTTTCTGCTGTATAGTACTCCATTGTGTACATGTACCACATTTTCCTTATTCATTCTTCGGTCTAGGTGCATTTAGGTTGTTTCCAGGTTCTGGCTATGACAAACAATACTGCTGTGAACATAGTTGAGCACATGTCCTTGTGGCGTGATTGAACATCCTTTGATACATACCCAAAAGTGGTATTACTAGGTCTAAAGGAAGGTCGTTTCCTAATTTTCTGAGAAATGGACACACTGACATCCAAAGGGGCTTTACCAGCCTGCATTCCAACCAGAAATGCAGGAAATACTCCTTTTTATAGCAAGAAGCAACAACCATTAGGAATAACTAAGGAATTTTTATAATCTGAAGGTAAAACTTAGATACAAATTAGCTTTTGGTTTTTATTTGTTTGTTTGTTTGTTTTTTAGAATTTCTATTAACAGAGTTTTTCAGTTACACTAGTGTTTGTATTTAGTCCATTGTTTTTTTCCCTGGTGCTCCCTGATGGTGTTTACCAAAGTGCCAGTTTCATGTAGCAAGGAAAGGTATGGTAAATTTACAACCAAAGAGCCAGTTATACCCCATCATTTAAAGGTTAACTAGTTCATATCAATTGCTGGTCGTGAGTGGCCGAGGGGTTTATCAGAAAGCTGACCCTCAGTTTGCAGAGGCCTCTTCAGCCTTGCAGACAGAGCTGTTGATTGTAAAGCAGAGTAGCCACTGTTAATCTGCAAGCTGCTCAGAAAGCTGCTGACAGTTTGCTCTCATTCTCCTAGGCTTACAACTTTGTGTTTCATTATTTCTACATTCTTATTTCTGGAATCTACATTTCTATATCCTTGTTCTTGGACTCTTCACTCACATGCCTCCTTTCTCCCATTTAATCCTGTGTGCAACTATAGAGTTTAAAAGGTGTATTGTTTCTCACTAAGCACACTGGCAGCTATTCAAACTCCCCCTCAGAGCTTGTCTGTCTCCCTCCATGTCCTACCTAACACTGACTCCACATTTCCTCTATGGAACCTGAACTCCCACTGAAGTAACTCTCCAGTCTACGATATCATGAGTTGTAAGTGACATCCCCAAGTCAGAGATGCTGAAATGCAAATAAAGTAACACTGGCCTGCAGCCTTACTTACAGTGAGGATGAATTTGGGAATTACAAAATTCAAGGCTAGCATGGGAAATATAATTTTAAAAATGTAAGCTGATTTGAATGAAAATTTGCACGTGTGCAGTAGGTAGAATTCTGCTCTTTTTCTTCATTGAAATGCTATCTTTGATAGCAGTAGGAAGAGTAATCATCATCATTATCCATGAACCACTGAGCTGCCAGGGGCTAGGAACACTTGCACATGCTTTGTGCAGACTGAAGCCTCACAGTAGCACTGTGTAAGACAGCTGCTGTTCAATCCTCCTTACAGGGATGAGAAAATCGAGTTATGGAGCTCATAGAAAGCCCAAGAATTATCTATTAGAGTAGGAAGGATGTGAATCCAAGCTGAGTTAAAAGACTGTTGTCTTTTCTCTCAGACAGGCTGCTGTGATCGAGCATGTAGCTCCTGATAGAGCACTTGCTTGAATGGAGCATCCATGCACTATATCCCCAGTCCTGCAAATGAACACTTGAGTAGAGAAAGAAATAAATAAGGAAATTCAGGTGCTGTTCTTACTTTGGAAGGAAATGAATTACATACTATCTAGTATTTACAATATAATGTACTTTGACATAGTATTCTGTGATTTCCTAAAATAGCCTTTCAATTTATAAGACTTCATTGCAGATGGCAGAGTTTTTAAAAGACAAGGGAGCAAATGTGGACTCAGTGGCTGAGCCAAACAGGTACAGTTCTTTCTACCTACAATTTCAGTGCTGTTCTGAGGGCAACAACTGCTGAAGTCAGGAATACAAAATGATAGGAAGGTTGGCTTAAGCTTGAAGGCACATGGTGAGATGGCCCAGCACATGTGAAGGGTTGGCTGGAAATAGATCCGTTCAGACCACAATGGAAGAACAGTATGCTGTACCAGGACTGAGTTTGTTAATAATCTGATTTTACTAGTGATTGTATGTTAATATAAGGAACTTCACATTAATGGTTACTATTTTGAAAACTATTGACTTAGTTTAATTTTTATTATCAACGAAATTTATAATCACTTTTAGTACTTCCACTCTCTTTTTATTTATTTTTTATTAAAATGCTTTATTTAATATAAATATGTTTAAGCAGTCATCTTATCTCTTTGATCACACATTGTTGCAAAGTGACTTTTGAATAGTCAAATACATTAGATTATCTATCATAACAATTAAATGCTATAATCACATGGGATACTTTTGTTCCAATCCTATCTGAATTGTTTTGATGTTGTGTTAGTGAACTGTGTACCCAAACTCCTGAAACAGCTAATATGGTTAGGAACAATTATCCATGGTGAGTACAAAGAACTAATACTGAAGTTCCACGGCTTTGCTGGGATCCCGTCAGCAGTGGCCACTGGACATGGTTCTGTAGAACAGGTCCACACAACAGGGGTGAAGTCCAACATGGAAGCAAGAAAAACATGGAGATTACGCTTCAGGAATCTAAACTTGAATTGTAACTTTGAGCTTAGCCACAGCTGCAAAAGAATGAGGATGGAGCAACTGCATTCTCTTCCTATGAGTTTTGGAACGGGCTGTGACTCAATGTCACAGAGCAACATTTGTTGATGGTTTGGCATCTGCTAGCAAACAGGTAAGTTACAAAATCAGTAACACATGTATGGTGTCAAAAATATGGTGGCTTGTGGGAGTGCTGGCTCTGCAATGGGTGCTTAAAGGCCCTGGTTGGTTCCTGTCCCACCAAGCGCATCTCTTGGGAGGGAGCATCCAACTCATAGTTAAGTGTTGAAACACAGTTTAAAGTTATTCTTAAATAAATGTCTAATATAAGTTATAATAAAAATGTAATAGGGAACTCAGAATTTTTGCAAATGTTTTTATATGAATATTAAAATAATTATCACTTTCTAACTACATCACAGAGAAGTTTCACTTGGGGAAGAGTCAAAATCAGTGCTTAAAACATCTGCACAGATTAATGCAGGTAAGACTTTTGATACTACATTCCTCTAAGTCACTGGTTCTCAAACTGTGGGTTGTGACCTTTTTGGAGGTCAAATGCCCCTTTCATAGTCACCGAAGACCATCCTGCATATTACAATTCATATCAGTAGTAAAATTACAGTTATTAAGTAGCAACAAAAGAATGTTACTGCTGGGGTCAGTGCAACATGAAGAACTATATTAAAAGGTGGCAGCACTAGTAGGGTCAAGAACTGTTGTTGTAAGTGGTTTAAACTAAGTAAATACATTGTAAAGAAGAGTAAAAAAGTTTAACTCCCCCAGAATGAAGTATGTAAATACAGAGCAAATGAAGAGGTCATTTCTAAGAAATTTCAGATACAAGACATATTGTCTGAAAACTATGGGTTTATTTATTTTGGGGCACTGACATATGGGCTATCAATGCACTAGAAGAAGGGGAAAAGGAAGGGGGAGGAGAACTTGAGGGAAAGGGATGATCTAGATGGGGAACGGACAGAGACAGAGAGCAAGGAAAGAGATATCTTGATTGAGGAAGCCATTTTGGGGCTAGCAAAAAAACCTGGCACCAGAGAAATTCCCATGAAACCACAAGGATGACCCTAGCTAAGACCCTAAGCAATAGTTGAGAAGGTGCCTGAACTGGTCCTGCCCTTTAGTCAGATTGATTACTATCTTAAAAGACATCATACAACCTTTATCCAGCAACTGATGAAAGCAAAGGGAGAGATCCATAGTGGAATACTGGTCTGAGCTCCCAAAGTCTAGTTGAAGAGTGTGAGGAGTGAGTATATGAGCTGATGTGGGATTTCCCTCTGTATTCTGTCAATATGTTCTATTACCATTGGTTAATAAAGAAACTTCATTGGTCTATGGAAGGCAGAATAAAGCCAGACAGGAAATCTGAATAGAGATGTAGAGAGAGAAGTGGCAGAGTCAAGAAGATGCCACTTAGCTACCAAAGAAGAGAGACACCATGTTGTTGCCAAAGAAGAGAGATGCTGGAACCTTACCAGCAGGTGGTGACACATAGATTAATAGAAAAAGAGTTAATTAGTAGTTAGCAACCTCTGCCTGAGTAGTCCAGAGTCAGCGAACTCCATGAAGGCAGGCCCTATCAGGCAACCTTGTGAGACCAGGTCCAATCCAGCAACCTCTGCTAGAACAGACCTGAGTCCTTGACCTCCTCTGGAGAAGGTCTGAGTGAGTGACCTCCATGGGAGCAGGCCTGAGTCAGTGATTTGCACCAGAGCAGGCCCAAGCCAGGGATTTCCATGGAAGCAGGCCTGAGACAACCATCTCCAAGCAACCAGGCCTGAGCCAGCAACCCCCATGGGAGCAGTATAGGGCCTGCAACCTCGTTGGAAGGAGGCCTAAGTGGGTAAACTCCTTGGGAGCAGGCCCAAATGACCTCTGGAATTGCAGAGCAACCTCTGAGGATGCCAAGCAACCTCTGAGAAGGTTGAGTGACCTCTGCGGTGACTGGAACTGTGGTCCTGACTCCACCAAGAGGAAAAACTATTGGAGCCTTGGATCCATTGGCACCTTGAAGAGTGATCACCAGAGACACAGCCTCAACTATACCAATTAGAGGAAAAAAATTGGTAGACAAGATAAGAACACACATAACACCACAAAGAACAACACAACACCAACAAAAACCAATGACTCTAAACAGCAAGTATTGAACACCCAATACAGATAAACCAGAAGAAAGTAACCAAAACAATAATTTTAGGAGAATGTTTGAGGCCTTTAATGAGGATATGAAAGGTGGAGAAAAAGACAAAATTTGGAAGAAACCAACAAATCCCTTAAAGAAAATGAAGAAAAAGCAATCAGACATGTGAAAGAAACATTTAAAGACTTGAAAACTGAAATAAATACAGTAAAGAAAACACAAACTGAAGGAATTATGGACACTATGAAAAGACCAAATCTAGGAATAATAGGAATAGAAAAAGGTGAGGTCCAACTTAAAAGCACAGAAAGTACATTCAACAAAATCATAGAAGAAAATTTTCCCAGCCTAAAGAAAGACATGCTTAAGAAAGTGCAAGAAGCTTACAGAATACCAAGAAGACTGAACAATAGAAAGTCCCTTCCCCACATAATAATCAAAACACTACATAAACAGAATAAAGGAAGAATATTAAGGGCTGCCAAGGAAAAAGGCCAAGTAACATATAAAGGCAGATTGATCAGAATTACACCTGACATGTCAATAGAAACAAGGAAAGTCAGAAGGTCCTGGTCAAGCGCTATGCAGACATTAACAGACCATGGATGCTAGCCCAGACTACTATACCCAGGAAAACTTTCAATCACCATAGAAGGACAAAACAAGATATTCCATGACAGACCCAGATTTAACCAATACCTAGCCACAAACCTGGCTCTACACAAAGTATGAGAAGAAAAACACCAACCCAAGGAAGTAGCTATATCCACAAAAACACAGGCAATAAAAGATCTCACAACATCAAAGCCCAAAGAAGGGAAGAACAGACACAATAATATCAACAACCAAAACTAAATAGCAGGTACTAGCAATCACTGGTCATTACTATCCCTTATTATAAATGGACTCCACTCACCTATAAAAAGACACAGGATAACAGACTGGATATGAAAACAGAATCCATCCTCTTCTGCAGCATACAAAAAGCACAGTTCAACCTCAAAGACAAACATCACCTCAGAGTAAAGTGTTGGGAAAAAGTTTTCCAATTAAATGAACCTAATAAACAAGCTGGTATAACTATTTTAATATCTAACAAAATAGACTTCAAACTAAAATCAATCAAAGGAGACAAAGAAGGACATTACATATTAGCCACAGGAAAAATCCATCAAGAGGAAATCTCAATACTGAACATCTATGTCTTAAATATAGGGGCACCATATTGTTGCTTAAATCACACACTAAACCTCACACAATAATAGTGGAAAACTTCAACAACCCACTGTCACCACTGGACAGGTCTGCAAGATACAAACTTAACAAAGAAATAAGGGAACTAACAGATGTTATAATTCAAATGGGCTTAACAAACATCTATAGAACATTCCATCCAAACATAAAAGAATATATCTTCTTCTCAGAACCTCATGGAACCTTGTCAAAAATTGAACACATACTAGGTAACAAAGCAAACCTCTGTAGATACAAAAAAAATTGGAATGACCCCATGCATCTTATCAGATCACCATGATTAAAAATTAGAATTCAACGTCAACACTAATTTCAGAAAACCCACAAATACATGGAAATTAAACAATGCTCACCTGAATCACCAATAGCTCAAGGAAGAAATTAAAGACTTCTTAAAATTCAACTAAAATAACCATACAACATACATAAATTTATGGGACACAATGAAAGTATTGTTAAAAGGAAAGTTCATAACACTAAATGCCTACATAAAAAATTATTTTGAGTGAGGTAACCCAGACACAGAAAGACAATTATCACATGTACTCACTCATAGGTGGTTTTTAAACATAAAGCAAAGAAAACCAACCTACAAACATAAATCCCAGAGAACTTAGACAACAATGAAGACACTAAGAGGGACTTATATAGATCTAATCTACATGGGAAGCAGAAAAAGACAAGATCTCCTGAGTAAATCGGGAGCATGGGGACCTTGGGGGAGGGCTGAAGAGGGAGGGGAGAGGCAGGGAGGGGGACTAGAGAAAAATGTAGAGCTCAATAAAATTCACTTAAAAAAAAGAACCTAAGAGAACCAACATGGCCACTGCGGTTTCTGGAACTGAGTGGGTGGCAGAATGTCAGAGGCTGGGGCTGGGGCTGCTCCTAGTGTGAGCCAGGGGTCTCCTTAGAGCAACCCTGGCAGCTATGCTGAGGGCCCTGAGCGGCCAGTGGAGTAAGGAGCCCGGCGAGAAGGAAGTAGTAGACCTTCCTGTGAGTGCAAGCCAACCGGCAACCCGACTGAACACTCAGATTGGGAAAATGAACGAAGAAAGCAAGATGAAGTTCAGAGGGAAGACTCCTGCATGGCTGAGGACTATGCTGTGGACATCGAGCATGAGAGCAGCAACCACTTTGAGGAGTATGAGTGGTGTGGGCAGAAGTGGATACGGGCCACCATACTCCTGGACGGTGGCTTTCGAGGACGGCTTCATCATGCGCAGTGGCAAAGAGAACCCAGACAGTTATGCTGACCTGGATGTGCATGGAGATAACACTCTGGAGTATGGGAAACCACAATTCACAGAGGCTGATGTCATCCCTTGCACAGGAAAAGAGCCTGATGAAGCCAAGGAGAGAGAGACACTTTGGGGTGCAGTCCTAAATGGTGGTCCCCCTAGGACCCGCATCACACCTGAGTTCTCTAAATGGGCCAGTGATGAGATGCCATCCACCAGCAATGGTGAAAGCAGCAAGCGGGAGGCCATGAAGAAGACCTGCAAGGACAGTAACATTGAGAAAATCACCGAAGATTCAGCTGTAACTGCTTCTGAGGCCCTGAAGGCTCGTGTCAAGGAGCTTGAACAGCAGCTATCATGGGGGGATGGATACAAATGTCTCATCTGCATGGATTCGTACTTTATGCCCCTAACATCAATCCAGTGTTGGCATGTGCACTGTGAAGAGCACTAGCTGTGGACTCTGGGTGCCAAGAAGCTCTGCCCTCAGTGCAATACCATCACAGCACCTGGAGACCTGTGCAGGATCTACTTGTATATAACATGAGGGCCTGCTTTTTGGGGTTTCTGTCCCACCCAGTACCCCACAGTCGGCAAGCCCCAAAGAAAATCACACATAAGTTATAAAACTGATTGACCCATTAGCTCAGGCTTCTTGCTAACTCTTCTAAGTTATATTGAGGCATTATTAGCCACATGGCTCAGTACCTTTCTCAGAGGGGCAGCTTACATCTTGCCTCTTTGGTGGTCTGGGCAGAACTGCGGGAAGAGCTTTTTCCAAGAATACTCCTGTTCTCATCGCCCCGCCTTTACTTCCTGTCTGGTTGATCCGCCTATACTTCCTGCCTGGCCAATCAGCGTTTATTCAAAATATGATTGACAGAATACAGACAATTCTCCCGCACCACTTGTAAGCTAGCCATCCCTGCAGGCCTTGCCTGGAGCAACCCCACCTGCCCCAGCCTCTGTGACAATGAACCCCTTTCCTTTTGTACATAATTGCACACAGGTTCCTAGTGTACATACATGCACATACACACCCAAACACACATATAGGACCCTGGAGCCAAAGTGGAGCAGCCCTTCTTGCTTGCTCCTTCTGAACTTGGGGACAATGCCTCTTTTGTCTCTGTTTACAGTGTGGGACAGAAAGATGGGGAAGGGTAGTAGCAGGACAAGGCTCCTGAGATCTGTCTCCTAGACTGACTGAGAGTCATGCAAACACCAGACAGAAACACATGTAATATATACTGTGTATGTTTACAATGTTGTATATAAATGGGACACTTTGCCCTCCACAGCAAAAAAAGAACCTCAAAAATTCCACACTAACCAGTTAACAGCACATCTGAAATCTCTAGAACAAAAAGAAAAAAACTCACTCATGAGGATTAGACACCAGGAAATAATCAAATTGAGAGCTGAAATCAATAAAATAGAAACAAAGAAAACAATGTAAAGAATAAATGAGACAAAGAGTTGGCTCTTTGAGAAAAATCAACAAAATAGACAAACTAAGCAAAAGGCAAAGAGAGAATATCCAAAGTAACAAAATCATAATGAAAAAGGGGACATAACAACAGACATGGAGGAAATTCAGAAAATTGTCAAGTCATACTTCGAAAACCTGTACTCCACAAAAATGGAAAACTTAAAGGAAATAGACAATTTTCTGGATAAATATCACTTACCAAAACTAAATCAAGACCAGGTAAACAAATTAAATAGGCCTGTAACCACTAAAGAAATAGAAACAGTCATCAAAAGTCTTCTAACCAAAAAAAGCCCATGACAAGATGGTTTCTGCATGAATTCTACAGAATTCTAGAATTTTCAAAAAACTAATACTAATAGTCCTCAAATTTTTACACACACTAGAAACAGAAGTAACATTGCTAAATTCTTTTTAGGAGACTACAATTATCCTGATAATCAAACCATGCAAAAACATTATTAAGAAAGAGAGTTACAGACCAATCTCACTTATGAACATTGATACAAAAATGCTCAATAAAATACTGGCAAACTGAATCCAAGAACACATAAGAAAAATCAGTCCCTATGACTAAGTAGACTTCATCCCAGAGATCAATTCACCATATAAACAAACTGAAAAAAAAAATGATCATCTCATTAGATGCCAAAAAGACCTTCGACAAAATACAGCATTCCTTCTTGGAGAGAGCAGGAATACAAGGAACATACCTTTTATCTTTGAAGAAAGAAATTGAAGAAGACACCAGAAAGTGGAAAGATCTCCCATGCTTTTGGGTAGGTAGAATTAACATAGTAAAAATGGCAATCTTACCAAAAGTAATCTACAGATTCAATGCAATGTCCAACAAATACCCAGCAAAATTCTTCACAGAAATCAAAAGAAGGTACTCAACTTCATATGGAAAAGCAAAAAACCCAGGATATCCAAAATGATCCTGTACAATAAAAGAACTTCTAGAGGCATCACAATTCCTGACTTCAAACACTACTACAGAGCTACAGTACTGAAAACAGACTGGTATTGGCATAAAAACAGATGGGAGGACCAATAGAACCAAATCAAAGGCCCAGATATGAATCCACACACTTTAGAACACCTGATTTTGACAAAGAAGCAAAAAATTCAAATGGAAAAAATAAAGCATATTTAACAAATGGTCCTGGCATAACTGGATATCACCATGTAGAAGAATGAAAATAGACCTATATCACCATGCACAAAACTCAACTCCAAATGGATCAAAGACCTCATTGTAAAGTCAGCCACACTGAACCTTATAGAAGAGAAAGTGGGAAATACACTTGAACACATTGGCACCGGAGACCACTTCCTAAATATAAACCCAGTAGCACAGACACTGAGAGAAACAATTAATAAATGTGACCTTCTGAAACTGAAAAGCTTCTGTAAAGCAAAGGACATGGTCAACAAGACCAAACAACAGCCTACAGAATGGGAAAAGGTCTTCATTAATGCCACATCAGACAGAGGTCTGATCTCCAAAATATACAAAGAACTCAAGAAATTGGTCATCAAAAGAACAAATAATCCAATAAAAAAATGGGGACCTAAACAGAGAACTCTCAACAGATGAATCTACAATGGCTGAAAGACACTTAAAGAAATGCTTAACATCATTAGGTATCAGAGAAATGCAAATCAAAACAATTCTGAGATTCCATCTTACACCTGTAAGAATGGCCAAGATCAAAAACACTAATGACAACTTATGCTGGAGAGGTTGTAGGGAAAAGGGGACACTTCTGCATTGCTGGTGGGAGTGCAAATTGGTACAGCCCCTTTTGATATCAGTATGGTGATTTCTCAAAAAATTAGGAAACAACCTTCCTCAAGACCCCACAATACCACTTTTGGGTATATACCCAAAGAATGCTCAATCACCCTACAAGGACATGTGCTCAAGTATGTTCATAGCAACATTATTCATCATAGCCAGAACCTGTAAATAACTTAAATGCCCCTTGATCAAAGAGTACATAAAGAAGATGTGGTACATGTATACAATGGAATACTACTCAGCAGTAAAAAACTAAAAGATCTTGAAATTTGCATGCAAATGTCTGGAAATAGAAAAATCCATCCTGAGTGAGGTAACCCAGACCCAGAAAGACAAACATAATCTGTGTTCCCTCATAAGTGTCTTTTAGACATCAAGCAATAAGAAACAGTCTACTATTCCCAATCCCAGAACCTAGACAACAAAGAGGACCCTAAGAGAGACACATGGGTCTAATCTACATGGAAAGCAGAAAAGGTCAAGATCTCCTGGGTAATCTTGTCTATGTCCAATATCCAGAAGGATAACTGCATGTTTTTCTTTGGGTTCACCTTCCTATCTAGGACCGTGAATTATAGGCTCAATATCCTTTATTTATGGCTAAAATCCACTAATGAGGGAGTACATATCATATTCATCTTTTGGGGTCTGGGTTACCTCACTTAGGATGGTGTTTTCTGTTTCCATCCATTTGCATGCAAAATTAATGTGTATATATTCCACACTTTCTTTATCCATTCTTCCATTGAGGAGCATCTAGGTTGTTTCCAGGTTCTGGCTATTACAAATAATGCTGCTATAAACATAGTTGAACAAATACTTTTGTAGTATGATAGGCCATCTCTTGGGTATATTCCCAGGAGTGGTACTGCTGGATCCTGGGGTAGGTTGATCCCAAATTTCCTGAGAAACTGCCACACTGCTTTCCAAAGTGGTTGCACAAGTTTGCATTCCCACCAGCAATGGATGAGTGTACCCCTTACTCCACAACCTCTCCAGCAAAGGCTATCATTGGTGTTTTTGATTTTAGCCATTCTGACAGGTGTAAGATGGTATCTCAAAGTTGTTTTGATTTGCATTTCCCTGATAGATAAGGAGATTGAACATGACCTTAAGTGTCTTTTGGCCATTTGAACTTCTTCAGTTGAGAATTCTCTGTTCAGATCAGTGCCCCATTTTGTAATTGGGTTAATTAACATTTTAAAGTCTAGTTTCTTGAGCTCTTTATATATTTTGGAGGTCAGACATTTGTCTGTTGTGGGGTTGGTGAAGATCTCCCAATCAATATGCTGCCTTTTTGTCTTAATGACAGTGTCCTTTGCTTTACAGAAGCTTCTCAGTTTTAGGAGGTCCCATTTATTCAATGTTGCCCTTATTGTCTGTGCTACTGGGGTAGGATGGGGTTAAGGGGAGAGAGGGAGAGAGAAGTGAGAAGGGGAGGATGGGGAGAGCTTGGAGGAATAGGACAGTTGGGATGGAGGAAGAGTGGATATAGGAGCAGGGAAGCATATATCTTAATTAAGAGAGCCATTTGAGGGTTGGCAAGAGACTGGACTCTAGAGCGGTTCCCAGGTGTCCAAGGAGATGTCCCCAGCTTGCTCCTTGAGCAGCTGAGGAGAGGGCACCTGAACTCGCCCTATACTATAACCACACTGATGAATATCTTGCATATCACCATAGAACCTTCATCTGGCGATGGATGGAGATAGATACAGAGACCCACATTGGAGCACTGGACTGAGCTCCCAAGGTCCAAATGAGGAGCAGAAGGAGGGAGAACATGACCAAGGAAGTCAGGACTGCGAGGGGTACATCCACTCATTGAGACAATGGGAATAATCTAATGGGAGCTTACCAAGGCCAACTGGGCTGGGACTGATGGAGCATGTGATCAAACTGGTCTCTCCGAACGTGGCTGACAAGGAGAGCTGACTGAGAAGCCAAGGACAATGGCACTGGATGTTGATTCTATTGCATGTACTGGCTTTGTGGGAACCTAGTCTGTTTGGATCCTCACCTTCCTAGACCTGGATGGAGTGGGGAGGATCTTGGACTTCCCACAGGGCAGGGAACCCTGACTGCTCCTTGGACTGGAGAAGGAGGGGGAGGGGAAATGGGGGGAGGGAAAGGGAAATGGGAGGAGGGGAGGAGGTGAAAATTTGTAAAAATTATATAATTTAATAAAAAAGAAAAAGATCTCTTGAGTAAATTAAGAGCATGGGGGATCACAGGATAGGGTAAAAGCAGAGGGAGGAGAAAGGGAAAGGAGTGGAGAAAAATATATAGCTCAATAAAAAACAATAAAAAAGAAATGGGTAAACCTAAGATAGATATAAGAGTTAAGAAGTCAGAGCAAAAAAGGTCAAACAGTGTTGGAATTAATATAGTTTCTGTGTGATTATTTGGATTTTGGTGATCAAGAAACCAAAAAGAAGAGAAAGAAAAGGTTAGGTTTAATTATCTCCAATTGTTGAATGACAAGGCCATGTCTTAGTAAGTGTGATAGGCTTTATGAGGAAGACTATTCAGCCCCTATATGTTCTTATTTTCTTTGTTTCTCTTTGGTTTTGGACTTTTGAAGTTCATTGAACTAGGCATTGAACCTAGGGGTTTGTGCACATTCTGGCATGTGTCCTTCCTATGAACTCTACCCTTAGAATGTTTTCCCTTTAGTATTTGTTAAGGACATCGGGGTCTGATAAAACATGGCTTACAGTACTTTCTGTAACAAACCTGCCCCCTCCCACTCCATACTGAACGTTGATCTCCAGAGAGGAGTGTTTTGTGCATGTGAGTGTAATAAATTTTTGCAAGACAGAAAGTCCTTTTGGAATTTCAGAGAATCTTTTGAGGCATCTGAGAGGTGAACTCTTTCTCACAATAAAAATTGTAGGGCAGTGGGCCATCAGCTAAGAAAAACTGAACCAAGTCTCATGGAATTTAAACTTCCCCTGATTTTTAATAAATAATTTGCTTTCATAAAAAAACATGGCTTACACACTACAAAACAATTTTTAGAAAATTTTGTGCATGATGAGGAGAGTTGGACAAATAACATCATTCTGTATTCCAAAGTATTAGCTGCATCTCTACAGATTCTAGAGAGGTTTTGTAACAGTGGAAGGAACACTGTAGAGTTTGTTCTTTGAGCAACTGTCATCACAGAGTTTTTTGTACCTAACTTGCCATGGGCAACCACACTAGGTAGTGAATCCAAATGACCTTCTTCCCTAAAGAGGTAACGTGAAAAGAGTTGGTATTATGGTAATACATGTAAGGTTCTTGTATTATGTTATTGTGAATTTTGTTATTCTTTGCATTTATAGTGATAAGGACTGGCTGAGAGCTCCCACATGAGTTACTTAAGCTTTCCACCACTGAGCCACAGTCCCACTTGGTAGTCGTACAAATCCCCTTCCTGAGTCGTGGGGAATGCTAAGAAGATCCAATAAGCATCTCTTAGAACAAAGACAAAATTCAAATCAGCCACAAAACAGTAACTTGTCGGTTTGGGATACTGACTCAGGTTAAGATGCCACCTTCTCTGTCTGATAGTATTCAGGCCATAGGTATTTGTACAACAATTTATTAAAAGTACTAACTTCTCTTTACCTTTGAAATATAAAGGGAATGGAAATGAAGAGTTCTTCATATATTTATTGTATATAAATCAATATTTACATGAAGAGCATCTAGAATTGGTGTCAAAGTATGTGTGGTAAAAAAAATTGACTTGGCATTTAATAATCATATTGTCTACAGTTGTTTATAGCACATTTTGTATTTCTCTTTAGTAGTAAAGGGAAGAACTAAACGGAAGACTTCAATCAGGTAAGAGTGTATGGGTTTGAAAATACACTGAGTATCTGGAGAATATAAACTTTGGAAACTGGCACTGTGCTTTCCTCTGTGTAAGTCAATATCACCATCTTTATTTCTTCTTTAATCACAAGCTGAGTAATTACTTGTAGAGCACACAATTTTGAAATTACTGATTACACCCAGGTAAAGTATGAAAGACTGTTATGAATCCATGGCTAGAGAGATAGTTCAGTAGGTAAAGTGCTTACCATGCATGAGTGATGATGGGAGTCTGGATGCCCAGAACTCACATGAGGCCTGCTGGTCTTGTGTGCATCTGTAATCTTGGGAGCTTCCAGTGGGATGGAAAGGATACGAGAATCCCCAAAAGTTTACTGAATAGTTAGTTGAGCATATGTTTTCAAAACAAGAGACCCAGCCACACTTGCTCCCTGGCATGCATGTATGTACTTGAAATCACGCATGCATGCAAGTGCACTGCATACGCGTCATACACACTTATTTAAAATATTAGCTTTCAGGTCATTAATTCAGGTCAGTAATATGTTTGGGTCAAGTTATCTGCTGGCAAGGGTGTGAATTACAAGGCCGGGTTTAAGACCCTCCCAGGCTTTGCTGAAGTTTCCTTAAGAATGGGCCTATGAACATGATTCTGCACATAGGTAAACAGCTCTCACGAAGAGTTCCACAACAGTGGTGAAAATCAAGGTAGGTGGAAGGTTGCAAAACAAATTGGTTCTTCCAGAGCTTACCAGCTTCAAGCGTTGACCTTTGGAGCCGTAAGCTGTAGTTCAGATGGAGTGGAGCTGAGGGGACAGTGTTGCTCCCGTGTTCTGTAAAGACTCAGCACTATACAGAAGTGATTGCTGAGCATTAAAATAGCCATGTGACAGTTTCATCACAAACCTGTGAATAGACTATCAGAAAGCAGCTTTAAAGCACCAAAAGATGGTGACTTCTGAGAGTGCTGCCTCTTCAGTGCTTAGAGGTAGAGATCTGTTTCATGTTCTACCAAACAACCTCTCGGGAGAGAACATGACACTCAATGAAATGCCTAAAATGTTTCATGGTTGTCTTGGGTTTGAGGGATTTGTTAATTTCTTCCAAGTTTTTGTTTGTCTTCTCTTCCATTTCTTTAAGGGACTTTTTTACTTCCTCTTTAAAGGCCACCATCATTTTCATAAAGTTAAGTTTAAAGTCATTTACTTCTGCTTCTTCCGGGTTAGACTGATCAAGTCTTCCTGTTGTATGTCTGCTGGGTTCTGGGGTTACCTTGTTGAATTTTACATTGTAGAGGGATTCTTGCATTGTCGCCTACCCATCTCTTCCTTCAAATGAGGCCAGCAGTGTCTTTGCTTCTTGGTCCAATCCTTGCTGAGGCTGTCTGAGTATTTGGGAGTTTTTCTTGGTCTTCCCTGTACTGTCAATGTCTGTCTCAGAAAGCCTCTGAAGTCTCTGGACTCTTGGTCTTCTCTTCTGGTTTTGCTCACTTGGTGTTCTCTCTTAATCCCCTCAGTATTGTAGCATGCTCTTGATCTGCTCATTATTATAGCAAGCTCTCAGCTCTTAGGTGGGGTGTGGTTAGTAGCCTGGGAGGTCCAGTGGATGGATTTGGGTTTGGGGGGAACCTAGCCACTGGGGAGGTCCTAAAGAGTGGGGCGTCCAGCCTTGTGTCTGAGTTTCAGAGTTCCATGGCCCCTAAAATGTTTCTTAATACTGAAGGGACCATAGTGCTCTAGGGCTATGGGAAGAAGAATGAGATAGGAACATTGAATGCATTGAGCACATAAACCCAAAGCTTTCAGTTACTTCAGTCCTCAGAACAATGTGTGTGGAAGAACCTCCATATTCCTTCTTGTGTGTGTATGTGTGTGTGTGACAATGTGTGTGGAAAAACCTCCATAATCCTTCTTGTGTGTGTATGTATGTGTTTATGTGTGCCCATTAATTTCTGCCTTCATGTTCAGTTCTACCTACTAATTTGGCTTTGCTATGTTCCTGTTTCTCTATGGCTCTAATATGCATCATTAAGTTATTTGAGATGTTTCTTATTGTTTTTAATATAGGTACTAATAGCTATTGATTTCTTTTTTAATATGATGCTAACTGTATACTAAGATCAAGCACTTTTACATTTGTCAATTTTAGAGAATTTTATAATTTTTCTTTTTTTTTTGGTTTTTCGAGACAGGGTTTCCCTGTAGTTTCTAGAGCCTGTCCTGGAACTAGCTCTTGTAGACCAGGCTGGCCTCGAACTCAGAGATCCGCCTGCCTCTGCCTCCCGAGTGCTGGGATTAAAGGCGTGAGCCACCACCGCCCAGCTTTATAATTTTTCTTAAATCTTGTGATAGATAATTTATTTCTCAAAGACAGAGACATCTGAGTTAAATGACATAACATCAAATGGACCTAACTGACATCTATGGAACATCCTATCCAAATACTTCAGAATATACATTCTTCTTAGCAATGCCTGGAATATACACAAACTTATGGAGACTGAACAACACACTAGTATATGTGTTGTTTTAATCAGGGTGTAAATTATTTCCCTTCTAAATGAGAAAAAGTTGTAAGGAAACCATTCACTAATCATAGTTAACCATTGAAGCACAAATTTTTTTGTAAATGCTTAATGTAAGATATATTAGGAAATCAAAAAGAAAGAAGTAAGAGCATTTGGTAAATGTTTTTCATGTGAATTTTAATTATTACTCTAAAAATATTCCACAGTGAAGCTGTACCTCTGGAGCAGGTGAAATCTGTATTTCAAACATCTGCGTCTGTACAGATCAGAGATGGTAAGACTAAACCTTTTAAAGACTGTGCATTTTCTGCTTCCTATATAGATTAGATCCATGTATCCCTCTCTTAGGGTCCTCACTTTGTCTAGGTTCTCTGGGATTGTGTTTACTGAATAATTTTAACTCAGTATTTGGAGAATCTTGTTTCTTTACAAATTGAAAACACTTACTGAGTATTCTATGGACACAATTAGTTCAGAGCTAAGTCACAGCTACTACCACAGAAACATGATGTTTCTTTGATACAGTCAGACTTTGACACTGATACTGGTAAGCACATCACTTTCTGTTGGTTTGAATGTAGTCAGCTAGGGTCATGTCCAGTGTGCATAGTAGTTAATTTATGGATTGACATTCAATAAATTGATGTATTTTTCTTGTACTGGGAATATGCAAAAAGTAGAAGTAAGTGCTAGTTGTCTATTCATAAATATTCTCTGAGGAATACACTATAAAAGGACTTCATGCAATCCATATCAAGAAATCACCAGTCTTGCCATTCTACTGCTATAGTTTTCTATGCTTGGTGTAAAATATGTTTTTCTTTCTCTCAAATGCTGACATCCATAATCTTTGTGGGATCTGGGTATCAGGGTGATTGCGACCTCATTAAATAAATTTGACAATGTTCCTTTTGTTTCAATTTTGTGGAATAATTTAAAGACCATTGGCATTAATTCTTCTTTAAAGTCTGATAAAATTCTGCACTGAAACTGTCTGGCCTGGTTTTCTCTGGTTTGGAGACTTCTAATGGCTGCTACTATTTTACTAGGGGTTAGAGGTCTGTTTAAATTGTTTATCTGATCTTTATTTAACTTTGATAAAAGGTACTTATCAACAAAACTGTCTTTTCTTCTGATTTTTTTCGATTTCTTGGCATACATGTTCCTAAAGTATGTCTCCCTATGATTCTCTGGATTTCTTTGATGTCTAGTGTTATGTCCTCCTTTTTGCTTCTCATTTTGTTAATCCAAATATTTTCTCTCCATCATTTAGTCAGTTTGGTTAAGTTTGTGTTTGTCTATCTTGTTGATTTTCTCAAAGAATAAATTTTATTTCATTGATTCTTTTTGGATAGTTCACTTTGTTTCTATTTCATTGATTTCAGGCCCCAGTTTATAATTTCTTGTAGTCTGCTCCTCTTGGGTGTATTTCTTTTTGTTCTAGAGCTTTCAGGTGTGCTGTTAGTTATGGGATTTCCCCAATTTTAGGCAGGCACGCACTCAGTGCTGTGCACTTTCCTCTCAGCACCACTTTACTGTGTCCTATAAGTTTGTGTATGCTGCACATTCATTTCACTGCTTTCTATTTTAAAAGATATTAAAGTTTTAATATCTTTCTATTATTTCTGCTTTGACCCATTTTTCATTCATTACAGAGTTGCTAAGTTTTCATGATTTTGTAAGGTTTTTGTTTTTTTCTGTTATTGTTGATATCCAGGTTTAATCCATACTGGTATGATAGGGTGATTTCAATTTGTTTCAATCTGTTGAGATTTGCTTTGTGTCCATGAATGTGGTCTACTTTGGAGAAAGATGCATAAATGCTGACTAAAAAATTATTCTTTTATATTTGGTGTAGTGTTCCATAAATATCTCTTAGATCCATTGGTTTATTGGGTCTGTTAGCCCCAATGCTTCTCTGTTTACTTTTTTGTTTCGATGACCTGTCCATTGGTGATACTAGAGTATTTACCCACTATCAGCATGTGTGGGTTAATATGCAATTTAAGCTGTAAAAATGTTTCTTTTACAAAGTTGAAGGCCTCATGTTTGAGGAATAGATGTTAAGAATTGAAATGTCTTCATGGTGGATTTTCCCTTTTATGAGTGTAGTGTGTAGTGTCCATATCCATATTCTTCAATTTGTTTTGGTTTGAAGTCTATTTTGTTAGATATTTACACTAGAAACCTTCTAGGTTCATTTGATTGAAATACCTTTTTTCCAACCTTTTACACTGAGGCAACGTCTATTCTTAATGTTGAAGTGCGTTTTCTGGATGCAACAGAACAATGGATCATGTCTTTGAATTCATTCTGTTAATCTTTTTTTATTATGGAATTGAGAACATTGATATTGGGAGATGCTGATTGGGAGATGCTGATTGCTGTCATTTGCTGTTGGTGGTGATGGTGTCTTTGAGTGTGAATGTGTATGTGTGTGTATGCTTTCCTTCTTTTGGTTTTGCTGGTGTGAGATTATTTATTTTCCTTAGTTTGGGGTTTTCCTCTTAGCACCTTATGTAGGACTGGATTTATAAATAGATATTGTCTTTATCATAAAAATCTTATTTTATTTTCTCCATCTAATGAAATTTTTGCTGATGATATTAGTCTGGGCTAGTATCTGTTGTCTCTTAAGGTACAGGACATCTGTCCAGGACTTCTGGATTTTAGAGACTCCTTTAAGCGTTCAGGTTTCTACCCTTATGTCTTACTTGATTTCTTTCCCTGCAGTTTGTAATGTTCTTTCTTTGTTCTGTATGTTTAGTGTTTTGATTATTATATGGCAATCTATATGGTGTTCTGTATGCTTTTTGTACCATTATATCCTTATTATTAGGAAATTTTCTTCTATGATTTTTTGAACATATTTTCTGGGATCTGATCTGGGATTCTTCTCCTTCCTCTATTGCTATTGTTCTAAGGTTTAGTGTCCCATATTTCCCAGATGTATAGTTTAAATATATTAGGTTTAATATTGTCTTTGACTAATCTATCCATTTCTTACATTGTATCTTTAATGCCTGAGCTTCTCTCTTTTATCTCTAGTATTCTGTTGAAAGTTTCTGTTCAAATTCCTAAAATTTTCATGCTGTATTGTATCATTATGTTTATGTGTTGTTTCTATTTCCATTTTTAGGTCTTGAACAGTTTTATTTTTCTCTTCAACTATTTGGCTTTTTGTATTTCTTCCTCACTTTTTTTAGGGGATTTATTCTTGTCTTCCAATTGTTTGTTTGTATTTTCCTGGATTACTTTTTCTTTACTTTTTAAGAAACAACTTTTTATTTAAGCAGTCTTTTCTCATTTTACATAGCTATTCCAGTCTCCATTCCCTCTCCTCCTCCCACTCTCCCCCACCATCCTCCACTCCTGCGAGATGATAAAGCTTTCCATGGGGAATCAAAAAAGTCTGAGACATCAGTTTGAAGCAGGACGAAGGCCCTCCCCACTATATCTAGACTGAGCAAGGCATCACTCTAAAAAGAATGGACTCCAAATAGCCAATTCAAGCACTAGTAATAAATCCTTGTCCCACTGCCAGTGACCACACAGATTGCCCAAGCCACACAACTTTCACCCACATTCAGAAGGCCTATTTTGGTCCTATGCAGATTCCCTGCTTTCAGTCCAGAGTCAGTTAACTCCCACTAGTTCAGGTCATTTATTTCCTCTTTAAGGACTTCTATCATCTTCATATGGTTTCTTTTAAGGTCTTTATCTTGTGCTTCAGTTATGCTGGAATAATTAGTACCTGGTGTGGTAGGATAGCTGTGTTATAGTGGGTATGCATTGTGCTGGCTGTTATTGATTGTGTTCTTATGCTAGCTAGTATCTAGGTATCTGGGTTTGGGATAATTATAAGTCTAGGTGCTAACTTCTGGGTTTGCCTTAGTTAGGTGGGTATTATGGAGGTTTTGGTTTTTTGTTTTGTTACTTCTCTAGATTTTGCTAAGGTGTGATAGTTGCACATTGCTTGTTTTACTGACTTACTCAGCTACTGTGTTCTCAGAAAATGGCTACAGGTGTTGGAGGCTGGGATGCAATGATGACTTGTTGGGAGGAAGGTTAGGAAGAGACATTCGGTGGGTTCCATAATAGACATGGGCAGGGAGGAAGTGAGGTTGGAGCTGGTGATCTGTTGATGCTCTAGGGAAGAGACTGAGGGACCGGGTCTAGAGGAACACACAGAGTGCTGAGAGGATCTGTGGGCAGCCTACCTGGTTTTCTGGCACGAATGGCTTGTATCTGAACAGGAGGGAGCTGCTTAAGTTGGAGGCTGGTGAACAATGAATGGGGAAGGGATGTTAGGAGTGGATGGTCTATGGGACCCACAGAAGATGTTGACAGTGCAGTGGGAGAGAGACTGGAGCTAGTTCTCTTGTAGCACTAAGAATAAGACTGAACAATTCGGTCTGGGGGAACAGAAGGAGCAGAAAAGATCTGCAGGTGGACTTACCTGGTCATTATAAAATGTATTTTTCCTTTACATTTAGAAGTGGACAACAATATTCAACAGAAGCTTTTATCCAGGTAAGAATATATAAATTAAAAATACATGAAGTAATTGGTAAGCCAAAAGATAAGGAAGCATTATTGTCAAGTGTACCTTGAGATAGACAATACCATGCGTGTGATGCTTACAGTGTCTTATAGTAACCACAGTCTTATAGTAAATAGCATATTAAAACCTCTTTAGACCTGATTAGACAACTGCTGCCCCAAGAGTTGACTATCTGTATTATGGTCCGGCTCTTGTCCTTCTGTAGAGATTAATTTGACATGTGTTTACTAGCCTCAAGGTGCAGAACTACATCATATCATTTCAGAAAGTTAAGTCATGATTAGGCTGTGATCTAGAGATTTCCTCAGAAGGTAGGTTATATAAACCGATATCCTATGTGAAGAATTTGGGCAACTACAGTTGGATCTCCTGCCTCATTTTTATTACTGAAGTTTTTAAGGCAGATCTCAGATGTGGCAGACATATTTCACTGTGTTTCAGCAGGCAGAATCAGGGAACCAAATGTTTAACATTTGTTTAGAGGACTTTTGTAGAGAGAGGGTCCCTTAAATATCCCTGGATAGGCATAGAACTCACTTTGTAGCCCAGGATAGCCTCAAAACCCATAGAGATACACCATCTTCTGCTTTCTGAGTTCTGGGGTTAAAGGCACTAAGTACTAACTCCTGATTTAGAGAATATTTATAATTGATTACTTACTAATGTCCTACTAGATTTCTGTTTATATAACTACACAGTTTGTTTTTTAAAAAAGATTTCCCCTACACAGTTTCTTGGTTTTTTAAAAAAAAAAAACATTCCCCCTTTCTTATATTTTTTTTCATTTTTGAGAATTAATCATTTTTCAGTGGATGATTAAAAACACCCAGAATTTCAGGATTATAAGGACTCTTAGAGATGTAACAAAAGATGTGTTAGTATTTCTTGTGTCTAATATCCTTCCCCTATGATTGTTCTGTTGGCAAGCCCTGAAGTCCCAACCCATGAAGACAGTTTATGTTGACACAACACGTGTCAACCACAAGAATAGTACTCTAGTTCCTTAGTTGTAAAGCTGGTAGTCTTCTTATTTATCCACAGGCAGGTGAGTGTTTAGCAATAAATGGGAGAGCACACTAAAGAAGACCTGTTGAAGGGGGCAATTGTGGATACACCTGGTTAATCCTGTAAAGAAGGACAGGAATGTGTTCACACTAAAAAGCAGAGCATGAAGGACATTAGTTTGGGTAACAGTGAGGGTTTGAGAATAGTGATGAAAATAATGGAGTTAATGACAGATTTGACAATGATAATAGGAAAATTCAAGTTTAGAGATATTAAAATTATCACAAAAGCACATTAAAACCAGGAATTAAAGAGAGTTGTGAAAATGCTGTTGCGGTTTAGACTGCCTAATTGGAGGACCTGAAAATGTCGATGTGTCTGTTGAAGGCACCACTTTGGGGCTGGAGAGATAGCCCTATTAATGAAGTGCAGTTTCTGTAAACACGAGACGCTGAGTTTGATACCAGGAGACAAATAAAAGCCCAGGCGAGAATGCGCATGCTTGTTCATCCATTACTGGGAGGCAGACTTGCGGTTATCCCTAGCACTTGCTGAAAAACAGACCTAGAAGAATTGAATTGTTCCCTGATACAGTGAGACACCTTTGAGTGGTGGATGGCACCAAAGGAGGAAACACACTGATGTCCATTGTCCTCCACACATACATACAGGCAAACACACACACACACGGGTGGGGGGGGTTGAAGGTAATTTGAATCCCTTAATGGGATCTCTATATCAGGTATGTTTTGGGTACCTGATATTATTTATTAATTTACATAAATAAAGTAATTAGTATTTACCCAGGTATAGACAATGTGTAGGGCATAAAGTGCCCAGTCTTCAGCAGAGTTAGATGTTGCAGAAGACCCAGAAGATACAGAATCTTCTATCTTGTTTTAAGCAATGGATTTATTTCAGTTCAGGTAGCAAATTAAGGGAATTATCAGTTCCAACTTTAAGACAGGCAATTTGTACAGGCAAAAGTCAACACAATGGCAATTAATATCTCTCTCTCTCTCTCTCTCTCTCTCTCTCTCTCTGTGGGTCTCTCTGGGTCTCACTGTATATGTGTGCACGTGTGGCATATGTCTGTGTGCAGTCTTGGAAGTAAAATGAGGTTATAGATTTCTTGTCCTACCATTCTCTATCTTATCCACTTGATATAAAGTCTCTCGTGAATGTGGGCCTAGGCTTGCAGCCAACAAGCCCCCATGATGCCTCTGTCTCTGCCACCCACAGTACTGGGGCTGCAAATGCATGCCCAGTTTTGTACGTGTGTGATACAGATTCACAGTCTGGTCACTGTGTGTGGGCAGCAAGCACTTTGATTTTCTGACCCATCTCCTAAGCTACTGACTTTTTCCTTTTAAACTGGAACTTGAGTGAGTCTTGGTTGAATGTTTGATAGATTGAGATAAGTTAAGCCCACAAAGAGAACTGAAAGCTTTAAAGCATAGGTTGACTTTAAGTTACATGAATGCAGAAATGTCAGTTAATTATATAAGTAATGGATCTCTCTCCAGAGCTGTTCAAATGACCAAATCCTCCCATTGTTGCATGTTTTTATCCTAAAGGTTCTCAGACAAGCCTGATGTTATTTGGTCTATGACAGAGGGCGGTGTTGTTACGGTAAAATGCTCCTTTGTGAAATTCGTTTTCTTATGAATTGTGTTAAAATTCAGCAGTATCCCTCTATCCATGTTTCCTAGGGATGCTGGTCAGAGGACACCATTCTGTAGGTCTGAAACTTCCTTTCACTAACTTTCAAGTAAGCAGGTAGTGGTGACCGATTAAGAGAATGGCCTCAAAACATATTGTGAGTTCTCCCACAATAGAAGATGTCTGATGTTTGAGCAAGGATTGTTTGCAGAAACAAGTGCACATTAGAGTGATTTTAAAGCATCTTTCCGACAATCCACCTATGTACTCTAGAGTGGTTCCAGGTAGTAATTTCAGGGTTCCAGGAACCTCCCAGTTGCCTTTACTTTTAGCAAAAATGCAGGTAGGTTTTATGTTCCCTTAGACACTCTTATTCTCTGATCATATATGAGAGCATTTCCTCTATTTCTGGGTTTGGTCTGTATTTAGACAAACCAGAAGCTGTGGAAATTTAGACACATGTAAACTACTCATCACGGTTTGCATTGTGTTCCTGCCTACTCCACTGAGGACGTGTTCACAACTCCTCCTCTAGCTAAACAACGTGATTTCCCATCAGCTACAAGTCTTGGAACTGATGATTCGCACCATACAGTAACATTTTAAATTTTTTTGTTTTTATTTTTTTATTTTTTTTTATTAAAATTTTCCACCTCCTCCCCTCCTCCCATTTGCCTCCTCCTCCCCCCTCCACTCCCCCTCCCTCTCCTATCTGAAGAGCAGTAAGGGTTCCCTGCCCTGTGGGAAGTCCAAGTTCCTCTCCCCTCCATCCAGGTCTAGGAAGGTGAGCATCCAAACAGGCTAGCGCCCCCCCCCCCAAACCAGTAGGCATAGTAGGATCAAAATCCAGTGCCATTGTCCTTGGCTTCTCAGCAACCCTCATTGTCCGCCATGTTCAGGGAGTTCAGTTTTATCCCATGCTTTTTCAGTCCCTGTCCAGCTGGCCTTGGTGAGCTCTGATTAGATCAGCCCCACCATCTCTGTGGGTGGGTGCATGCCTCGCAGTCCTGACTTCCTTGCTCATGAGCTCCCTCCTTCTGCTCCTCATTTGGACCTTGGGAGCTCAGTCCGGTGCTCCAATGTGGGGCTCTGTCTCTATCTCCATCCATCACCAGATGAAGGTTCTATGGTGATATGCATTTTGTTTTTCATTTAAAAATAATATACACTTACATTCTAAGATTTGAAATAGAAGGTTTTTATGTAAATACATAATATTCATATTAAAACTTTTTCATAACCATGAGCTCCTAGAGGTGTGTGTAACCTGGAGCACTAGAGTAAGAGCATATGTGAATCATAAGTTGCATTTTAATGATTTTGACTGTGAACAATGGACAAATGGGTTTCTTTTTTTTTTTTTTTTTTTGGTTTTTCAAGACAGGGTTTCTCTGCAGCTTTGTTAGAGCCTGTCCTGGACCTAGCTCTTGTAGACCAGGCTGGCCTCGAACTCACAGAGATCCGCCTGCCTCTGCCTCCCGAGTGCTGGGATTAAAAGCGTGCGCCACCACTGCCCGGCGACAAATGGGTTTCTAAGGTACTATGATATGGATGACACTGGTAATTAAATCAGTCCTTATTTTTAAAAGAAGAATATGAATGGAAATTAATGTGCATTTTTACTTCCCAACTATGGAAGAAGAGAAAGACTGATGAAAGTGGGACTATTAACATTAATAATCAATCCTCTCACACAGGATTTAGATGTTTTATAACATAATGAATTAACTTTAGCCCAAACCACAACGGCAAGGCCAAGATTCTTAGTTCATGATTTTCTCATCTTCTAGGCCAGCATAAATATTTTTACTTCTTAATGATGTCCTAATAATTTGTGAATAGGTAAATGTATTTGAAAATATTTCATTGCTAAAATTAGATGCAACTATTTGTCAGTACCCTGTGAATACTAAAGAATAAAGTGGTTTTGAATGTCCTTCAGAGCTATTTTGTAGTGGCTCTCTCTGAGGACAAACAGCTTCATCATGTCCTCTTAAAAGTTTTTGAAATCTCCTCTTTGCCCTTCTTCTCTCTTGCTTGTTCCAAAGCTGTAAAAACGGTGATGAAGTTTTCTCATGGATACATTCGGGGTTGTGTTTTATCATTTCTGCCCTTTGACGTAATTTCTGCGATGGAAAGGTAGATAATTCATTGTGGGAGGCATGTCCCTGGGGAAGACCATCTCTTCACCCCTCAGCAGTCCCCATTGTCCATAGTTCTTTATAAACAGGTGAGGCTCCATGACTTAGTGTGTCCATTGGTGCCCTCTTTGTTCAGGTCATCTTTAGGGGGCCATGCTGATAAGACTCAATGATTGTAGCTACTTCGGTCTTCCTAGGAGACACACTCTCAAGCAAATGTCATCTACTCCCTCTAAAAGTAACTAAATGAAATGTGCATGTGACCTGGTCAATTTATCACTCTACATGCAATTCATATCCGTCATATCTGAATTTCCCTTCATAAAGCATTGTATGTTTGTTCATCTCTAATATTTTGCTTACATTTATCTAGAAATATTGTGTAAGGCATAATCTTTCCACATAAACTATAAACCTAAAAAGAAAGAAAAGGCTGAAGAGATAGCTCAGAATGTAAATCCCTTACTATTCCATCAAGAGGACTTGAATTTAGTTCCCAGAACTCATACGGTAACATACAACCACCTGCATTTACAATTCCAATGGATCTAATGCCTGATACAGGCCTCTAAGAGATTAGCACACACATGGTACATATTCTAATTGTTGGGTACACATGCACATAAACAAATTAAACTAAACATACACTCCTAGAATCTAGTAATTTTCCATGAAATCTTATTTTAAACTGTCTTTACATTTGAGGTAAACTTTATCCTGAAATATTTGTTCTCTCTCACTTGTATAATGTTCCCTAATGATGAATGTTTGATAAGTTTAGGCCTCCTGATTACATGATTGTCATTATGAACAATGTGTCTGTAATAACCAGCACATTAGGATAAGTTAAAAAGAGGTCATTCTCCAGGATGCCATTGTAGTGCCATTACATTTCACACTCATGCCAAGTTTATAGATTTAGTTCTGCCCCAGTTTCTAATTGTCTTTAGTCCCTGTACTGAGAGATGAAATCAACACTTAGCCAGGGATCCTTGCAGAAGGAGACCTAAGGAAATACACACCCCTTATATACATACATACATATATACATATATATATATATATATATATATATATATACACATATGAAGAAACAAAAGTCTTAAAGTGTGCTCCCTACTTTCCCAATCTGTTCCTTATACCTGCAAGGACAAAGCTACTTTGAAAAATAAGCATTCCCAAACACTACCACCACCACCACCAACAACAACAACAACAATAAATCTGAGAACAAAGACAAGCAAACTAATCTCCTTTTTCTCATCAGCAGAAAATGACTGAAGGAAAGAAGAAACATTATAGAAAAGATGCACAAGTGCATTCAAGACTTCCTTCGGTCAAGTGGAAGGAGGACATAAAGGATTGGCGTCGCACACGACAGAAGGAACTCCTCAGAAATGATATAAAAGAAATACTGAGGGAGGAATTGGCTGTAGAGCATGCAAAGATGAGGAAACTTTTCAAAAAGGATGTAGAAGAAATTAGGGGACTACTCAGGAATGAATTAAGCCAAATATGTATGGAACAGGTGTCTCTAGTGAAAGAGCAGGCAAAGGAGACACAACAGGAGCACCGGGATCTGCAGTACTTATGGCTGAAGGACTTCTTCAGAAGGGACCTAAAAGAGATGGTTTGTGAACAGATTAATAACTCCAAAATTATCATTTGTCCTAAGGAACCACTATCTGGTCCCTCTAAAGGAACTACAGACTTCCAGGTAGGTCCCCTCACTGGGAAGGACTGTGTTTGATTGACAGGGGAAAGATGCATCTGTGTGCCTGTGTCTGCAGTGCTGCAGATAGTTCCCTGTCTGGAACCCACCCTTGATCATGTCCTGGCCCCTCATGTTATCAATCCCAAGAATCCAGTGGCAGGTAATCCTCTGTGGTTCCACTGTGAATAAGTATAAAAACTGATGATCGGGAAGTAAACATTCTGTTAATACAAATGAGCACAGTTCTTGAAATAGTACATAAATAAAGAAAAATATCAACCCAGAGAGTAGTTACCATTGACAGGAACATGGTAAGAGTATAAACAAAAGTATAATTAGAAATTATATAATAAATGCATGCTGATGTCTAAGAAGAGAAAAGACATTGTTTTATATATGTCAAAGAAATAAAACACATGACTCAAGTAAAACCACCCTGCATGTCAACAGGTATAAACAGACTATAGATTGCATTGGAGCTATTTCTTCTCTCTTATTTCAGACTTCTGTGTATTTGCATCCATAATTATAGATTTATCATACTTTCCAAATGTTTATCTTCTTAAATTATTTGCCTTTTTCCAAGTTAGGCCACCTCCTCCTCTAATGCACGGATAGAGTGCTGTGTAGTAAACCCTCTGGGTGTGATCTCAAGTCAAATCTAATATGTATAATTAGAAATCATATATGACTTTACCCCTTAAGACACAAGTTATAGACCCTGCGAATGTAAAAACTGTTCAATACTTAACAGCTAAACTTCTTCATAAATGCCTATTTTTGAGAAAAAATCCTGTAAGCATGCTAAAATTAAAAAAAATTAGTTAAAGTTATTTAAATGAAGTACAAATACTATGTAATACTTTAAGAATCATTTTCTTCCATTTACATGTATAGTTTAAGACAGATAGTCATTAATTTGAAACATATTAATTATTAATTTGAGGAAGAGAATTGTTTATTAAACGCTCTTGGGTGGTAGTATTACAAGTTCTTGGAGGAAATATGCATGCAAGGTCAAACCTTTAGTTGTGAGACTTGTTTTTACATGTTACATCTTATCTAATTCGTGTTTGTGGATATGTGACACATCATGACATAAGTATTCCAATCAACACTGACAAAAATCATGGGTTTATGATTTATAGTCAATTCTAGGAGAAAGTGATTTATTTTCAGTTCCTAGTGAGAACCTAGTGATTTGAGACAAAATGGGCATATGTGAAGAAGTTTAACTGCTAATATTGAACACTTTTTACTTTCTCAGGGTCTATAACTTGTGACTTATAAAAATAATTTTAAAAATAAGCACCTAAAAATAAGAAAACTTCTGCTAGGAAACCAAGCAAATGAACCCTCCACCTTCCCTTCTGCAGAGAACTTCTCCAGAACAAGAAAAAAAGAAAAAATATAAAGGTGCCCATGACAGTGCCCCTTCACATTCAGGAAAGCCCTTGGTGCAAGCTGATCAGGAAAGTGTGGATGGTCAGAATGGCTCCCACTGTATGCCTCTAAAGGATCTCATCAAAGAAGATTTAAAAGAAAATTTGTGTGAAATTCTTGAAAAATATAAATACGATACATGTATGAAGAAAGAACTACCTCATATCTTTGAAGGAAGAAAACAGCTAAGGGTAATTCCTTAAATTTTTTTACTTTTTTATTGATAGTTATTGAGCTCTACATTTTTCTCTGCTCCCTGTCTCTTCACTCCCCTTCAATGTTCCCCCCAAGGTCCCCATGCTCCCAATTTACTCAGGAGATCTTGTCTTTTTCTACTCCCCATGTAGATTAGATCTATGTATGTCTCTCTTAGGGTCTTCATTGTTGTCTAAGTTCTCTGGAATTGTGATTCGTAAGCTGTTTTTCTTTGCATTATGTTTATAAACCACTAATAAGTGAATACATGTGATAATTGTCTTTCTGGGTCTGGGTTTCCTCACTCAAATGACGTTTAATCCCCTTGAATTTTAAAAGCAATGTATTTCATATGTGGGGGCAGATACATCTGTGAGCCCTATCTGCTGTGCTACAGAGAACATCTAGACAACAGGACCCCAGCCTTTCACATACCCTGCTCTTCCCTGTTCCCAGGACCCTTTCAATTCACCTTCTTGTGCTTAAGTGAAAAAGATCAGACTATAACAAATATAACAAACATGACTTTAAGATGAGATTTCTTATTTAATAATAATATAGAAAATAATATAAAGACCTCTGCAAGATTTTCAGTTGAATGAAAGGTACTAATATACTTTCTATGCAAATAGCATCATAAGCAAAATGTAATGACCTGGGAATTCAGTGTTAGACGTGTGCCTAAATCTAGTACACCAAAAGGGTTGTGGTTCCCATAACTCAAAGATAGTAATCATGTGACTTTAAAAACAGCATGTGATTCTAATGGACAGTCCTATGTTATCAGGCAACTGGATCCCAGGCGTTTCTGCCTCTATTATTCTTTATTATTTTTTTAATTTAATTGAAATTGTACATACCAATCTCAATTCCCACTGTCCCTCTCCTCCCCCTGTTCCCTCTAAGTTCCCACTCGCCCTACACATCACCCACTCCTTAGAGAGGGTAAGGCTTCCCATAGGGAAGTCTAGCACATACTTTGAGTCAGAAACAAGGCCCTTCCCACTATATCTAGGCTGAGCAAGATAAGAAAATGGGCTCCAAAAAGCCACTTCAAGCAGTAGGGATAAGCCCTGGCCCCACTGACTGTTGCCCCACAGACTGTAGCAGTCCACTGTTACCCACATTTAGAGGACCTCTTTTGGTTCTATGCTGATTCCCCCACTGTCAGTTCAGAGTCAGTGAGCTCCTATTAGCTCAGGTAAGCTGTTTCAGTGGGATTCCCTATCATGGTCTTGACCCATTTGCTTATATCCTTTCTCCCTTTGACTGGATTTAGGGAGCTCAGCCCAGTGGTTCACTGTGGATCCCTGCATCTACTTCCATCAGTTGCTGGATGAAGGTTCTATAATGACAGTTAAGATAGTCATCAAACTGCAGGGGAAGGCCAGTTCAGGAACCCTCTCCACTATTGCTTAGCTGAGGTCATCCTTGTGGATTCCTAGGAATTTCCCTAGTGCCAGGTTTCTTGTTAGCCCTATAATAGCACCCTTGGTCAATATATCTCTTTTCTTGTTCTCCATCTCTTTCCCTCCCCATATCGACAATCCCATTCCCTCACATTCTCCTACCCCTCTCCTTCTCTCCTTCTTCTCCTCTTCTTCCCTCCTGTCTCCCCCTACTACCATGCTCCCAATTTTCTCAGGAGATTTTGTCATATTTCTCCTTCCCAGGGGGACTCATATATACCTCTCTAAGGGTTCTCCTTGTTATCAATCTTCTCTGGGGTCATGGACTATACGCTGGTTATCCTTTGCTTTACATTTGATATCCGCCCACAATGAATGAGTACATACTGTGTTGCCTTTCTATGTCTGGGTTACATCGCTTAGGATATTTTCTCTAGTTCCATCCATTTGCATGCAAATTTCAAGATGTCATTCTTTTTTTTTGGGGGGGGGGGGGTTCGAGACAGGGTTTCTCTGTGGCTTTGGAGCCTGTCCTGGAACTAGCTCTTGTAGACCAGGCTGGCCTCGAGCTCACAGAGATCTGTCTGCCTCTGCCTCCCGAGTGCTGGGATTAAAGGCATGTGCCAACACCGCCCAGCAAGATGTCATTCTTTTTTAACCACTGAGTAGTACTCATTGTGTAAATGTACCACATTTTCTTCATCTATTCTTCAGTTGAGGAGCATAAATCATTTCCGGGTTCTGGCTAGTAAAAATAGTGCTGCTATAAAAATAAGCTTGGACATATGCCTAAGAGTGGTATTTCTGGGTCTTGTTGTAGGTTGATTCCCAATTTTCTGAGAAACTGCCATACATCCAAAGTGGCTGTACAAGTTTTCTCTTCCACCAGCAATGGAGTGTTCCCCTACTCCACATCCTCTCCAACATAAGCTACCATTGGTGTTTTTGATCTTAGTTATTCTGACTGGTGTGAGATGGTATCTCAGAGTTGTTTTGATTTGCATTTCCTTGATGGCTAAGAATGTTGAACATTTTGTTAAGTATCTTTCGGTCATTGAGATACTTCTGTTGAGAATTCTCTATTTAGTTCAGTACCCCATTTTTAATTAGGCTAATTGGAACTTTGATGTCTAATTTTTGGAGTTCTTTATATATTTTGGAGATCAGTCCTCTGTCTGATGTGGGGTTGATGAATATCCTTTCTCATTCAGTAGGTTGCCATTTGTCTTATTGAGTGTGTCCTTTGCCTTGAAGAAGCTTCTGATTTTGAGAAGGACCCGTTTATTAATTGTTGCTCTCAGTGTCTGTGCTTCTTGTGTTATATTTAGGAAGTGGTCTAATGTGCTAATGTGTTCAAGGCTACATTCCACTTTCTTTTCCATCAGGTTCAGTGTAAGTGGATTTCTTTATTTTTTATTTTGTTCTGGCAATTTTTTATTTTTTATTTCTTTATAAATAATACCATTCAAAATTTCCACTTCCTCCCCTCCTCCCATTTCCCTCCCTCTCCCTGATTCACTCCCCTCCTCCAGTCCTAAGACAGGGCAGAGTAACCTGCCCTGTGGGAAGTCTAAGGCCCTCCCCGCTCCATCCAGGCTTAGGAAGGTATGCATTCAAGTAGACTAGGATCCCAAATAGCCAGTACATGAGGTAAAGACAAATCCCAGTGCCATTACCATTGGCCCCTCAGTCTGCCCCAGTTGTCAGTCACATTCAGAGGGTCCAGTTTGATTACATGGTCGTTCAGTCCCAGTCCAGCTGTCTTTGGTGAACTCCCATTAGATTAGGCATACTGTTTCAGTGGATGGACCAACACTTCACGGTCCTGACTTCCTTGCTCATGTTCTCCCTCCTTTTGCACCTCAACTGGACCTTGGGAGCTCAGTCCAGTGATTCGATGTGGGTCTCTATCTCTATCCCCATCCATTGCCAGATGAAGTTTCTATGGTGACATTGAAGATAATGATCAGTGTAACTATGGGACAAGGCCAGTTCAGGCACCCTCTCCTCCACTGCCCGGTGTCCTAGCTGGGGACACCCCATGGACACCTGGGAACCCCTCTAGAGCCAAGCCTCTTGCCAACCCCAAAATGGTTCCCTTAATTAAGATATCTTCTTCCTTCCTCTCATATCTATCCTTCCTCCCTCTCAAACATCCCACTCCCCCAAGCTCTCCCCAACCCTTCCCTCCTCCCCCTTCCCCCGGCCCCACTTCTACCCCCATGTGCCCAACTTCTGCCTGACGATCTTGTCTACTTCAAATGTCCAGGAGGATCTATATGTTTTTTCTTTGGGTTAACCTTATTACTTAGCTTTTCTATGATCATGAACTATAGGCTCAGTGTCCTTTGTTTATGGCTAGAATCCACTAATGAATGAGTACATAACACATTTGTATTTTTGGGTCTGGGTTATCTCACTCAGGATAGTGCTTTCTACTTCCATCCATTTGCATGCAAAATTCAAGATGTCATTGTTTTTTACCACTGAGTAGTACACTAGTGTGTAGATGTGCAACAGTTTCTTTATGCATTCTTCCATTGAGGGACATCTAGTTCTTTTCTGGGTTCTGGCTATTACAAATTATGCTTCTATGAATGTCATTGAACAAATGCTTTTGTAGTATGATTGGGAATCTTTGGAGTATATTCCCAAGAGTGGTATTGCTGGATTCTCAGGTAGGTTGACTCCCAATAATCTGAGGAACAGCCACACTGATTTCCAAAGTGGTTGCACAAGTTTGCATTCCCATCAACAAATGAAAGTGTTCCCCTTACTCCACATCCTCTCCAGCATAGGTTATCATTAGTAATTTTGATTTTAGCCATTCTGACAGGTATAAGATGGTATCTCAAAGTTGTTTTGATTTGCATTTCCCTGATAGCTAAGGAAGTTGTACAAGTCCTTAAGTATCTTTTGGCTATTTGAAATTCTTCTGTTGAGAATTCTCTGTTCAGTTCAGTACTCCATTTTTTAATTGGGTTATTTAGAATTTTAATGTCTAGCTTCTTGAGTTCTTTATATATTTTGGAGATCAGATCTTTGTCTGATGTGGGGTTGGTGAAGATCTTCTCCCATTCAGTAGTTTGCCTTTTTGTCTTAATGACTGTGTCCTTTGCTTTGCAGAAGCTTCTCAGTTTCAGGAGGTCCCATTTATTCTTTATTGCTCTTATTGTCTGTGCTACTAGGGTTCTACACAGGAAGTGGTCTCCTGTGCCCATGTATTGCAGACTACTTTCTACTTTTTCTTCTATCAGGTTCAGTGTGGTCGGATTTATATTGAGGTCTTTAATCCATTTGTGTTTGAGTTTTGAGCATGGTGATAGGTATGGATCTATTTTCATTCTTCTACAGGTTGACATCCAAGTAGGCCAGCACCATTTGTTAAAGATGCTTTCTTTCTTCCATTGTATAATTTTAGCTTCTCTGTCAAAAATCAGGTCATAAGTGTGTGGATTAATATCCGGGTGTTTGATACAATTCCATTGGTCAATGTCTCTGTTTTTATGCCAATACCAAGCTGTTTTTATTACTGTAGCTCTGTAATAGAGTTTGAAGTCAGGGATGGTAATGCCTCCAGAAGTTCCTTTATTGTGTAGTTTTGTTTTGGCTATCCTGGGTTTTTTGTTTTTCCATATGAGGTTAATTATTGTTCTCTCAAGGTCTGTGAAGAATTTTGTTGGGATTTTGATGGGGATTGCATTGAATCTATAGATTGCTTTTGGTAGAATTGCCATTTTTACTATGTTGATCCTACCAATCCAGGAGAATGGGAGATCCTTCCATTTTCTTCAATTTTTTTCTTCAAAGACTTAAAGTTCTTGTCAAATAGATCTTTCACTTCTTTGGTTAGTGTTACCCCAAGATACTTTATGCTATTTGTGGCTATTGTGAAAGGTGATGTTTCTCTGATTTTCCTCTCTGCTTCTTTATCCTTTGTGTATAGGAGGGCTACTGATTTTTTTTAGTTGACTTTGAATCATGCCACATCACTGAAGGTATTTATCAGTTGTAGAGTTCTTTGGTAGAGTTTTTGGGGTCACTTGTGTACACTAACATATCATCCACAAATACCGAAAGCTTGACTTCTTTTCCAATTTGAATCCCCTCAATCTCCTTATGTTGTTTTATTGCTATTGCTAGAACTTCAAGCACTATCTTGAAGATGTATGGTGAGAGTGGACAGCCTTGTCTTGTTCCTGATTTTAGTGGAATCACTTTGAATTTCTCTCCATTTAATTTGATTTATATTGATGTCTTTGATCCACTTGGACTTGAGTTTTGTGCATGGCAATAGATATGTATCATTTTTCATTTGTCTTCATACCAACATCCAATTATACAAGCACCATTTGTTGAAGATGCTTTCTTTTTTCCATTGTATAATTTTAGATTCTTTTTCAAAAATTAGGTGTTCATAGGTGTGTGGATTGATATCAGGGTCTCTGATTTGATTCTATTGGTCCACCTGTCTGTTTTTATGCCAAATACCAAGCTGTTTTCAATATTGTAGTTCTCTAAAAGATGTCAGGGATGAGCTAAATGATGTCAGAGATGGTGATGCCTCTAGAAGTTCCTTTATTGTACAGGATTGTTTTGGCTATTCTGAGATTTTTGTTTTTCTATACAAAGTTGAGTATTGTTCTTCTGAGGTCTGTGAAGAATTGTGTTGGGAGTTTGAAGGGGATTGCATTGAATGTGTAGATTGCTTTTGGTAGGAAGGCTATTTTTTATATTGATCTTACCTATCCAAGACAATGGGAAACCTACCATTTTTTGATATCTTCCTCAATTTCTTTCTTCAAAGATTTAAAGTTCTTGTTGTACAGGTCTTTCACTTCTTTGATTAATGTTACCCCAAGATATTTTATGTTATTTGTGGCTATTTTACATGGTGATGGTTATCTGATTTCTTTCTCACCCATTTATCATTTGTACATAAGAAGGAAACTGATTTTTTAAAATTAATCTTGTATCTTCCCACATTACTGAAGGTATTTATCAGCTGTAGGAGTTCCCTGGTTGAATTTTTGTGGGGTCACTTATGTATACTATCATATCATCTGCAAATGGTAAAAGTTTTTTCCTTTCTAATCTGTACCTCTTGCTCTTTTCTTGTCTTATTGCTCTAGCTAAAACTTCAAGTACTATGTTGAATAGATATGGAGAACATGAATAGGCTGTCCTGTTCCTGATTTTAATGGAATCACTTTAAGTTTCTCTCTAGTTTGATGTTGGCTATAGGCTTGCTTTATATTTCTTATATTATGTGGATACATTATTCTATCCCTGAATTCTTAAAGACCTTTATCATGAAGGGGTTTTACACTTTGTCAAAGGCTTTTTTTAAGCATCTAATGAGATGATCTTCTATTTTTTCTTTCAGTTTATTTAAGTGATGGATTACATTGATAGATTTTGTATAATGAACCATCCCTGAGTCTTTTGAAGCCAAGTTAATCATGGTGGATGATTTTTGATGTGCTCTTGGCTTTTGTTTGCCAATATTTTATTGAATATTATTGCATCAGTGTTCATTAGGGAGACTGGTCTATGATTCTCTTTCTTAGTTGAGTTTTCGTGCGATTTGGGTATCATAGTAACTGTGGCCTCAATAAAAGAGTTTGGCAATTTTCCTTTTCTTTCTATTCTGTGCAACAATAGTAGGGGTATAGGTATTAGCTCTTCTTTGAAGTTCTGGTAGAATTCTGCAATAAAACCAATGGGATCTTGGCTTTTATTATTGGGAGACTTTTGATGACCGGTTCTCTTTCCTTAGGGGTTATAGGTCTAAATTGTTTCTCTAGTCTTGATTTAACATGTGGTACCTATTCAAAAACTATTCCTTTTAGATTTTTTCAGTTTTGTGGAGTACAGGTTTTTGAAGTATGACCTAATGTTTCTCTGGATTTCATCAGTGTTTGTTGTTATATCCCCCTTTGCATTCTTTTTTTTAGGTGTGCACATTCTTTTTTTTCTTTATTTTTTATTAAAAATTTCCATCTCCTTCCCACCTCCTACCCTCCCTTCCACCCATACCCCCACTCCGCCCCTCTCCAAGCCAGAGAGCCATCAGGGTTCCCTTCACTATGTTAAGTCCAAGGTCCTCCCAGCTCCCCCTAAGTCCAGGAAGGTGGGCAACCAAACTGACAAGGCTCACAGTGAGCCCGTCCATGCTGTAGAGTTCATGCTCATCGCCGTTGTCCTTGGTTTCTCAGTCCTCCTCCACTGTCAGCCACATTCAAAGAGACCGGTTTGGTCCCCTGTTCCATCAGTCCCATTCCAACTGGACTTGGTGATCTCCCGTTAGATCTGTCCCACCGTCTCAATGGGTAAACGCACTCCTCATGGTCCCGACTGCCTTGCTCATGATCTCCCTCCTTTTGCTCCTCATCAGGACCTTGGTAGCTCAATCCGGTGCTTCTATGTGGGGCTCTGTCATTTTCTCCATCCAATGCCAGGTGAAGGTTGTATGGTGATATGCAAGATATTCATGAGTATGGCAATAGGATCTGGACATTTCTGGCACCCTCTCCTCAGCTGCCCAAGGACCTAGCTGGGGGCGTCTTCCTGGACACCTGGGAACCCCTCTAGAGTCAAGTCTCTGCCAACCCTAGAATGGCTCCCTTAATTAAGATATATAATTCCTTGTTCCCATATCCACCCTTCCTATATCCCAACCATCCTATTCCCCCAAGCTCTTCCCATCCTCCACTTTAAACTTCACACACCCATCCCCCATCCCCCCATCCCACCCCACCCCCAAGTTCCCATTTTTTGTCCGGCAATCTTGTCTACTTCCAATATCCAGGAGGATAAGTATATGTTTTTCTTTGGATTCACCTTCTTATATATCTTCTCTAGGATTTTTTTATGAATTATAGGCTCGATGTCCTTTACTTATGGCTAGAAACCAATTATGAGTCAGTACATCCCAAGTTCTTCTTTTTGGGCCTGGGTTACCTCACTCAGGATGGTGTTTTCTATTTCCATCCATTTGCATGCAAAATTCAAGATGTCATTATTTTTTACCGCCGAGTAGTACTTTAATATGTATATATTCCACACTTTCTTCATCCATTTTTCCACTGAAGGGCATCTAGGTTGTTTCCAGGTTCTGGCTATTACAAATAATGCTGCTATAAACATAGTTGAACAAATGCTTTTGTAATATGATTGGGCATCTCTTGGGTAAATTCCCAAGAGTGGGATTGCTGGGTCCTGGGGTAGGTTGATCCCAAATTTCCTGAGAAACCTCCACACTGCATTCCAAAGTGGTTGCACAAGTTTGCATTCCCTTACTCCACATCCTCTCCAGCAAAGGCTATCATTGGTGTTTTTGATTTTAGCCAATCTGACAGGTGTAAGATGGTATCTCAATGTTGTTTTGATTTGCATTTCCCTGATTGCTAAGGAGGTTGAGCATGACCTTAAGTGTGTTTTGGCCATTCGAACTTCTTCTGTTGAGAATTCTCTGTTCAGTTCAGTGCCCCATTTTTTAATTGGGTTAATTAGCATTTTAAAGTCTTGTCTCTTGAGTTCCTTATATATTTTGGAGATCAGACCTTTGTCTGTTGCGGGGTTGGTGAAGATCTTTTCCCTGTCAGTAGGCTGCCTTTTTGTCTTAGTGACAGTGTCCTTTGCTTTACAGAAGCTGCTCAGCTTCAGGAGGTCCCATTTATTCAATGTTGCCCTTAATGTCTGTGCTGCTGGTGTTATACATAGGAAGCGGTCTCCTGTGCCCAAATGTTGTAGAGTACTTCCCACTTTCTCCTCTAACAGGTTCAGTGTGTTCAGATTGATATTGAGGTCTTTAATCCATTTGGACTTGAGTTTTGTGCATGGTGATAGACACGGATCTAGTTTCATTCTTCTACAGGTTGACATCCAGTTATGCCAGCACCATTTGTTGAAGATGCTTTCTTTCTTCCATTGTGTGCTTTTAGCTCCTTTATCAAAAATCAGGTGTTCATAGGTTTGTGGGTTAAGATCTGGGTCTTCTATTCGATTCCATTGGTCGACTTCTCTGTTTTTATGCCAATACCAAGCTGTTTTCAATACTGTAGCTCTGTAATAGAGTTTGAAGTCAGGGATGGTAATGCCTCCAGAAGTTCCTTTATTGTATAAAATTGTTTTGGCTATCCTGGGTTTCTTGTTCTTCCATATAAAGTTGATTATTGTCCTCTCAAGATCTGTGAAGAATTTTGATGGGATCTTTACGGGGATTGCACTAAATCTATAGATTGCCTTTGGTAGTATTGCCATTTTTACTATGTTGATCCTCCCAATCCAAGAGCAAGGGAGAGCCTTCCATTTTCGGGATTCCTCTTCAATTTCTTTCTTCAAAGACTTAAAGTTCTTGTCAAATAGGTCTTTCACTTCCTTGGTTAGAGTTACCCCCAAGATATTTTATGCTATTTGTGGCTATCATGAAAGGTGACGCTTCTCTGATTTCTTTCTCTGCTTCCTTATACTTTGTATATAGGAGGGCAACTGATTTTTTGGAGTTGATTTTCTATCCCGCCATGATACTAAAGGAGTTTATCACCTGAAGGAATTCCTTGGTGGAGTTTTTTGGGTCGCTTATGTACACTATCATATCATCTGCAAATAACGAAAGTTTAACTTCTTCCTTTCCCATTCGAATCTCCTTGATCCCCTTGTGTTGTCTTATTGCTATTGCTAGAACTTCAAGCACTAAATTGAAGAGATAAGGATAGAGTGGACAGCCTTGTCGTGTTCCTGAATTTAATGGGATGGCCTTGAGTTTCTCTCCGTTTAATTTGATGTTAGCTGTCAGCTTGCTGTAAATAGCCTTTATTATATTTAGGAATGACCCCTGTATCCCTAATCTCTCCAAGACCTTTATCATAAAGGGGTGTTGAATTTTGTCAAATGCTTTTTCTGCATCTAATGAGATGATCATATGGTTTTTATCCTTCAGTTTATTTATATGATGGATTACATTGATAGATTTTTGTATGTTGAACCAGCCCTGCATCTCTGGGATGAAGCCTACTTGATCGTAGTGGATAATTTTTCTAATGTGTTCTTGGATTCGGTTTGCCAGTATTTTATTGAGAATTTTTGCATTGATGTTCATGAGTGAGATTGGCCTGTAATTCTCTTTCTTGGTTGAGTCTTTGTGTGGTTTAGGTATCAGGGTAATTGTAGCTTCATAAAAGGAATTTGGCAATGACTGTTCTGTTTCTATATTATGAAATACCTTAAGGAGTATAGGTATTAGGTCTTCTTGGAAGTTCTGGTAGAATTCTGCATTGAAACAATCTGGTCCTGGTCTTTTTTTGGTAGGGAGGTTTCTGATAACAGTTTCTAATTCTTCGCGACTAACAGGACTATTTAGATTGTTCACCTGGTCCTGGTTTAACTTTGGTATATGGTACTTATCTTAAAAAGTGTCCATTTCTTTTACATTTTCCAATTTTGTGGCATACAGGCTTTTGTAGTAAGATCTAATGATTCTCTGAATTTCCTCTGTGTCTGTGGTTATGTCCCCTTTTTCATTTCTGATCTTATTAATTTGTGTGTTCTCTCTCTGCCGTTTGATTAGTTTGGCTAGGGGTTTGTCAATCTTGTTGATTTTCTCCAAGAACCAGCTTTTTGTTTCATTGATTCTTTGGATTGTTTTCTGTGTTTCTATTTTGTTGATTTCTGCCCTCAGTTTAATAATTTCCAGTCTTCTACTCCTCCTAGGTGAGTCTGCTTCTTTCTTTTCTAGAGCTTTCAGGTGTGCTGTTAAGTCTCCAATGTGTGCTTTCTCCATTTTTTTAAAGTGGGCACTTAGTGCTATGAATTTTCCTCTTAGCACTGATTTCATAGTGTCCCATAGGTTTGAGTATGTTGTGTCTTTATTTTCATTAAATTCAAGGAAGACTTTAATTTCTTTCTTTATTTCTTCCTTGACCCAGGTGTGGTTCAGTAGTTGACTGTTCAGTTTCCATGAGTTTGTAGGCTTTCTGGGGGTAGCATTGTTGTTGAATTCTAATTTTAATCCATGGTGATCCGATAAGATGCAGGTGGTTACTAATATGTTTTTGTAACTGTGGAAGTTTGCTTTGTTACCAAGTATGTGGTCAATTTTCGAAAAGGTTCCATGCACCGCAGAGAAGAAGGTATATTCTTTCCTGTTTGGGTAGAATGTTCTATAGATGTCTGTTAAGTCCATTTGGTTCATTACCTCTATTAAGTCTCTTAATTCTCTGTTAGGTTTCTGTTTGATTGACCTGTCCATTGGTGAGAGAGGAGTGTTGAAGTCTCCCACTATCAGTGTGTTTGATTTGATGGCTGCCTTGAGTTCTAGTAATGTTTCTTTTACATAAGTGGGTGCTTTTGTATTAGGGGCATAGATATTCAGGATTGAGACTTCATTCTGATGGATTTTTCCTGTAATAAGTATAAAGTGTCCCTTTCCATCTCTTCTGATTGATTTTAGTTTGAAGTCAACTTTGTTAGAAATTAGTATGGCCACACCGGCTTGTTTCTTAGGTCCATTTGCTTGATAAACCTTTTCCCAACCCTTTACTCTGAGTAGATGTCTGTCTTTGTGTTTGAGGTGTGTTTCTTGTAAACAGCAGAATGTTGGATCCTGTTTTCGTATCCAATCTCTTAGCCTGTGCCTTTTTATAGGTGAATTGAGCGATATTAAGTGATATTAAGTGATATTAATGACCAGTGGATGTTTTTTGTTTTTTTGTTTTTTTTTTTTTTTTTTTTTTTTTTTTTTTTGGTTTTTCGAGACAGGGTTTCTCTGCAGCTTTTTTAGAGCCTGTCCTGGAACTAGCTCTTGTAGACCAGGCTGGCCTCGAACTCACAGAGATCTGCCTGCCTCTGCCTCCCGAGTGCTGGGATTAAAGGCGTGCGCCACCACCGCCCGGCTTGGATGTTAACTCCGGTTGTCATTTTTTATTTGGTAGTAGAGATTGTGTGTTTCCTTTCTTTGAGATGTGCTGGTGAAGGGTCGCTAGATGTCTGAGTTATTTTGGGCAATGCTGGATTCCTTTGTTTGTGAATTTCCTTCTATTACTTTCTGTAAGGCTGGATTTGTGGCTACGTATTGTTTAAATTTGTTTTTATCCTGGAATATTTTGTTTTCTCCATTTATAGTGAATGAGAGCTTGGCTGGGTATAGTAATCTGGGCTTGCATCCATGGTCTCTTAGTTTCTACAAAACATCTATCCAGGACCTTCTGGCTTTCATGGTTTCCATAGAGAAGTCAGCTGTTAGTCTGATAGGTTTACCTTTATATGTTACTTGACCTTTTTCCTTTGCAGCTCTTAATATTCTTTCTTTATTCTGTATGTTTTGTGTTTTGATTATAATATGGCAAGGGGATGATTTTTTTTGATCCAGTCTATTTGGTGTTCCGTAAGCTTCTTGAACCTTAATAGGAATATCTTTCTTTAGGTTTGGGAAGTTTTCTTCTATAATTTTATTGAATATATTTTCTGGACCATTGAGCTGTAATTCTTCTCCTTCTTCTACGCCTATTATTCTTAGGTTTGGTCTTTTTATTGTGTCCCAGATTTCCTGAATGTTTTGTGATGAGAATTTGTTGGATTTGCTGTTTTCTTTGATCAGTGCGTTTATTTTCTCTATGGTATCTTCAGAATCTGAGATTCTTTCTTCTATCTCTTGTATTCTGTTGGTTATGCTTGTTTCTGTAGTCTCTGTTCGTTTACATAGATTTTCCATATCCAGCTGGCCCTCGGGTTGTGTTTTCTTCCTTGCCTCCATTTCAGTTTTCAAGTCTTGCACTGTTTCCATTATCTGATTGTTTTTTCTTGGTTTCCTAGGATATCATTTACGGATTTACTCAATTCTTCAAACTTTTTGTTATTCTTCTCGTCCATTTCCTTAAGGGAGTTTTTCACCTCCTGTTTAAGGGACTCTATTACTTTCATAAGGTCAATTTTTTCTACTACTTCTTGATTAGTGTGTTCAAGTCCTCCTGTTATAAGTTCGCTGGGTTCTGGTGCTTTCATGTTGTTTTTCAAATTGTTGGAGGAATTTTTGCATTGGCGCCTGCCCATTTCTTCCTCTGAATAATCCCCTTTGGGTCTTCTTTTAGAAGTTCAATTCACCCCAGTGAATTCAATTCACTCACCCCAATGAATGATGGATCTTCTGGTAGACAGTCAGGTCTCCTTGCTGGCCAAGCGACTCACTGACAAAGGTCCTACCTTGCTGCAGGCAGGCTATTGAAACGGGACCTCCCACCGGCCTGGGTGCACTCAATTCCAGGTCCCGGGCGCCCAAACAGGCTGGGCTGTGGGATTTTGTGGCCCCAAAGACGGGAGGATGAAGGGGGTAGGGGGTTCTGGGTGCAAACTGGGAAGGGACAGGAAGAGAGAGGCAGTATCCGGGGAGAATAACCCCTGCAGGAAGAGCAGGAAGTGGGGGGAGGGGTGGGGAATGTCGATGGTCCCTCTCCGGGCAGCTGCCGTGGTTCAGGCACTCACTCACCCCAATGAATGATGGATCCTCTGGCAGACAGTCAGGTCTCCTTGTAGGCCAAGCAGCTCGCTGACAAAGGGCCTACCTTGCTGGAGGCAGGCTAATGAAGCAGGGGACCTCCCACCGGCCTGGGTGCACTCAATTCCCGGTCCAGGCGCCGAAACAGGCTGGGCTGTGGGATTTTGTGGCCCCAAAGACGGGAGGATGAAGGGGGGGGGCGTGTTCTGGGTGCAAGCTGGGAAGGGACAGGAAGAGAGAGGCAGTATCCCGGGAGAATCCCCCCTTTGCATTCTTGATTTTGTTAATTTGGATGTTCTTTCTCTGCCTGTTGATTAGTTGAGATTGTATATCTTGTTGATTTTTCTCAAAGAAACAACTCTTTGTTTCATTGATTCTTTGTATTGTTTTCTTAGTTTCTATTTTATTGATTTCAGCCCTCAATTTGATTATTTGTTGTTTTCTACTCCTGATGGGTGAGTCTGCTTCGTTTTGTTCTAGAACTTTCAGGTTTGTCGATAAATCACTTTGATTTCTCCACTTTCTTTATGTAGGTGCTTATTACTATGAGCTTTTCTCTTAGCACTGCTTTCATAGTGTCCCACAGGTTTGGGTATATTATACATTCATTTTTGTTGAATTCTAGGAAGTCTTTAATTTCATTCTTTATTTCTTCCTTGACCCAACACTGTTCAATTTCCATGAGTTTGTAGGCTTCCTGCAATTAGTGCTATTGTTGAACTCTAACTTTTAGCCTTGGTGCTTTGATAAGATACAGCGGGATAGTCCAGTTTTTTGGATCTGTTTTCTTACCAAGTATGTGGACAATTTTACAGGAGATCCCATGAGGTGCTGAGAAGAAGGTATATTCTTTTGTATTTGAATAAAATGGTCTACAGATATCTGTTAAGTCCATTTGAGTCATGGCATCTGTTAGTGCCTTAATTTCTCTGTTAAGTTTCTGTCTAGCTGACCTGTCCTTCGGTGACAGTGGAGTGTTGGTGTCTTCTGCTATTAGTGTGTGGGGTTTGATGTGTGATTTAATCTTTAGTAATATTTCTTTTACATATGAGGGTGCTCATATTTGGGGCATAAATGTTCAGAATTGAGACTGCATCTTTCTGAATTTTAATACTGTGATGAGTATGAAGTATCCTTCTCCATCTCTTTTTTTATTTTAGTTTGAAGTCTATTTTGTTGGACAATAGGATAGCTACACCCACTTGTTTCTTAAGTTCATTTGATTAGAAAATCTTTTTCCGACCCTTTACTCTGAGGTAACATTGTTGAGGTTGAGGTGTGTTTCTTTTATGCAGCCAAAGGATAGATCCTCTTTTCATATCCATTCTCTTAACCTGTGTCATTTTATAGGTGAATTGACTCCATTGATTTAAAAGACCAGTGATTGTTAATTCTTGTTATTTTTGGTGAAAACATTTTTGTATTTCCCTTCTCTGGGGTTTACTGGTGTGAAGTTATCTGTTGTCTGTGTTTACTTGAGTTAAAATTTTCCTTCTAGTACTTTTAGTAAGCCTGGGTTTGTAGATCGGTATTGTTTAAATCTGGTTTTGTCATGGAATATCTTGTTTTCTCCACCAATGGTGATTGAAAGCTTTGCTTGTATAATAGTCTGGGGTTGCATCCATGTTCTCTTAATGTCTGCAGCACATCTGTCTAGGAGCTTCTTGTTTTCAAAGTTTCATGGATAAATAGGGTGTAATTCTAATGGGTCTGCCTTTATATGCTACTTGGCCTTTTTCCTTTGCAACTCTTAATATTCTTTCTTTATTCCGTATGCTTAGTGTTTTGATTATTATATGTCAAGGAGATATACTTTTATGGGGTCCAGTCTATTTTGTGTTCTGTAAGCTTTTTGTACCTTCATTAGGATATTCTTCTTTAGGTTGGGAAATTTTTCTTCTATGATCTTGTTGAATATATTTTCTGTGCCTTTGAACTGAAGTTCTTCTCCTGTTTTTCCTTTTATTCTGAGATTTGGGATTTTCATGGTGTCCCAGACTTATGTTAAGAACTTTTTTGATTTAACATTTTCTTTTGCCAATGAATCTATTTCCTCTATCATATCTTCAGTGCCTGGGATTCTTTCTTCCCTGCCCTGAATTCTTTTGGTTATGATTGCATATGTAGTCCCACTGATTTCTCACACTTTTTGTTTGACTTTTCCTCTATTTCTTTAAGGGAATTTCTCATTTCCTCTTTAAGGGATTCTATCATCTTCATAAAGTTATATTTATGTCATTTTCTTCTGCCTTTTCTGAGTTAAGATGTTAAGGTCTTCCTATCATATGACCACTGTGATCTGGTGTTACCATGTTGTGTTTTAGGTTGTTGAATGTATTCTTGTATTGGCGCCTATCCATCTCTCCTTTCAGTTGGTGCAGGCAGTGTATTTGCCTCTTGCTACCGTCCTTACAGTTGGTGTCTGTGTCTCAGAGATCCTTTTTTGACTGATCATTGCAGTTGCTCTCTGTGTCTTAGGGAGCTGCTCTTGGTTGGCTCCATGCAGTTGCTTTCAGTATCTCAGGATCCCGCTGAGTTCTCTGGGAATGGGTGAGTTTGGGAGTGGAGTGGGACTTGTAGAGTACAGGGTCTGATCAATGGTGGGGTGTTGGACCAGCATGCCTGCAGGTGGCTTGCCTACTGGCCTCCTAGGGAAGCTGAGGTAGGTGGAAGAGGGGTTTGGGGTTTAGCCCCATTTTCTAGGGCCTAGAGATTGGCTGTTCAGCAGGGAGCTGGTCATTCACCTCTTGGTCTGCTCTGTGCAGTTGCATTCTGTGCCTCAGAGATCCTCTGAGTTCACAGGAGATGGACGGGTTTGGGGTCCAGTGGGACTTTTAGATTGCAGGGTCTGTTTGATTGATGAGGGATTTGGAGCAGCACCTGCAGGAAACTTTCCTGTTGGCCTGCTAGTGGATTTATGGCAGATCAGGGAGCATCCTGGGGTTTTGCCATATGGCCTAGGGCCTCGGGACTGGGCTGTCCAGCCAGGGAGCACTTCACTAAACTTTTGGTACATTCTGTGCCTCGGGGTTCCTCTGAGGTCACAGGGGATAGCTAGTGATGCTGTAAGTAGCAAAACATGTATGAATATATTTAACTTTTTCTTTATCCAAACACTGTAATATGTAATGTCAGAGTCATTTTGAAAACAACGCACCTCCTCTTATTCAGAAAATATCTACAGAACAAAAACTAAAGAAGAAATATGACAGCAAGTCCCTATATTCAGAGCAACCTGATACCAAGACAGTGAAGAAAGTAGAACATGAACATGGTGAATTGCAATATGTGCATCTTACGGAAGTCATGAAAAAAGATTTAAAAGTGGGAATTTGTGAAGTTCTTGGAAAATATGAAACTAATGTTTGCCCCAAGGAAGAAGCTCTACCCCATGGCTCTAAGAAAAAAACAAGATCGAAGGTAAATCTAATTTTAAAAATCAGTATATTTTGTTTAAGGACAAACACACATCTGCAAGCCCATGTCTGCAGTGCTGCAAAGTGTCCAGACAACAGGACCCAGCTTTGTACATGTCCCTCACATCAAGTGACACGCCTCCTCCAACAAGGCCACACCTCTGAATATTTACCAAAAGTATCCCAACAACCATGGAGCAGGCTTTCAAAAATCTGACCCTGTAGATCCCATTCCCATCAGACCACAGTTGTTCCTTTCCACATGTCAAGTCAGTATTATCATGAAAGTTGTATGCAATGTGTTCACTGGAACTAGACCATGAAAGACTGCACTCTATGCAGATAGACCCCACATGTGTATATATAACCCTGTACACTATAGTCTATAGTGTGTCCATTTGTTTTGTTTTAGTTTAATTGGTGTTTTATTCTTTATTATTTTTACTAAAGTTTGTTGCCAAATATGGGACTTCACACAAAAAGCTTGCATCCACAGTCAAGGCTTAATATTTTTAGATAGAATGAATTAGTGTTGTTTTACTCGAGGGGTACTTTGTCAGGGTTAAAACCATGTCATTCACTTTTGAAAGAATTAGCAAATATGTTAATAAAATACAAATGAAATAAGATGTTCATTCGAATCCACACTGACTGGGTTAAGTTGGTGGATCAAGTGTCTCTCCCAGTCTAAGCTAAGCTTTAAGTTATTTACATTTACTTTTGATAGTCGGTGATTTTTGAGTAGCAAATCATATATAAAGAAATTTCTGACTGGACTGAGCTCCCAAGGTCCAAATGAGGAGCAGAAGGAGGGAGAATATGAGCAAGGAAGTCAGGACCGCAAGGGGTGCGCCCAACCATTGAGACAGTGGGGCCGATCTACTGGGAGCTCACCAAGGCTACCTAAACTGGGACTGATATAGCATGTGATCAAACTGGACTCTCTGAATATGGCTGACAAGGAGGGCTGAGAAGCCAAGGACAATGGCACTGGGTTTTGATCCTACTGCATGTACTGGTTTGTGGGAGCCTAGTCTGTTTGGATGCTCACTTTCCTAGACATGGATGGAGTGGAGAGGACCTTGGACTTCCCACAGGGCGGGGAACCTTGACTGCTCTTTGGACTGGAGAGGGAGGGGGAGAGGGTAGGGGTAGGAGGAGGGAAATGGGAGGAGGGGAGGAGGTAGAAATTTTTAATTAAAAATAAATAAATGTAAAAAAATTCTGTTAAATATTATGTAGTTTCTTATATTTTATGTGCCCATATCTTGTAAAATATAAAAAAAAAACATTTTGAAAACAAGTGCATTTATTCAACGTTGCCCTTAATGTCTGTGCTGCTGGGGTTATACGTAGGAAGCACTCTCCTGTGCCCATATGTTGTAGAGTACTTCCCACTTTCTCCGCTATCAGGTTCAGTGTGTTCAGATTGATATTGAGGTCTTTAATCCATTTGGACTTGAGTTTTGTGCATGGTGATAGATATGGATCTATTTTCATTCTTCTACAGGTTGACATCCAGTTATGCCAGCACCATTTGTTAAAGATGCTTTCTTTCTTCCATTGTGTACTTTTAGCTCCTTTATCGAAAATCAGGTGTTCATAGGTTTGTGGGTTAAAATCCAGGTCTTCTATTTGATTCCATTGGTCGACTTCTCTGTTTTTATGCCAGTACCAAGCTGTTTTCAATACTGTAGCTCTGTAATAGAGTTTGAAGTCAGGGATGGTAATGCCTCCAGAAGTTCCTTTATTGTATAAAATTATTTTGGCTATCCTGGGTTTTTTTGTTTTTCCATATAAAGTTGATTATAATTCTCTCAAGATCTGTGAAGAATTTTGAAGGGATTTTAATGGGGATTGCATTAAATCTATAGATTGCCTTTGGTAGAATTGCCAGTTTTTCTATGTTGATCCTCCCAATCCACAAGCAAGGTAGATCCTTCCATTTTCTGGTATCCTCTTCAATTTCTTTCCTCAAAGACTTAAAGTTCTTGTCAAATAGATCTTTCACTTCCTTGGTTAGAGTTACCCCAAAATATTTTATGCTATTTGTGGCTATCATGAAAGGAGATGCTTCTCTGATTTCCCTCTCTGCTTCTTTATCCTTTGTATATAGGAGGGCAACTGATTTTTTGGAGTTGATCTTCTATCATGCCTCTTGAAACTGAGAAGCTTCTGTAAAGCAAAGGACACTGTCATTAAGACAAAAAGGCAACCTACTGACTGGGAGAAGATCTTCACCAACCCCGCAACAGACAAAGATCTGATCTCCAAAATATATAAAGAACTCAAGAAACTAGACTTTAAAATGCTAATTAACCCAATTAAAAAATGGGGTATTGAACTGAACAGAGAATTCTCAACTGAAGTTCAAATGGCCAAAAGACACTTAAGGTCATGCTCAACCTCCTTAGTGATCAGGGAAATGCAAATCAAAACAACTTTGAGATACCATCTTACACCTGTCAGAATGGCTAAAATCAAAAACACCAATGATAGCCTTTGCTGGAGAGGCGGTGGAGTAAGGGGTACACTCATCCATTGCTGGTGGGAATGCAAACTTGTGCCACCACTTTGGAAAACAGTGTGGCAGCTTCTCAGGAAATTCAGGATCAACCTACCCCAGGACCCAGCAATACCACTCTTGGGAATATATACAAGAGATGCCCTATCATATTACAAAAGCATTTGTTCAGCTATGGTCATAGCACAATTATTTGTAATAGCCAGAACCTGGAAACAACCTAGATGCCCTTCAATTGAAGAATGGATGAAGAAAGTGTGGAACATATACATATTAGAGTACCACTCAGCGGTAAAAGACAATGACATCTTGAATTTTGCATGCAAATGGATGGAAATAGAAAACACTATTCTGAGTGAGGCAACCCAGACCCAAAAAGATGAACATGGGATGTACTCACTCATAATTGGTTTCTAGCCATAAATAAAGGACATCGAACCTATAATTCATGATTCTAGAGAAGCTAAATAAGAAGGTGAACACAAAGAAAAATATATAGTTATCCTCCTCGATATTGGAAGGAGACAAGATTGGCGGGAAAAAAATTGGGAACTTGGGGGTAGGGTGGGATGGGGGTAAGGGGAGATGGGGAGAGAAAAGTGTGAAGGGGAGGATGGGGAGAGCTTGGGGGAATGGGATGGTTGTGATAAAGGAAGGGTGGAGATGGGAGCAGGGAAGTATATATCTTAATTAAGGGAGCCATCTTAGGGTTGGCAAGAGACTTGACTCTAGAGGGGTTCCCAGGTGTCCAGGGAGATATCCCCAGCTAAGTCCTTGGGCAGCTGAGAAGAGGGAGCCTGAAATGGCCTGATCCTATGGCCATACTAATGAATATCTTGTATATCACCATAGAACCTTCATCTGGCGATGGATGGAGATAGAGACAGAGCCCCACATTGGAGCACCAGACTGAGCTCCCAAGGTCCAAATGAGAAGCAGAAGGAGGGAGAACATGAGCAAGGAAGTCAGGACCACAAGGGGTGCACCCACCCACTGAGATAGTGGGGCTGATATAATGGGAGCTCACCAAGGCCAGCTGGACTAGGACTGAAAAAGCATGGGATAAAACTGGACTCCCTGAACATGGCGTACAATGAGGGCTGCTGAGAAGCCAAGGACAATGGCACTGGATTTTGATCCTACTACATATACTGGATTTGGGGGGGGGGGATAGCCTGTTTGGATGCTCACCCTCCTAGACCTGGATGGAGGGGGGAGGACCATGGCCTTCCCGCAGGACAGGGAACCCTTACTGCTCTTCGGACTGGAGAGGGAGGAGAAGGGAAGTTGGGGGAGAAGGAGGGAAATGGGAGGCAGGGAGGAGGTGGAAATTCTTAATTAAAAAAATTAAAATAAATAAATAAATAAATAAGAAAACAAGTACAACAAAACACACAGCCCATGAGTGTGAATCAGAGTAACCCTCCATTTTCTCAGCTGTGGAAAACAACTTAGAAAGAAGTGGAGAAGAACTCCAACGCTGAGTATACTTCTCTGCGATCAGGGCCTTCTGTGGAAGCAGATGAGGTGATGCTAGGTGAGCAGAGTGCATGACAGTGAAAGCGCCCTAAAAAGTACATCAGAAAAGACTAAAGGAGATGCTTTGTGAACAGTTTGGAAATTCTGAATTTCTTGTCATCCTAAGGAGAGCAGCATCCATACAGGTGATTTCCGCCATGTTGGAAAACACGGAATTTTCCTGTGAGATAGGAGATGCTCTAGATGGCTGTATTTTCAATACTGTGGATTATTCCGACAGAAAGATCCTAGCCTTGAAATTGTTCTTGCATCTTTCTTATATTCTTCATCACAGAAACCCACTGGCCAGTCATCTTCTGAGATTCAAGTGAGAAGGACTGGAAGAGCAACAGCCCAGGAAGTTAACAGGCTTTATACCAGAAGGAGAATTTTAAACTAATATGGAATTTTTATGGTGATACAGAAAGAAAATGATAAAGGTTTTCAGTATAATGACTTTAGAGAAGTTATGATGATGGAGAAGCGCATGAAAGGAAACAATATCTTTGATTTAAAAAATGATTAGAATATAAACTCCAATATCACTAGTTGCAAAAGAATATTAGACATGCCAGAGTTTCTAAGCCAAAGGGCTGTAGTTTCCATTCTTCAAAGAAACAATTCATGTGTCTGAAATAAAACAGATATCACTTTTCTGCTGCTAAACACACTGAAAACCAGCTAACACAGGACTTTCCCAGAAGCCATTACCTGCTAACTGTAGTATAAAGTCACAGACCTGAGCTAGCTAGAAAATATCAGTCCTCTACCACATGCTAACAAATTACCAAACAGAAGTCTGCCTAAAGAGGTACAGTCAAACAAGTTTTACAGTGACAGACGTGTTATTGGATGATGCTTGGCTTTGGAGAAAAAGAAAGTTTACATGCCAAGGAGGGGCCGTTGGTCATGGTTTTCTCTTTATCATTTTCATTCTGAACTGTTAATAAACAAACCCAAATACATCTATGGGCCAGTAACACAGCTCAGAGAATTAAAACACTTGCCTTGCAAACCTAATGACCCGAGGTTGAAAGTGTCTGACATATATAATTCCAGCACCCCCAAATCCAGTTGGAGACTGAGAGCATAGAACAGCTCTGAAACTCACAAGCCAGTCACACTGGAACACACTGAGCAGCAAAACAGTGAGAGACCCTGCTTTATCCAGGAAAGGGGGAACCAGCTCCTGAAAGTTGTTCTCTGCTCTTCACACGCACAGCAGAATAGCACACACACACACACACACACACACACACACACACACACACATGCCCACCCCCAGTGACACATGTCTTCCAACAAATTCACACCTCCTAATCTTTTCAAAATAGTTCCACCCAATGGGGACCAAGCATTCCAATGTTTGAATGTATTGGGTTTTGTTTCATTCAAATCACCATAATGGTGCTGGAATAGGCCACTGCTCATGCATGCAACAGGTCTTGATTAAGGAGTGAGATGAGCGCAGGCATCTCCAGAATCTATGCTTGCAGCTCGGCAACTCCCTTCTGCCGTGAGTAGAGGCATGCTTTGTTCATGCACCTTTGTTCATGCATGTTCAGGTCACCTTCGCCGGTTTTTCCCAGGTCACAATGAACAACTGGGAAAGGCCCTGGGGGAAGACTATTGGAGTGCAGAAGGGAGAGGTCCCTTTCATTGCTGAAGCTCCTCATTGTCACATCCCTTTAATCGGCTGGGATCTAAAATCCAGGTCACAACATTTGGAGAGGACACCTTTTGTCCTCTTCTTTTTATGTCTTCCTGTTATACAGAGGATGATGATGTTGGGTAGCAAAGAGCAGAGGAAGAGACGTAAAAGGTTGAGCAGGTCCCCTTTTGGGGTTTCTAAAAATCTGGGGCCTTTTACTCAAAGAGAGGAAGTAGAGGTTTCAGGATACCAGTGGATGTAATGTTAAAACTAGATTGAGCAATAAAGATTTGGGGATTGAAATCAAAACTGTGAGATTAACAGACAAGTGTTAAAATGAATAAACTTGTAAACAATTTAATGAGAAGTAACTTCTCAATATTTCTTTAAAGGTTGAAGAAAAGAAGTCAGAACATCTCTGTATACCCCATTTTAGCTCGTTTGAGCATAGAATTGCTGCACTGAGGGCTACTGCACACGTTGAACCAGCTTCTGCTGCCTGTGCTGGTTATACAGGTAACGGGTAGCATGGACAAGACTTTCAAGGCTGAATTGACTCTCCCACTTGATACTGACACAGATCTGGTTTCTGCCCTTCCCTTTGTTGTTGACTGATGACATGGTGAGACACTAAATTCTATATGGTTGGTCTGCAGAATATTACCAAAAAGCTTCCAGTAGAAAGAATGATCCAGGATGCATCAGCCCACAAACAGTGGTTTAAAATAGATTAATTTTGTCCTAGAAAACTAATTCTCTTTGGTGCTAATACTTATGATTAATAAATTTCATGCCTGGCATAGGGCTACATAGGCTTTACTCAGGTACCAGAAAGCAACTTATTCTTTTATTCCCATATGTATTTAAAAAATACCACATGAAATACCAAAGTCAGTTCAGTCCACCAAAACTGACCAAGTCATGTTAGTTGGCTCATGGTTGCCTCCTATCCTAGAATGAGAATTGTTTTCTCTCTCAGTGATAACTTTGTGTTTCTGAGTGGCTAACCATATACACAAATACATAATTGTTAAATACTAATCAGTGTCTGCCTTTTCTGTGGCCATACACTGACTTTTGAGGATAACATCATCTTGGAAACAGTCACTCCAAAACAAGCAGCATATGAGGAAAAAACAACAAAAGGAACTTCCAGTTCACACACCTACTTGGACACAATTATTTGATGATACTATATAAGATGCTACCAGTGATGACACTGGTGATGGTGCCCATAACCATCCTGATGATGCCACCAATGTTCCTGATGACACGGCTAATAAGTCTTTCTTTTCTTTATAGGTGATGCTGCAGTTGATCAACAGTACCTTGAAGCAATCAAGTTAATATCTATGTTTAAATTGGAATGAAACTTATGCCCTGGCAATGCTGAGGCATGCATGGGCAGCCCATATATGGCAGTTCTGTTAAACTTGTCCATATTGGGTTTCATGGTAAGATGATGAGGATGACTGACCAAATCTCTCCCTCAATATCTGTCTGTATTAGAAAGAACTGAAAAACATATAGAAATTTTAAAGGAAAATATATTTTTCTAAAAGAAGACACTAGCCGGGCGGTGGTGGCGCACGCCTTTAATCCCAGCACTCGGGAGGCAGAGGCAGGCGGATCTCTGTGAGTTCGAGGCCAGCCTGGTCTACAAGAGCTAGTTCCAGGACAGGCTCTTAAAAAGCTGTAGAGAAACCCTGTCTCGAAAAAACCAAAAAAATAAAAAAATAAAAAATAAATAAAAGAAGACACTGTGTTTATTGAACTCTTGCAGACAAATTGTTATTAGTTTTCAATTAAAATATACTTTGTAAAAATTTTAAGCTGTTTCTTCACATTAGATAAACACTGAGTACTCCATGGTAAGGTAAGGGAAAGGGTTTTATTGTAGGAGACACAGAGAGAGAGAGAGAAAGAGAGAGAGGAGAGAGAGAGAGGAAGGAGGAGGAGGAGAGAGGAGAGAGAGGAGGAGAGAAGAGAGAGAGAGAGAGAGGAGAGAGAGAAGAGAGAGATAGAGAGAGGAGAGAAGAGAGAGAAAGAGAGAGAGGAGAGAGAGAGAGGAAGGAGGAGGAGGAGAGAGGAGAGAGAGGAGGGAGGGAGAGGAGAGAGGGAGAGAGAGGAGGGAGGAGGAAGAGGAGGAGAGAGAGAGGAGAGAGAGAGAGGAGAGAGGAGAGAGGGAGGGAGGAATGGAGAGAGGGAGGGAGGGAGGGAGGGAGGGAGGGAGGGAGGGAGGGAGGGAAGACAGAGAGAGGGAAGAGAGAGAGAGAGGGAGGGAGGGAGAGGAGAGAGGAGAGAGAGGGAGAGAGAGGAGAGAGAGGGAGGGAGGGAGAGAGAGAGAGAGAGAGAGAGAGAGAGAGAGAGAGAGAGAGAGAGAGAGAGAGAGCAGGGTTGTAAGGGGAATGAGAAGTCTGTGAACTGGAAATAGTTTAGTAGGATAGAAAGTAAGAATGGCTTTTACATTTTGAACTGTGCAGCAGGTACCTGTGTTACTAAAGGAGCCTGGAGGCCAGTGTGAGCTGTGGTATGGGGAGCACAGGGGGCCATTTGTCCTTCCAGCTGGTCATAAGTTGAAAGTGACTCCTTGTGGTAGAGGGGGAAACAGCTTCACAACTTCCTGGGGAATGCTGGCTTTTTATGTAACCTGCAGATAGCCTCCAATAGTCCAGGTGGAACTCAATTCTGGATCTCTGGACTGCTTTTGGGGCTTTGAGACTTGGAGTTTCCTTTGGACATAACAGTCATCAATAAATTTCACTGATTTGCAAGTCAAAAACCAACCTTTTTGAGGTTTACATACTCAAACTACTCAAACATGTATAAAACACCAGCCAAGCAGCAATATTGTCTTTCAGTGATAGAGTTAAAGTGTGATCACTTACTTGCAATTTCTCTTCTTTTAATTTTACGAAACCCCTTCTCCCATCACCTACTAATTGGCCATAGTAACTCACTGAGGGGTGGGGCCTTATGAGCCCATTCCTATGCATGATGAAATGATGGTCCAGGTTTATGGAGATCTTGTGTAGATAATCACATGAATGTGGTCATTGTGCAGTGTACACCATTTCCCAGTATTTATCTACAACCTCTGCCTCCGTGTTCGAAAGTAGTCCCTGAATCTTGGAGGGTGTGATATAGCTATTGTGTTGAGGTCTGAGTACTAGACATATATGCATCCTCTGTATCTTGGCCAGTTGTGAGTCTGCATTCACCACAACTTATTGCATAGATATGTGTCTCTGATGAGGTATAATAGATGCCCCAATATACAGTTATAAATGTTAAGTATTTAGAAGGCAAGTTGGTACCATGCCATTAAAACCAAACAATAGAGGTTCTCTACTAGGGTCTATTGAGTGTATTAAACACATCAGCAACTAACTGAGTCACTATCAGTGTATCAGTGTTACATAAGGAAAGAAATAGGAGCCTGTTCCCTTAGAATTATTTAACCAAGAGCATATCTAGATTTGAATTCTCTGCTCAATGCTCCCTGTGTCCTCTGCCCTCTGTTGCATGAATCTGAATCTGTATCTGTCTAGAGAAGTCTGTCTCATGAGTCCCCTGTGTGTGTGTCTGTCCCTGTGTATGACTGTCCATCTCTCTGCTCTCTCTCTCTCTCTCTTTCTCTCTCTCTCTCTCTCTCTCTCTCTCTCTCTCTCTCTCTCTCTCTCACACACACACACACACACACACACACACACATTGATCAACACAGAAAGCAACACAGAGAAAATGAATGGGATACTTTACAGAATCATTCATAGAGTCTTACAAGGAAGTGAGCCAATAACTACAACCAACCCCAAATGACAAACACAATGAACAGTTGTGGGCAAACAACATTGTTTTCTGACTAACATCTAAACGCTCCTGAGTTCAGCATTTTTGTGAATATTCAGTTTACTTTTTCTTTTCTTTTTAAAAGAAAACAGTCTTTTTCATTTTACATACCAAACCCAGTTCCCACTCCCTTCCCTCCTCACATTCCCTCCAACTGTCTCCCACTGCCCCCTATCCACTCTTCAGAGAGGGTAAGCACAATGCTTTGGGGATAGATGTGGATCTATTTGCATTCTTCTACATGATTGCATCTAGTAATGCAAACACCATTTGTTGAAGATGCTTTCTTTTTCCATTGTATAATTTTAGATTCTTTGTCAAGTCAGGTGTTCATAGGTGTGTGGATTGATATCTGGTTCTTCAATTTAATTCCATTGGTCATCCTGTCTATTTATGCCAGTACCATGCTGTTTTCATTACTGTAGCTCTATAATTGAGCTTGATGTCAGGGATGGTGATGCCTCTAGACGTTCCTTTATTTCCTGGCTATCCGTGTTTTTGTTTTTCCATATGAAGTTCAGTATTATTCTTTCAAGGTCTGTGAAGAATTGTGTTGGGATTTTGATGGGGATTGCATTGAATCTATAGATTGCTTTTGGTAGGATTGTCATTTTTATTTTGTTGATCCTACCTATCCAAGAGCATGGGAGATCTTTCCATTTTCTGGTATCTTCTTCAATTTGTTTCTTCAAAGACTTAAAGTTCTTGTCAAACAGGTCTTCCACTTCTTTGGTTAGTGTTACCCCAAGATATTTTATGTTATTTGTGTGTTTTGTGGATGGTTATATTTCTCTGATTTCTGTCTCAGCTTCTTTATCATTTGTACATAGGAAGGATACTGGTTTTTTTTTTTTACTTGATCTTGTATTTTGCCACATTATTGAAGGTATTTATTAGCTGTAGGAGTTCCCTGGTAGGGTTTTGGGGTTACTTATGTATACTATCATATCATCTGCAAATAGCTTCTTCCTTTATAATTTGAATCCCCTTTATTTCCTTTTGTTTTCTTATTTCTCTAGCCAGAACTTCAAGAACTATGTTGAAAAGATATGGACGGAGTGGAAAGCCTTGTCTTGTTCCTGATTTTAGTGGAATTGCTTTGAGTTTCTCTCCATTTAATTTGATATTGGCTGCTGGTTTGTGGTATATTGCTTTTTATATGTTTAGATATGTTCCTGTACCTCTGATCTCTCTGAGACTTATATCATGAATGGATGTTGGATTTTGTTGAATTTTTTTCCAACATCTAACAAGGTAATCATATATGTTATTTTCAGTTTATTTATAGGGTGGATTACATTAATAAATTTTTATTGTATGTTGAACCATCCCTGCATCTCTGAGATGAAACTGTCTTGATCATGGTGGCTGATTTTTTTATGTGTTCTTGGATTTAGTTTACCAGCGTTTTATTGAGTATTTTTGCGTCAATGTTCATGAGTGAGACTGGTCTGTAATTCTTTTTCTTGGTTGAGTCTCTGAGTCCTCCATACAGGGCAAAACCCTAGGCCATTCCCCCATGTGCCCCCCACTTCTCTAGCCAGCAAGCGAGTTTCCTGCAAGTAAGCTGTTTTCTCAAGAAATTATTGACCATTGAGTTCATTAGCCTAAATCATGGCATTTGCATATACAATTTAGTGAAATTGATATTGCTGTATCTGCTTAAATTAACATATTAACCCCTTCCACTGAGACAAGCAGATCTCCCCTCCTTTTTAGCCTGCTGTCTCTCTTCCCGTCCCTCTTCTGAGAGGTGGGATGGCTGAGGACATGTGGGGACCCTGATCTCAGACCACTTTCCAGCATCCTGTGCCTGTTCCATCGCTACAAATAATCAAAAAAGCAATAAGTCTCATATTGTAAATTGGAGACAGAAGACAGATGGGCACAGAACAACATCCATCTGCAATTCGCTTCATCAACTGCCTCTCACCTAAACTGAAGATCTCCAGACAGTGGAGAGAATCACTGGAATCAACAGCCTAGCTGCTCAGGTAACTGAACAGTTCCATACCATAAACCCTAGACAAGAGCAAAGTGACCAGCTATCCCAGGATGTGAACAGCACCCAGCTTTCTCAAGTCTGCCTCCCAGATGATACCCACAAATAAGCAGGAAGCAGTCTTGAGAATCCACCGTCTCAATTCCCTTAACCTGCCATGCTTAACCCCCTGTCTTTTTATCATAAGAGAAAGATGGAGATGTTATTATTTTGCTGACCTTCCCTGTCACCTGGGTACCCTGTCCCTTTAAGAGAGAAGCTTCACCCACTCCCAACCCCTCCCTTCTGCTGAGGCAAGTGGATCCCCCCCCCCATTTCCAGACTGCTGTCTCTCTTCCTGTCCCTCTTCTGAGAGGTACCTACTGCCCCTCTCCCTTCTTCCACCTTCTTCCCTCTTTCACCTTCTCCCCCTTCCCTTTACCCTCCATAACCCACTAAATAAACTCTATACCCAAAAATTAAAAAATTAACATGTTAAAACATAAACCTCAAAGTGAGACTATTAAGATACATAGTAAAGGGTTTTTTAGTAGTGATAGTGTGATGATCTCTCCAAATTCAGTAATAGAATTATTGCCTATATAATCCCTTCAGTCTCTTAGGAAGGGCGTTTTTGTCACTTTATACCGTGTGAGGACATAGGCACATGTACTGTCCATGAAGTAGGTAGACAGAATTCAGAAGCTTAAGAATCATCTAAAGCTGTGTGGTTCAACTGGACAGTTTACAGAACTGCGAGTAGTATTTAGACTTTTCTTATTTAGTCAATGTTACTTTATTACAGCATCCTTTATATTCTAAGAGACAACATATGTTTGCCTTCTTCCAAGATACTAAAAGGTTCGATATGTAAATGCATTGTTTCCTCCAAAACAAGATGATTGGCTTTATAAATTGTTAATAATTGTGTCGACCAATCCAATTTATAACAAAACAGAGCGATCTATAACAACAAAGTGAGATATTTTTCACTTTCTCCAAAATATTTATTTGAAATGTACTGTGAATAAGAGAAATGCTGAAATAGTATTGGTGCTAATTTGCCTCTCTGCATCAGATATGGATCAATGCACACAGTGTCCAGATAATCGGTATGCCGACTAGGAGCAAAAGAACTGTCTCCATAAAAGAATGACATTTCTGGCTTATGGGGATGGCTCTAACTTGCAAGACCCTGTTCTCTGCACAACGAAAATTCTATTCCGCCATAAAGAAAACAACATCGTGAAATCTTCCGTAAAATAATTGGAAGTAGAAAACAAACTGAGTGAGAACCCAGGGATGAAAAGGCCACATCTTTTATTTTATGCCTATGGGTGTTTTATCTGCATGTACATCTGTACACCACATGTCTGCCTGGTGTCACAGAGGCCAGAAGAGGGTGTTAGAGTCCCTGCAACTGAAGTTTATACACTCTGTGGGTCCTAGGAAATGAGCCCGAGTCCTCTGGAAGACAGGTCAGATTTTGTAATCTTTAAGCCGGTGTTTATATTAAAAATCTCCATTTAAACCTCAGTCTTGCTTCATTTTGACTCAGCCTGAAATTCTTTTCTACAGCAAAGTGTGTGTGTGTGTGTGTGTCTGTGTGTGTGTGTGTCTGTGTGTGTGTGTCTGTGTGTGTGTCTGTGTGTGTGTGTGTCTGTGTGTGTGTGTGTGTGTTTGTGTGTTTCTGGCTTCACCTGAACGGAGATCTCTGAAAGGACCCCTCGAGCAGGTGGTAAACAGCTCCCACTTCCCCCCAAAATCTATTGGTTCACTGTAGGACACTAAGTCTGGGATTTCCTGTGCCCATTCATGACTTCATCTCCAGGAATCAACAAGCAGGACGGTCCACTGAGTACTGGCAGACGCCGATCTTCCTTTTTCCTTACGTCATGAGAGTCGCAGGATTGCAGGTCGCTGCTCCTGAGGTAGCAGGGGCCTCTCTGCCTCTGGAGCTGTGGAATGGCCAACCTTGGCAGCGGTGGTGGCGGCCGGGGGCTGCCCCACGAGTTGTCGGAGCAGGCGCAGCGGCGGAAGGGGCGGAAGTCCCTCACCCGCCATCTTCCTTTCTGGTGACGCCCCTGGCGCGGATCTGCCCCTACACAGAGGGAGTCAGGGTGGCTCGACCTCCGTAGCCATGTGACACCTCCCCGCAGGAACGGGTGCCGACTTGGTGTCCGATGTCCCGAGTGCCGGCGAGCCGGGCGGAAGTCCCTCTCCCGCCGTCGCGGGGCCGTCCGGTCAGCTGAGGGAGCCGGGCGCCCGAGCCTCAGCGGCGGTGCGGGGCGAGCCGCTGTGTGGTCGCTGGAGGCCGGGGCGCAGGCATGGTGAGCGGCGGGCGGGCAGGACTGCGGGGAGCTCCCGGGGTGACGGGACCCCGGCTATGGGGGAGGGGACCAGCGGGTACCCGGCGTCCTGAGAATCCCTGCGGGTCTCAGAAGCAGCATCTGACATCCATGAGTTTGCTCCCCACCCCCACCCCCCAAATCCAAGTGCTTGAGCCTCAACGTCCCTAAATGTCTCGGCATTTACTGCTTGGCAGACTCGTTCATACACGTAGCTGGGACCGGAGTGGAAGAGGGAAATCGAGGCCCTCCGTGACGCGGTGAACGTTTTTGCCTTAGAACTGCTTGTACACATTGATTTAAAATAGGATGGAGGCGAGGTGGGACATGACTTTTATTTCAAGCGAGGAGTATTGGCAATAGCGGGGAAGCCTCAGGTATAATATGTGCAAGCATCTCGGGGGTTGAGCAGAAAAGGCGTTTTGGTTTTTAGGGATGGACGACAATTTTTGAGACGACGGGACTGTAGCAACTTCAGCTCTGAAATCGTTTCCTCTGAGGTCAGACTCTCCTTAGAATGTTAAGTTAAGGGTCCCGGTTCTAGCTCACGATAAGGGTGAATAAGAAAGTGACGAGATTGGGGAAAACGAGAGAAACTTGGAAACATTACATTAGAGAAGTATTTTGTAATTACTGATGAGGTTGTTTTGAAACAAAAGTGGGTCTCTGGGTGGTTTGTATCCTGCTGAGTAATAGGTTAAAAAAAGGATAAATATTTTAAATGTCATCATCTAAGAACAGGAGAAATGGTCCTCAAGAAAGAGAAGGCACTGTGAGATGAACGGCCTGTAGTCGGTGCTGTTTCCCCGAAAAGGAATGGGATGAAGGAAAATAACCGTATGTGGAGATCCCCAAATGTCTTGGCCACTCAGAGTTACTCTACTCAGTGTCTGGAGTGATGAGACCACAAAAGCTCAACGGGATCCCAAGCATAAAATGAAAGCTCTAGAGGACCTGAGCTCTTGCGTATTCGATGCCTGTGGGCAGGTAGGGCACAGACATCTTTGTGGTACACGCGTACAGCAGGTAAAACTTGGACGACTCGTGTCAGTTGTGATCAGATGGACCGTGAGCTGTGCCTGTGTGGTGAGGTGGTCTCACACAGAGACAGGCTTAACCTGAGTCTGGGTTCCCCTGTGAACTGTAAGTGAAACAGGCTTCCTGGTTCCTAACCAGGAAGTTTATAGCATTTGAAGCTGTAAGCTCCCTTAGCGGGACAGTTGTGGTGTGTTTTGTTTTGTTGTGTTTTGTTTTGTTTTTAATGTGTCCCATAGGTTTTGTGTTTTTACTTTGGTTTAGTTCCAGGAATTTTGATTTCTTTCTTGATTTCCTCTTTAGCCTGTTCACCCTTCAATAATGAGTTGTTTAGTCTCTAAGTTTGGGTACACACTAAAGATTTGCTTACTCTTGATTTTAAGTTTTATTGCATCGTGTTCTGGTAGGATACATGAGGTTATTTCAGTCGTTCAGAATTTGTTGAGATTTGTTTTGTGCCCCAGGATATAGTCTATTTTGGGGGAGTTTCCATGAGCTGCTGAGTAGAATATATATTCACTGATAGTTGGCCAGAATATTCTATAGATATCTATTACATTCATTTGATGTATAACTCTAACTCCTGATTCTGATGTTTCTATCTCTTGTCCAGATAACCTGTCTATTGGAGACCGTGGGACATTAAAGCCACCTAATAGTATTGGATTAGTCTTAATCTGTCTTTAATTCCAATAGTATGCTTTTTTGGATATATTTACTATATATATATATGAGTATCTTGCCAACATGTATGTACCACATGCATGTCTGATGCCTGTGGAGGTCAGAAGAGGGCATTTCTTGAAACTGTAGGTCCCCTGCAACTAGAGTTATGGGTGATTGTGAGCCACCATGTGGGTTCTGGAACCAGCCTCTGGTATGCTTTTTATAAAATTAGGAGCATCAGAGCCTTTGCATATGCTTAGGATTGTAATGTCATTTTGATTCATTGTTCCCTGTTAATCAACTATGTGTGCTCTTTACAAGCCTGCATCTTTCTTCACAGACTGTGGCTTTCTCTTTTACCTAACCCCTACACAGAGGATCATCTCCCTCCACAAGTCAAAGTGCTTTGGGTTGGGGAATTCTGCTTCTCCTGCTTTGTTTTTCTCCATACTCTCTTAAGCCCGCCAAGTTTGCCTTTTCTGGGCTGTCACCTACAACCGCTCACTTCCATCTGCTGCCTTATTTTCATCCTGGACAAAATCAAACTGGGGCCAACTCTCCCTGCCCTCCTGTCTTAAAGCCTAACCCAGTATCCAGAGGTTTAAATGTCCCCATCCATTTCTTACAGTCTTAAACTCAAAACTGGACTATGACCTCAAAATATTGAAGTTGTTTTTTCCTATTTCAATGAATAGCTTGATACCTGCTCATAAAAAGGGGAAATGCAATGCATGTTTCCAAAAGTCAGCTTTTGTTTTATTCTATATTAAAGAGATTGTGGTTTATGTCATTGTTGTTAAATGCCTGCTATGTGATAAACCAACTTTTTGTTTTCATTTGGGCCACTTAAATACTGTTACTTTTTCCGTGATCCATTTCTGTGTGTGTGTGTGTGTGTGTGTGTGTGTGTGTGTACATGTGTACATGCAGGTGCACTCTCGCACTTACACTTGTGTTTAGAAATCAGATGACAGTCTTTGTTGTTCACTACTGCATATGCCAGGTTAGCTGGCCCACTAGCTTCCAGGGACTCTCCTGGCTCTACATACGATCTTGCCATAGGAGTTCTTAGAACTTTGACACTGAACTATAAGGTTCTTTGCTTTGATTTTATTATAACAATGCCTTGATTCTTCCTGTTTCCAGTAAGAAAATATTTAACTTAGTTTTGATTTCACAGGATTCCACAGTGAAATTATAAATATGCTTTGCATGAGTTCTGGGGGTTCAGACTCAGGTTTATACAGCAAGTGCTTTATATATTGAGCCATCGCCTAGACCTTTCCACTATCCTTATTATTATTATTATTATTATTATTATTATTATTATTATATACAATATATCCCTATCAGTTTCCCTACACTCCTTCTAGCCTCCCCCCATGTAGTGAGGAGCTGTGGGCAGGCCTGCTTTTCATCCTGCCCAGCCCCCGGCCACCGGCTAGCTTATACCCCAAAATAACATCACACAAATTGTATTCTTTTAAACACTGCCTGGCCCATTATCTGTAGCCTCTTATTGGCTAATTCTCACATCTTGCTTTAACCCATATTTAGTAATCTGGGTAGCACCACGAGGTGTGGCTTACCAGGAGAGATCTTAACCTGCGTCCATCTCGGAGAGGAGCAGCATGGAGACTCCTTATGGAGACTGCCTGAAGCGTCTCCCCAACTCTACTTCCTTGTTCCCACAATTCTGTTCTGTCTACTCCACCTACCTAATTTTGTCTCTTAAAGGGTCAAGGCAGTTTTCTTTATTAATTAACCAATGAAAGAAACATAGACAGATAACTCTCCTCCATCATTTCCCCTTTTTCTGTTTAAACAAAAAAGAAAGGCTTCAACTTTAACATAGCAAAATTACATATAACAAAACAGTTATCAAGCAAGTATTACAGTTACAATATTTAAATCTATTTTATCTTTTATCATAACTAAGGAAATCTATAACTATCTATTTATTCTTCAACTCCATCAAAGACTCCAGAAGGATATAATATCACCTAAGTAAACAAGTCATTTGTAACTTTCAAACTCTAGAAATGACAGAGACAACTCGCTGCCTAGACAGTCACCCAAAGTTCCTCTGCACTGTTGGGGCATCCATCTTCGGGCTTCAGGCCCACAGTATCCAGCAGACATTTCCATGAAGCAGAAAAATTCCAAAGACAGTTCAGTCACTTTCTGCTGTGTCCTGCAGAACGTCTCACAGACTCTTTCACGAATCAGGAACCCCTAAAGACCATCTCACCTTTAGGCAAGTTCAGCAGTCCTCTCTCTGCGGGTTCTTTGTGTCCAGTTTATGGAACAGTCCAGCCAAGAGCAGTTTCTTGCCCAAATGGCTAACAAACTCCATAAGGATCCTCTTCGATGCCCATCTTCCTCTCGAAGTAGATTGGTGCTGCCAGGAGCAGACGTGTCTCATTGTCATGAAAAACCCTAAGTTATTAAAACATTAAATGCCATATTCTGCAGTCTTTGAAAGATATGAAGAATGTCTATCTAACTGAAATATATCTCTACATATCTAGAAAATCTAATAACATGACTACAAGCTTAACTATTATCAATGATTATCCATTAACAACCTATATTTCCTAATTATACATTACAGTTTTTAAAATGAACTACACAATCAAAATAGCTTAATCAAGATCAGAAATACATATACATATAACAAATTGACCTTAAAATCCATACCATTGCAAATTATTCATCTCTATATCATATCTATATCATATCCCCCTTTAAATGTAAAAGAACATTTATAAGCAATATTTGGGAAAATGGGCGCAGTTTTTTCTCTCCAAACTGCTTCCTGCTGAATGGGGGCGTTGTTATTTAGGTCTTTTATGGTATAACCTGTCTGCCAGGTTCATCTCAGTCAGCAGTTGAGTGAAGTAATTTTTTGAAGATGTTCACAGCAACCTTTCAGGAGGGCGTGGTCTATCATACCATATTGGGATAGAAGCAATCCACAGAGTCTCGTCCTCTGTGAAAACAAAAGAAGAAACTCTTTTCCAAAGCATCATGTTCTTAGATCCAAATCCTGAAGTCATACCGTTAAGATGTCCATTCTGGTCTAGCCTGGCAGCCCATATAATGAAATGTCTCTCTGTACTTAGCTCCTTTACAGTCAAAAAAATCAAAGAAAACACAATAAAATACATAATCCAGACTCTCTGTGAATTTTCCATTTTTACGTGGCTTATTTTCACTCTATCACTTTACTTTATTCTGTCTCTTTAAAGACTTTACCCCTTTTTTCAAGCATTAACTTTATTTTTTATATTTTCTTCTCTCTCTCTCAAGCCTACATACATTCATCCAACACTGTGACTCATTTAAAAGTCTTTTATGTCTGAATCTGTCCTATTGTGAATCTGCAATTTTTTAATATCCAGGAGCACTTCTTAAAAGGTTAACCACTTTTTAAAAACTTAAGTTGCGCCAGGTAGAGGTAATACGGTACCGCCTGTTTACAGCCAAGTCCAAACCTTAACTGTGCTGTTATCATGGTAATTACGATAGTTCCTGCCTGAGGTCAGCACAATTCAGCGTGGCGGAGCAGAGCCAGAGCCACTCCTGCCTCAGAGCATGGTCTCAGAGAACCTTCTTTCTGATCCCCAGCGGGCACACAAACATCCAGTCCATAAAAGCCACTGAAATGCTTTATAGCCAGAGTTTGCACTGGCGGCACAGCGCAGGAAGCTGCGTTTTAAAATGACTCAGCTTTTTTTTTTTTTTTTTTTTTTTTTTTTTTGTGCCGCTATTGCGGAAACAGGAGATCTCTCTACAGCATGTCCAGGCAAACAGCAAAAAGCCGTGTTAAACTCTCTCTCTCCTTTATTTAAAGCTTTTTCAGGTTTTTACGTGGATTTGGTCACCACGTTGGCGTGCCAATCTGTAGTGTGAAGCGACGCCCCAGATTTATTTCCTCCTCATTTCCCTTCAGAAAAGAGCAGGCCTTCCAGAGATATCAGCCAACACAGCATAGCAAGATGCAATAAAACTAGGCACAAACTTTCATATCAAGGCTGGTTGAGGCAACCCAGTAGGAGAAAAGGAGTCCCAAGAGCAAGCAAAAAAGTCAGAGACATACATGCTCCCACTGTTAGGAGTCCCACAAAAACACCAAGCTAACAACCATAACATTTATGCAGAATACCTAGCGCAGACCCATGCAGGCTCATGTGATTGCCACTTAAGTCTCTGTGAGCCCCTATGAGATCTGCTTAGTTGATTCTGTGGGTCATGTTCTCCTGTTGTCTTCAATCCCTCTGGCTCCTGAAGTCTTTCCTTCCCCATCCAATTTCCGCCTAATGTTTGGCTGTAGGTCTCTGCATCTATTCCCATCAGCTGCCAGAGAAAGCCTGATGACAACTGGGCTAGGAACCAGTGATCTATTCTTAACCAGTTTGTTAATGTTATCTTGAATAATGGGGTATGTTAACTATCTTTGCATTAGTATACAATGTACCTAGGAAAAGCAATTGAAGGTCTTTATAATGATTAGTCTTCTTGTTGACATAATTTGGAATCACCCAGCAAACACAACCTGGGTACGTCCATAAAAGTGTTTGCAGAAAGGTAACTGAGGAGGGAATACCCACTCTGAATCTAGGTAGTACCTATCTTACTTTCTTTTTGTGTTGTTATGATGAATGACAAATGCAATTTAAGACAGGAAAGGTTTAATTCACAATTCAAAACATAATTCATCCTGATAGGGAAGCCAAGGGAGCAGGAACTTGAAGCAGCTGGTCATATTACATCTGAAGTCAGAAGAAGAAAGTAATGAATGCATGCTAGTGTTCAGCTCACTTTCTCCAGTTCAAGAATCCCATGGCCAGGGAATGGCCTCACCCACAATTAAAATGGATTATCTCACATCAGTTAGCATAGTCAAGATAATCTCTTCAGGTGTACCCAGATGCCCATCTGCCTGGTTATTCATCACTAAACATTACACATAACCATGGTCTGAGATGCCAGACAAATAAAAGAGGGAAAAGGAATAATTCAAGTAGAAACCAACATTCCCTGCTCTGTTTCCTGTTCTTCCCTGATGTGGAGTCCATGCTTCGTGATCCTGCTATGTCTGACCCCAGCCCCACGATAGATTCTACCCTCTCAAGACATGATTCAAAATAAATCTTTCATGAATTACTATTTAATCACATGATGAGAAAAGTAACTTATACTTTTTAAAAGGCTTATTATTTTATGTCAAGGTTCAGATAATTCAATCTTGTCACTTAACTGCATTGCTTTAGATCTACGATGAGGCAGAGCATTTATGGCAACTAGTATCGGATGAGGCCACTCACCCTCATAATCTATTCTTAAAATATGTGATTTTAAAGCAGCTGCTTGTTAACTCATGTCTGCACTAGTAGTAGTATTGGGGAATGATAAAGGCCTGTACACCAGTAGAAAGTGTAATCTCTAGCCACATACTTGGTATTTTGTTATTGTTGTGCTTTACCAAGAATTCAAAGCTGATGTGAGAATTCTTGTGTTGGAGAGTACAGTTATGAATGTAAAGATAAGAATGTGATGGTCAGGATATGTATTGAACTTTTAGAGAACACTCACAGATTTTCAATGTTGTGTGTCTCATCTTTTCTTCTGGAAATGTCTTGGCTACTTTAGGGCTCTGTGACATTTGAAGATGTGGCTGTAAACTTCACTGTGGAGGAGTGGGCTTTACTAGATCCTTCCCAAAAGAAGCTGCACAGAGATGTGATGGAGGAAACCTTCAGGAACCTGGCTGCCATAGGTATGAATGAGGACATACTCATTCTTTTACTTAGTCAATCAGATTATGTCTTGCTCAAAAATGTTGCTCCATGATTTGGAATATGGAAAGGGTAAATTTGGTGGCTATATCAGTCATGGTCATGTTATACATAGAATCTAGTCTTTTTTTCTATTATAAGTAAGTAAATCAGATTTCCCTGCATCTGTATTCTAGGAAAAACACAAGAAGACCAGCACATAGACAATGACCACAGATATTCCAGAAGAAATCAAAGGTAACTTTGCCAACTCATGATAACGTGTCTCATAATCTGGAAATGGCCAGTAGTTTTTAAAATCAAGTCAGCTTCTTGGCTAGTTCTCCTGATAGCTTCAAGGTAATGTAATCTAAAGCATTTATCTCCAAAAGTACATATAGGATTAGAAGTATTTACAGTATTGCTGTGATGATGCAAGTAAGTGGTACTTTCTAATGTTTTGTACATACAAACTTTTGTTCAAGCAACAAAGTTAATAAAAATAGTGTTTGTACCTTCCTTGAGACTTTGAATATGGAGTATATATAAAATATAAAAAAAATTTATGTTTACTCTGGGAATGAACAATCTTCAAGGTATATATGAAAAAATTAGATAAAGAATAGTTTTTGCTTAAGCATTTTGCATAAAGGATAATCAAATACATTTACCTGTGATATAGAAGCAAATATGATCATTCGTGCCCTCATTCCCAGCTATTAGGAGTCTGAAGGAGGCCGAATTTGAAGGTAGCCATGCATCGTAGCAAGAAATTGACCTTAAAACTAAATAAGACCTAGACATCCATTGTTTCCAAAATAATTAGCCTACGAGAGGTATTAAGAAGTCCCATATGATTGGGCTAGGAAAATGACTCATCAGGTAAAGGTATTCACTACCAAGCCTGATGACCCAAGTTCAATCTCTGACACCTATATAATAGAAGAAGAGAATCAACTCTTACAAGCTGTCCTCTGACTTTCTTATGCACACCATAGCATGTGCGCACACACAAATGGTAAATAAATGTTAACACAAAAAGAAATCCTATATAAATACAGTGTCTTGATATTACCTGTTTCTACATTCTGTAGAATCTTCAGTCATATTCAGAAATTCTCAGGAATTCTGTTGGTAGGGAATTTATAACTTTATTGGTATACTTTTCTCTTTCTTAACAGAAATGAAGTTGTAGAAAGACTGTTGGAATATAACAAAGATAGTGAATGTGAAGAAATCTTAAGACAGATTCCCAACACCATTGTGAACAGGAAAATTTCTCATAGAACAATGATTTGTGAAAGTCATATGTATGAAGACAACATGCTCATTGGTCATTCATCTCTTAATGTGTCTATGCCTCTTCAGACTACACACAAACCTCATCAATATGAGCTATGTGGAAAGAGACTCTTTAAGATTGGGGAATGTGAGAAAGCCTTCATTTATCCAGAATGGTTTCTGAAGCGTGAAGACACTGACACTGGACAGAGTTCCTATGAATTTAACCAGTGTGAGAAAATCTTCAAAAGTAATGGCTGCATTCAAATACGTGTGAATAATGAAACTAGAGAAGAAATATGTATGGATAAGCAGCATTATAATGCCTTTACTTATCCTGATTTTCTTCAGTATGTTGAAAAGATCCACACTGGAAAGAAACCCTATGTATGTAAACAATGTGGGAAAACCTTTTCTTTTTTGAGTAACATTAGAAGACATGAACGAACTCATACTGGAGAGAAACCATACAAATGTAATATATGTGATAAAACCTTCACTTGTTTAACTAACTTTCAAGAACATGAAAGAACTCACACTGGAGAAAAACCCTATTTATGTACACAATGTGGGAAATCCTTTTCTTTTCTGAGTAACATTCGAAGACATGAACGTACTCATACTGGAGAGAAACCGTACAGATGCAATCTATGTGGTAAAGCTTTCAGTTACTTGACTAACTTTCAAGACCACGAAAGAACTCACACTGGAGAAAAACCTTATGTGTGTACACAGTGTGGGAAGGCTTTCACTTATTACTATTCTTTTCAGACACATAAACGATGTCACACTGGAGAGAAACCCTATGTCTGTAAGCAGTGTGGGAAAGCCTTCAGTTATTACAATTCTATTCAGACACATAAACGATGTCACACTGGAGAAAAGCCCTATGTATGCAAGCTGTGTGAGAAAGCCTTTACTACTCTCAGTTCTCTTCGATATCACGAGAGGATTCACAGTGGTGAGAAGCCCCATGTATGTTTGCAATGTGGAAAAGGTTTCAATTCTTCCAGTACCCTTCGAATTCACGAAAGGACTCACACTGGAGAGAAACCCTATAAATGTAAGCAATGTGGGAAAGTCTTTAGTGTTGACAGTTCCCTTCGATACCATGAGAGGATTCATAGTGGGGAGAAACCCTATGTATGTAAGCAGTGTGGAAAAGCCTTCACTCGGCACACCTCCCTTCGATGCCATGAAAGGATTCACTGTGGGGAAAAACCCTATGTATGTAAGCAGTGTGGGAAAGGTTTTATTTCTTCCAGTAACTTCCGAAAACATGAATCAACTCATTCTGGGGAGAAACTCTGTGTATGTAAACTATGTGGTAAAGCCTTTACCGATCATAGTTCACTTCGAAGACATGAAAGAATTCACAGTGGGGATAAACCCTATGTATGTAAGCATTGTGGAAAAGGTTTCTCTTCTTTGAGTGGTTGTCAAAGACATGAACAAATTCACACTGGTGAGAAACCCTGTGTCTGTAAGAATTGTGGGAAAGCCTTCACTAATCCCAGTGCCCTTCGAAATCATGAAAGGATTCACAGTGGTGAGAAGCCCTATGTCTGTGAGCAGTGCGGGAAGGGGTTTATTTCTTTTAGTAAGTTTAGAATACACGAACGAATTCATACTGGAGAGAAACCATATAAGTGTAAACAATGTGTGAAAGCCTTTACTGGTCATAGTTCCCTTCGACGTCATGAAAGGATTCATAGTGGAGAGAAACCTTTTGTGTGTAAACAATGTGGGAAATCCTTTTATACTTTAAGTGATTGTCAAAGACATGAACAGATTCACACTGGCGAGAAGCCTTACATTTGCAAGCAATGTGGGAAAGCCTTTACTCGTTCCAGCTCCCTTAAAATACATGAGAAGACTCACGCTAGAAGGAATTCCTAAGTGTAGAACATGGGAAATTATTCTTAACATGGCAATGCAGAACCAGTGTCATGTTGTCTGAAGGAATGCCTTCAGTCATGTTGGCTGTGTTCACAGACATGCTAGTACACACTATAGTGAGAAATCTTTTTTTTTTCTTTTTTGGTTTTTCGAGACAGGGTTTCTCTGCAGCTTTTTTAGAGCCTGTCCTGGAACTAGCTCTTGTAGACCAGGCTGGCCTCAAACTATAGTGAGAAATCTTAAAAGGCTGTGCAGATGTCTTCAGCTGGTGGGACCTCTGAACATTTACCCGGTATCCAAACTTGTGTAACAAAGTTATCAGCTATGAAACAGTTTTCAGGATTTTGTGAAAATTCCTTATGTAATAGAATTTAATCATAATTTTTTTAAGATTCTTGTGAATAAGTTTGAGAAAGAATATTGTATTAATTGGTCAACAATTGAGAAAATAAGTCTCTGGAATGTTTACCTCTATTTTTTATTCTGTAAATAATTTTTCAGGTGACCTCATCTCTAAGGTTTCTTTAAGCAGTGAGTCATGAATTTAAAAGGTAGTCTCTTTTTAGCCAAGTCATGTATATTTTCATATTGGATCCATATGTAACACAATGTGTTTATGTTTTAGAGTAATATTAATGAACTGTTGAAATGAAGTTTATTTGTAGAATTTCTCTATTGAGATCATGTAGCAGCTTCTTTGATGGTTTTTGTCTTGTTTTATTTTGTTGGGGTTTTAGGGTTTTTTGTTTTTATTTTTTGGAACAAGGTTTCTCTGTGTAGCCCTGACTGTCTTGGAACTCACTCTTTAGACCAGGCTGGCCTCTCACTCAGAGATCTGCCTGCCTCTGCCTCCCCAGTGCTGGGATTAACGGCTGCACCGCCATGCCTGGCTCTTTGATATCTATCCTGCATCTTTTCTCTTCTTTTCCTTGTTTTGGCTCTCAGTCCATTGTGGCAGAGAAGTCACTGAGTAGAGAGTGTCTGTCATTGTGCACACAGAAGTGAGTAGTGTGCATTTTTAAGGGTTCAGTTGAAGATATAAGGACACACATTCTCAGTGGCCTGCTTCTGCCAGTTACGCCATACCTCGACCGTTTCGCCACCCCCAGTTACTCCTTTGACTAGGGGAAGCCCTGGTGATCTAGTCGTTTCTGGAAATGACAGAGCGTAGTTGTGCTGTTTTACTGTAACGTCTCAGTGCAGTCCAGTTGGCTACTTCTCAGGTCAGATGTAATTTTACATTTTGTGTTTTATATTTTAATATGTGTTTTCTTGAAAACTTTGCACATTAGAGTTCTCAACTATTTTTTGGTCAATTTACAGATTATCAGATCAAAAGATACCTGCAAATATCCTACCATAATCATATATTAGGTAGAATATATACCAGTATTTTCCCTTAATGTCAAATTATTATCCTGTGCTTACAAGTAATGGCACCTTTATCCTTGTATTAATTTTACTTCAGACTTGTGTTGTAACTTTTACTTTGTCCTTCGTACTTCACTCACCAGAAGACACATGCTAGGTTAAGTGCCTTTTTATCAGAGAGTACAGGATCCCTACCTTTTGTGAACTAATATATAATGAGTTATGCTTCTAAATTTGTTCATAAACCATAAGTGATCATGTGTTTTCTCATTAAAATCACTTTTCTTTTTAACTGTTTGTTATTTGAGACAGTGCCTTACTCTGAACCCAGGCTGACCTGGAATTCACTATTTTAAGGATAATATACCTGAGTCATTACGCGATGCTTAAAAGTTAGTCTTAAATTTCTGAAGGATTTGTTTGTTTTAGAGGAATCACTTGATACTAAACATAAAATGTCCCCCATACTGCATTTCTACTAGACATGTATACACATGCCTGGCTACACTGTAGGTATGAATACAGTTATGTCTTTGATAATTAGTATTTCTTACCAGGAAGGCTGCAGTAATGGAATAAAAGGAAACCTAAGCCATTAGAACTCAGTACAATTAATAAGGGTATGTGGGGTTCCTTTATGTGTTTTAAAAATACAAGTTTAAAGACTTGCACAGGATTTTTTGTTGTTTTGTTCATTTGAATCACTGAGGGACATCTACCTCTGGATTTGTGTGACATTTATCATAAGATTTGACCTTGCTGTGAGTGTGAGACCAACTTCAATCTTCTAGGTCCATGTTTTATGGGGTTTTCGTTTGTTTTAACTTACTGTTTATTATTTAAGCATAGTATTTTGTACAAAACATTGTTCTTCAGCAAATACAATTGTTCTGCTTTGGTGGTATGTTTCCAAAAATCCAAGCTTAAATAAGTGTATAATAGGTTGAAAATGCATTTGATACACATTACTAAACTTCAAAGCTTAGTCTAGCTTCAGTATGTTCAGATTATTTTTATTAGTCTATAGTTGAACAAAATCACCTAAAACAATGGTTTTATAATATGTTGACTATATCATAGTTCACCAAATACTGTAAACTGTATGGAATGGCATCCATTTCTGTGCTTCTGAACTGGTACTGACTTACTGTGCTACATGCTACTACACACTTAGCATCATCAGAAACTATTCTTAAATAGCTCGACTTCAGACTAAACTCATCCTTTTGAAAAGTGAAGATATTTTCTACTAGTGTATTTTATCCCCAGCATCTTCACATGAGCAAGACCATCCTGAGCCAATGATCATTCTTGCCTCAGTTCAAATGTGCAATCCACCTGCTCCCAGTACACATGTGCTGCTTAACTCTCCTGGCATTTGTATTAGTTACTTTTGTATTGCTGTGATCAAAAATGGCAGAACAATTTAGCAAAGGATATTTCCTAACTTATGTTCTCAGTCCAATAATATGAAGAAGGCATGATGACCACAGAAGTCATGGGATCTTAAAATGATATGTAACTGCCTTCGACATTGTTCTACTGCCATGAAGAGACACCATGACTAAGTCAACTCTTAGAAAAAAAATTTTAACTGGGGGTGTGCTCAGTTTCAGAGGGTTAGTCAGTTATCATGGGGAGCATGGTGGCTCGCATGGTTCAAGAACAGTGGCTAAAAGCTACATCATGATCTGCAGGTCAAGAGAACTGGGCTTGCTGTGAGCTTTTGAAAAGTCTAAGCCCAGTGATACTATTCCTCCAACAAGGCCATACCTCCTAATCCTTTCACAGTTCCACTCCCTGGTGACTAAGCATTCAAAAATATGAGCTTATGTGGGCCATTCTTATTCAAACCACACAGTAACTGGCAGACAAGAAGCTGCTGGCAGGAAATAATCTTCAAATGCAGGTCTGCTAGTGATGTGCTTCCTCCAACCAGTCCCTACTTTCAGAAAGCTCTACAACCTCAAACTAGCATCACAGGGTAGGAGCTGAAAGAAAAAAAAAAACAGACTAAGGGACTGTGCAGGTTCAAGCCACAGACTCAGGTGGGCAATATGTTTAGGAAAGTTGTAAGAACAACAATCCCGAGACAGAGAAAGGGTGTCTTACTCTCATTTGGTTGCTGAGTATGCGTTTCCTGTCATTTTCAAGCATTCTTTACATACCATCACATAACTAGAAATATTCAAAACCACGCTGGGCTTAGCTAAGCATTTATGTATATATTCACATTAAAAATTAAACTGCTACAAATGCTGTCATAGTTTATGAGAAAACTAGGTTGTGAACCTTGAAATGTTTACCAAATGGGAAGAACTGTTAAGGACCAGGTAACAGGGAATCTGGAAAGTGTATCTCTTGTGAGGAAAGTCATTGTCAGAAAGTCACAAAGGCATCCTCATTGTCGCATTTCCATACTCAGTCGCTCCTCAGCCCTGTGTCAAGGCGTGAAACGTGGATGTGAACACCGAGGCACTCATTACAGGCTACTACACTACTCACTTGTAAAAGTAAACCTGCTGTCCTGGTCTGTCACCTGGGTACCCTGTCCCTTTAAGAGACAAGCCTGGCCTACTCCCAATCTCCCTTCTCTCCAGCTCTCCTCTCTCTGCCCTTCTTCTGGAGAGGCAGCTTCAGCCTCTCTCCCTTCCCTTTGTTTCTCTTCCTTCTTTTCTGTCCTCCTTTCTCCCCCTTCCTCCATAACTACTTCCTCATACTGTTCCCAAACCCACTAAATAAACTCTAGACCCAAGCTCTCTCTGCATGGCCTATCTGTCTCCTGCCTGCCATGGCCTCGGCTCACCCAGCCTTGGGTTACCCCCTTCTTGAATGATAACAGTGCAGCCTTGTGAGAGTGGCTGCTATTGTTTTATATGTATATGCATATTGTTTTTTATGTATATGGTGTAGGATTTATGCCATGCTAATTGGTTTTTTCCTATGCTATGTGAGTTTATGTTTCCATTTGGGATTATGGAACCTAAGGTTCCTAATTATTTCTTAGTACTGTCAGGTTTATGTTTCCTGTGATTGGGGGACTTGAAACATACAATGTATGTCATTCTGCTGCTATATACAATGACTGGTGCTGATTTATTTTAATAGCATGAAGGATTCAGAAAATTTCTCATTACCTCTCACTAGTACCCAATTATTTAAAAAGAAAACAGCTGAAAAGAGCAGCATGAAAGAGAAGTAACTAGACCATCTGGAAGCCCCAATTTCTCAGAACCTCAATTTATTCACAAATTCATAAGGAAAATCCAATAACCCCCATGTCTCAAATAGAATTGTGTTCATTGCCTTGTCTTATTTGCAGAATAACTTGGAATAGAGGGCAGAGAGCTGAATCCAGAGACTCCAAGTTGGGGGCCCACACTAAGCGTGAAAGGGAGAGCAATGGCATTCTTTTAGAGGTTTCTGGGCCGCTGTCCTCCCCTGCACATGGCCTCCAGCTGCTCAGAACAGTCAGAAATGCTACAGAGCCCCAGAAAACAGGAGATCCACATTTGAGTTTGATGTCTTCTCTGAGGTGGTCACCCTGGCTTCAGGCCACTATTTTCTGAAGCACCTTTAGGTTGTGCAATGGGTGGAGTCACGCTTTACCTTCAGTAGATTAGTGGGGTCTGTGGGCTGGGTGTATAGCTCAACAATAGTGTCCCTAATTAACATGATCAGGCCTGAATTCAATCTTAGGAAATGAGGGCAAACAAACTGAAATGATGTTTATAGAGGTCCTTAGGCATTTGGAGTTTATGAATTTCATAGCCTGCTTAGGGAAAAACCAGGAAGTGTGGTGAGCTGAAGCTTTTCTCAGGAAGGACAGAAATTTCCACATTGGGAAGCAGGAACAGTGTGCCATTGCAAGGTCCCAAGCCCCCCAAAAAGGCAGTGCCACTGAGAGTGTCCTAAGGGACAGTCTGGGTTCAGCTCAAGCTTACACTCTACCTTCTCAGAAACTGGTTTCCCTCAGCTAGGCTACTCTCCTAGCTCTTCTTGCCCCTAAATTTCCGGGCTATTTAGCTTGCACACCTCTCTGCCTACTGCTAGTCTTTGCAGAGACTTTACCCAGCTCTTTTGCTAGCCTCTCTGCTCCCAAGTGGTAGCCTGGCAGCTTTTGACTCCCCCAAATACCTCAGCCTGGTTCAGTGTTTCACTGTGCCCTTGCTTACAACTGTGATGGCCTCCAAGTTATTGCCTCTTCCTAGTGATTCCAGGGCTTCCTTTTAGTTGTGTTACCTCTCAGGCTTGGGAATGTACTCACCCTTCTAAATGCTTAATTTCCCTGTGATTTTGGATACAGCTTGTTGTCTGAGCTAAGTCATATATTTGTTTTTCTCTTTCTCTTTGTGTGTGTGTGTGTGTGTGTGTGTGTGTGTGTGTGTGTTAAGTGTATACAGATGCATTCACCCACGCGTATCTGTATGGAAGCCAGGTATGTTGTCATTTTTCTTTCTTTGTTTTGTTTTTTCAAGACAAGGTCTCTGGGTACCCCTTGGCTGTGCTGATACTTGCCCTGCAGATCAGGCTGGCCTCTAATTCACCAAGATCCATCTGCCTTTGCCTCCCTAGTGCTGGGATTAAAGGCACATGCCACCTTCCCCTGCTGGACATCTTTTCTATCACCCTTGATCTTATTTTTTTGAGTTAGATTTCTCTAACTAATTATATCAGTACTTTAAAGATGACTGACTTAGTTGTTGTATTTTCTAACAGTTGATAATAAGTTAGCAGCTTTTACAAGACTAGAACACAACACTCTGTAATGATTTTAAATTAAAGCTAATAAAGAAACTGAATTAGTCATTCTGAGGGTAAACACAGAACAAGTTTGTATCTAGCTGTTAATGCTGTCTCCTGCAAAGGCAAGGAACAGACCCCAGGGTGAAATGGGAACAGGAGGGAATCTAAGAGCTAGCATTGTCCTAGGACAAACTGAGACTCAAGTCTACCTTCCTGCTGATCTATAGAACCCATCTTGAAAGGTGTGTACCAAGTTGCCCTAGGAAAGCTGCACTGGGCCCTACATTTTCCCTCTTCACAAGTACTGATGATAGGACTCAATCATGGGTCCTGACTGTCCAGGGGGTCAAAGTGGTGATACTGGAACCTCAATACCATCAGTAGAACAGTATTGACCCATTCTTGAACGAAAGCCATCAGTCTGTTAATAAGAAGAAGCAAGATCATTAGGGGCCGTTAGAGCTGAAAGCAAGGTTGTTAACCAAGGAGACAGCTGAGCAAGTTTTCATCCAGCTTCCGTGTGAGTGTTCCATTCTCCATCATTAACAAGGCCATTGAATCTAATTACTCCAGAGTGATTGACATAGAAACAACATTCTTTCCCCAGACGAGAAGGTCCAAAACTCTTAGTATCAATATAAAAATTTATGACTCAGTTTAAACCCAACAAAGTTAGCAAAGATAAGGAGGCTAAACATACATTTTTTTTTTTTTTTTTTGGTTTTTCAAGACAGGGTTTCCCTGTAGTTTCTAGAGCCTGTCCTGGAGCTAGCTCTTGTAGATCAGGCTGGCCTCGAACTCAGAGATCCGCCTGCCTCTGCCTCCCGAGTGCTAGGATTAAAGGCGTGCGCCACCACCGCCTGGCCTTAAACATACATTTTTAATGTATTTTTGAATGAACCTTGAACAAGGAAATATATTTTTAAACCATTAAGTAATATTTTAATGCTTTTACCTTTTAATATAGTTTTTCATGTTATAGTGATCCTCCCACTACAGAATTTTCTGTTATTATTTTACAACTGCAGTTTTGCCTATGTTGTGAATCTCAATTCAAACATCTGACATGCAGGGGGTCCCAGACTACACCTGTACAACCTCCAAAAGGTTGAGATTCATAGGCTTTGATGCTGTTCCAAGCCCTCTATCAAACTGCTTAGGTCATTGTCTTCTGCATCACAAGAAATAAACATTTCCATTTCTGGTTAGCTTTTGGGGCTTATGACTCTGACCCTAATTTTTAGCCTTTTATTTGAAGTTCAAATATTGACAATATAAAACATTTTATAGCACAGATGTCTCACAGCCATATAAATTTTTTTGGGGTTTTTTTTTTTTTTTGAGACAGGGTTTCCCAGTAGTTTCTAGAGTCTATCCTGGAACTAGCTCTTGTAGACCAGGCTGGCCTCGAACTCAGAGATCCGCCTGCCTATGCCTCCCAAGTGCTGGGATTAAAGGCATGCGCCACCACCGCCTGGCCCTTATAAACTTATTTTAAATTTTTTTTCTAAAAAATTAAAATCTCTTAAATGTCTTCCTGCAATATCAAGAATATCAAAAATAGGGTAGTCAGGATGGCTTAGCTGGTAAAGGCACCTGCTGCCAAGCCCAATGTCCTGAGTTCAATCCCTGAGACGCACATGGAGGAAGGAGAGCGCCAACTCATATGAGTGACCTATGATCTCCACATGTGTACTGTGGTATATGTGCCCCACCCCCATAAAAAAAAAACAAAATAAAAATGTAAATATTAGAAAAAAAGAATATCAAAAATAAAGTATTTCTTTGGTCCCACCCTCAACAGCATGTACATAGGCTGTCTTTTAGATCTCAGCCTGCTCCATTTCACTGTAGCTGGTACTGCTGGTGACTAACACCTGGCACTGGCATTTCTAAAACTATTAATGAAATTACCTGGTGAGAGTGAGAAGGAAGGAGAGTCCCAAGATTGAAAATAGAGGGAGGATCTTGGGGTGGGGGGAGGTGGAGGAGAGTATTTCCCAGGGGTTCCCAAGACCAGGAATGATGAGGGAAGAATTGAAGGATACTTATACTGGGTGAGTCTGGTCCATTTAGTTAGGTCCAGTTGGCTCCCTGGAGCTTATGAAAAAATGTTTGAAAAGAAATAAATTTTAGACATATTAAAAGCTTGTGATTACAATGGTATGGTGTTGGAATGGAAGACAGTGGTGAGAAGAGAGGAAAAGAGGGGGGAATTATTAGAAAGGGGAATTATTAGACCCTTCAATGTTTACCTGAAGCAAATCTTAAGTCACTTGTTCTCTTTAGCATCAGGGGGTAAAACCGGTCACCCATATATGAGTTCAAAGGGTGAAATGGAAAGGGGGCTTTTAGGGAGAACCCTAAGCCTAAGAAGGGCCAGAGGCAAAAATTTTACCCAGTCAAGGTAAAGCTCCTATGACATCTTAACAAGAACATTTTTAAAGGAATGGTTAGTTTGTTCTACCTTACCTGAAGACTGAGGATGGTATGGGATATGAAAATTCCAGGGAATGTTAAGAGCCTTATATAAAGTTTGAGAGATCTGGGAGGCAAACTCTGGGCTATTACCCAGCTGAAGAGAGGTTGAGATTCCATACCAGGGGATAATTTCTCAGAGAAGAACATCAGAAACTGTCTGGACCCTTTTGTTAGTGCTATTAGCAACAGAGGGGTTTTCGGGTACCCCAGAATTGGGGATCCACCTGAGAAGCTGGTAGAGGAAAAGACACATTGGAGCTGGGAGGTTGGGAGGCTAGAAGGAGGAGGAGGGGAGCTGTTGGTAAGTCTAAGGTAAGGTGATTGGAAGGAGCAAACAAAATGGAAGCTCCCACTTTTGTTAAAAAAAAAAAAAAACTCTTCCCATAAGAGGTACTGGGCAGCATGACTAAAAATGTATGAGTGAGATAAATACCCCTAAAAACACAGTTAAGTGGTAGGGTCAGCTGAGGTATATAAGGCTGTCCCCCTACCCTGACAATAGGAAAACTAGGAGGGGTGTGCCCCCAAAATTCCCTCAGTACCAAGTATGTGGCTCCGGTGTCCAAGAGAAAGAAGATGGGCCATCCTGATACTGTGATGTTTACCCATGGCTCTCTGTTACAGATGATGGTTGTGGTCAGGTCAAAGGAGCCAAGGAAGCCTCACTCGTCCATGACCAGACCTAAAAGGTCTGTTGAACCCTGGAGTCCAATCACCTAGGAGGAGTAACCCCAAGAAACCATCTCTCACACCACAGTTGATGTAAAAACATGAGGATTTTATTAATTCTGTCGCAACAGGGTCTTTCAGCATTCAAGAAGCCAGAAAGACCCCAAATAGCTGGTACAGGTTACTTTTAAAGCAAAAAGCCACAGAAACAAGGGGGAAGTCTGGAGGTTGTTCTTTAACTATTATGATTGGCTTATTCAAAGGGCAATTACCAATAATTGGCTGGAGAACAATTGCCAGATCAGGTGAGGTAAGAGAGAACATCTGAGGGTCACTTTGCCCCTTTCCCAGGGACTGAGTCAAAACATCAGGAACTGAGTCAACACCTAAGGGTTATCTTGCCCTATTCTAATAACTGAGTTCTATCTGGAGAACATTCACAAGGACTCGGGGAGATGGAAAGTTCCCAACATTTCAGTACATGTGTGGGTTAATGTTAGATTCCTGGTTCCCAGGGAAGGGGGGTAAGCACTAAGGCTGAGAGGCCTCAGAGTTGTCTTAAAGTTCTACAAATCAACTTGGGAATTTTCTGGGTTTGATGTCTCCATGTCACCATGTGCACAAGGACAATTGACTGCCCAATGTCCTTCTCTATGGCATCTTGGACAAGGTCTCGTGGGACCAAGATGAGGATTAGGGCATGCTCTGACCCAGTAACCAGTTCTACCACATTTGAAACATGAGCCTGGTGGGTTTTGAGCCCCAGGGGGCAAAGGAGCAGCATGGACAGCATGGATCAGGTGATCTGTTGCCTCGTTGGTTGGAGGGCTGTTGCTAACACATGACAATGATAATTGTGGGTTTTGTCATTCCTCGCATGGTACACCTTAAAAGCCAACTCTAAGACTTCTGCCCGCAGGGTCAAGAGGCCTTTCTCCAAACATCTAAGTTTAGCCTTAATGTCAGGGTAGTACTGAGGAAAAAAATGAGTCATGAGTAACTGTCTGCCTTCAGTGGTTTCTGGATCTAAGTTAGTATATTGTAACAGGGCTTTAGTGAGGCATTCCAAAAATGCAGGATTTTCCTTCATATCTTGAATGACCTCTGAGAGCTTATTATAGCTTACTGGCTTGAGGGCAGCCTTACAGAGACCTGCCAGAAGCCAAGTCCAAAACCAGTCCCTCATTAAAATTCTACCTGGGGTGTTATAATCCCAGTGTGGTTTCTGTTCCAGGACCGCCTCTGTCCCCTGAGGGTGTGTTGCATGTTTTTGGTGAACCTAGTCTGCATGTAGTCTGGCCTGCTCCCAAACTCACCAGCACTGTTCAGGAAGTAGGTTATTAGATAGGATCATATAGATATCATGAAAGGTGAGATTATAAGGCTGGGTAATATATTGGAATTGCTTTATGCAAGAGGTAGAATTAGACATATAGGACCCCAGTTTTTGTTCTATATGGGAGAGTTCTGAGAGGGAGAGAGGAACATGTACCATAATCAATGAATCTATGCCAGACACCTCTTGCAATGGGAAAACTGCAACTGACTTAGCTTGGTCACAGTTGGATTCCATAGCAGCACATGAACATGTGAGAGGAGGGGTAAAGGTGGGTGCCAGAGCCAGGTGACTGCTGTAGCCAGGCACTGGAGAGAAAGAGTGATCCAGTGGGGCTGGTGGAGTAAAAGAGTGAGCAGAGGGAGGTGGTGAGGCAGCAGGAAGTAAAGAAGCAGAAGTACATGTCTGTTGAGGTTGGGAAGGTGTGGTTCCTTAGCAGGGACCAGAGCAGTAGGTGAAGGAACGAGAGTAGGAGCTGGAGGGACAGGAGAAGGGGCTGAAGCTGGAAAAATCCCACACTCGTGAATTAACAGAACATTTGAAAACTATAGAACAAAAAGAAGCAAACTCACCTAAGAGAACTAGATGGAAGGAAATAATCAAATTGAGAGCTGAAATCAACAAAATAGAAACAAAGAAAACAATACAAAGAATCAATGAGACAAAGAGTTGGTTCTTCAAGAAAATCAACAAAATAGACAAACCTTTATCCAAAATAACCAAAAGGCAGAGAGAGAATATTCAAATTAACAAAATCAGAAAGGCAAAGGGGGACATAACAACAGACATGAAGGAAATACAGAGGATCATCAGGTCATATTTTGAAAACCTATACTCACAAAATTGTAAAACTTAAAGAAATGAACAACTTTCTGGATAAATATCACTTACCAAAATTGAATCAAGACCAGATAAGCAAATTAAAGAGACCAATAACTGCTGAAGATATAGAAACAGTCATCAAAAGTCTCCCAACCAAAAAAAAGCCCAGGACCAAATGGTTTCAGCTCAGAATTCTACAGGACTTTCAAAAAAGAACTAATACCAATACTGCTCAAATTATTCCACAAATAGAAACAGAGGGAACATTGCCAAACTCTTTTTATGAGGCTACAATTATCCTGATTTCCAAACCACAGAAAGACATTACTAAGAAATAGAATTACAGACCAATCTCACTCAGGAACATTGATGCAAAAATATTCAACAAAATACTAGCAAATCGAATCCAAGAACACATCAGAACCATCATCCAGCATGACCAAGTCGGCTTCATCCCACAGATGCAGGGATGGTTCACATATAAAAATCTGTCAACATAATCCACCATATAAACAAGATGAAAAATAAAAACCACATAATAGATCCCTGATTCAGTGGTGAGGAGTTCCATCCAGATGGAACCTTCATCTGGCGATGGATGGAGATAGAGACAGAGCCCCACATTGGAGCACCAGACTGAGCTCCCAAGGTCCAAATGAGGAGCAGAAGGAGGGAGAACATGAGCAAGGAAGTCAGGACCACAAGGGGTGCACCCACCCACTGAGATAGTGGGGCTGATCTAATGGGAGCTCACCAAGGCCAGCTGGACTGGGACTGAAAAAGCATGGGATAAAACTGGACTCCCTGAACATGGCATACAATGAGGGCTGCTGAGAAGCCAAGGACAATGGCACTGGGTTTTGATCCTACTGCATGTACTGGCTTGGGGGGGGGGGCCTAGCCTGTTTGGATGCTCACCTTCCTAGACCTGGATGGAGTGGGGAGGACCTTGGACTTCCCACAGGGCAAGGAACCCTTACTGCTCTTCAAACTGGAGAGGGAGGGAGAGGGAAATGGGAGGCAGAGAGGAGGCGGAAATATTTAATAAATAATAATTAATTAAAAAAATATCAAGCCCTACTACTCAAAAAAAACACATAATAATCTCATAATAATGCAAAAAAACAACCATCCCTTTATGATAAAGGTCTTAGAGAGAGCAGGGATACAAGGAACATACCTAAGCATACTTAGGCAACATACAGCCAGCCAACAACCAACATCAAACTAAATGGAGAGAAACTCCCAGCGATTCCACTAAAATCAGGAACAAGACAAGGTTGTCGACTCTCTCCATATCTAGTCAATATAGTTCTTGAGGTCCTAGCTAGACCAATAAGACACCAAAGGGAGATCAAGGGGATACAAATTGAAAAAGAAGAAGTCAAACTCTCACTGTTTGCTGATGATATGATAGTTTACATAAGTGATCCCAAAAATTCTACCAAGGAACTTCTACAACTCATAAACACTTTCATCAATGTAGCAGGATACAAGACTAACTCAAAAAACATCAGTAGCCCTCCTGTACACAGATGATAAAAGACTGGGGAAAAAAATCAGAGAATCAACAACCTTCATTCACAACAGCCACAAACTGCATAAAATATTCAGAGTAACTCTAATCAAACAAGTGAAAGACTTGTATGTCAAGAACTTTAAATCTTTAAAGAAAGCAATTGAAGAAGACACCAGAAAGTGAAAAGATCTCCCATGCTCTAGGGTAGGCAGAATTAACATAGTAAAAATCTTATCAAATATTACCAAAAGCAATCTACAGATTCAATGCAATGCCCATCAAAATCCCAAAAATATTCTTCAAAGACCTCAAAAGAACAGTACTCAACATATCTAAAAGCAAAAATACCCAGGATAGCCAAAGCACTCCTGTACAATAAAAGAACTTCTGGAGGCATCACAATCCCTGACTTCAAACTCTACTACAGAGCTACAGTACTGAAAAGAGCTTGGTATTGGCATAAGAACAGACAGGAGGACCAATGGAACTGAATAGAAGACCCGGATATCAATCCACCCATCTTCAAACACCTAATTTTTTACAAAGAATCAAAAAGTATCAGATGGAAAAAGGAAAGCACATTTAACAAGTGGTGCTGGCATAACTGGATATCAACATGTAGAAGAATGAAAATAGACCTATATCTATCACCATACACAAAACTCAAGTCCAAATGAATCAAAGACCTCAACAGAAAACCAGGCACTCTGAACCTTATAGAAGAGAAAGTGGGAAGTACACTTGAACGCATTGGCACAGGGAACCACTTCCTAAATAGAACCACAGCAGCACAGACACTGGGAGAAAAAATTAATAAATGGGACCTCCTGAAACTGAAAAACTTCTGAAAACCAAAGGATATGGTCAACAAGACAAAACGACAGCCTACAGAATGGGAAAAAGATCTTCACTAACCCCGCATCAGACCTCTGTCTGATCTCCAAAATATACAAAGAACTCAAGAAATTGGACACCAAAAGAACACATAATCCAATAAAAAAAATTGAGCACAGACCTAACCAGAGGACTCTCAACAAAGGAATCTAAAATGGCTGGAAGACACTTAAGGCAATGTTCAACATCCTTAGTCATCGGAGAAATGCAAATCAAAACAACTCTGAGATTCCATTTTACACCTGTAAGAATTTCCAAGATCAAAAACACTGATGACAACTTATGCTGGAGAGGTTCTGAGGAAAAGGGACCACTTCTGCATTGCTGGTGGGAATGCAAGCTGGTACAAACCCTTTGGATGTCAGTGTGGTGGTTTCTCAGAAAATTAAGAAACGACCTTCTTCAAGACCCAGTATTTCCACTTCTGGGTATATATCCAAAGGATGTTCAATAGGGCCACAAGGACATGTGCTCAACTATGTTCATAGCAGCTTTGTTTGTCATAATCAGAACCTGGAAACAACCTAAATGCCCCTCGACCGAAGAATGGATAAGGAAAATGTGGTACATTTACTCAATGGAGTACTACACAGCAGAAAAAAATAATGACATCTTGAATTTTGTAAGAAAATGGATGGAACTAGAAAATATAATTTTAAATGAGGTAACCCAGACATAGAAAGACAATTATCACATGTACTCACTCATAGGTGGTTTTTAAACATAAAGCAAAGAAAGCCAGCCTACAAACCACAATCCCAGAAAACTTAGACAGCATTGACACTAAGAGAGACATACATAGATCTAATCTACATGGGAAGTAGAAAGTATAAAAAGACAAGATCTCCTGAGTAAATTGGGAGCAAGGGGACCCTGGGGGAGGACTGAAAGATGGAGGGGAGAGGCAAGAAGGGGAGCAGAGAAAAATGTAGAGCTCCCATAAATATCAATAAAATATAAAATGAAAGAAGGAAGAAAGAACAAAAGAATGAAACAATGAAACACTGAAATGTTATAATAGTAAAATAAAATAGGATTCTTCTCAGTTTTACTTGGAACAATAAAAATGAATCTATCTAAAAAATTTAAATTAAAAAACAAAAATAAAAATAGAACCTTTTCAAAATGGCTCCTGCCTGTAACATTCAGGACATGCTGAAAGATAAAGTGTATATTTTCTCAAGACCTAGCTTTGGATCATGGTGGTTTTAATAGAAGAGCCCCACAGTCTTACATCCTTGGATACTTTGTCCCCAGTTGGTGGGACTGTATGGGAAGGATTAGAAGTTATAGCCTTATTAGAGGGCATATGTCACCAAGGTGTGCTTTAAGGTTTTAAAAAACCCAGGACCCAGCAATTCCACTGTTGGGAATATACCCAAAAGATGCCCTATCTTATTACAAAAGCATTTGTTCAACTATGTTCATAGCAGCATTATTTGTAATACCAGAACCTGGAAACAACCTAGATGCCCAGCCCCAATGTGTCTTTTCATCTACCAGCCTCTCAGGTAAACTCCAAAGTCCAGGGCACCCAAAACCCCTCGGTTGCTAAACACCATTTCCCCATCATAATCCAATTACAAGACCCTACTAAGTACATTACCCAAACTCAGTACCCCCTCTCTCTCCAGAGCCTTAGGGGACTTAAGCCTATTATCTCTGACCTGCTAAGAAAAAAGCTATTTTGCCCCACCTCTTCTCCCTTGAACACACCTATACTTTCTGTTAGAAAACCCTAATGGAACTTATTGCCTGGTTCAAGACCTCCAGCTCATTGACTCCACAGTGGTCTCTTGTCAACCTGTAGTGCCTAACCCTTACACACTTCTCTCCACTATTCCTCTAGGAACATCCCACGTCTCAGTTCTAGATCTCAAGGATGCTTTTTTTCTCTATTCCTCTCAGCTCTCAATCTCAAAATATCTTTGCCTTCTCCTGGACTGACCCTGACACTCGCCTCTCCACACAGCTCACCTGGACCGTCCTTCCCCAGAGATTCCAGGACAGCCCACATCTCTTTGGTCAGGCTTTAGCTCCTGATCTACTCTCACTGTCTCTCCCTAAGTCTAAACTCATACAGGATGTAGATGATATTTCACTTTGCAGACCATCCTTGGAGATCTGCAAAACTGATTCCTCTGCTCTTCTAAATTTCCCATCCAAAAATGGCTATAAAGTCTCACCTTCAAAGGTGCAACTGTCTATCTCTCAGGTCATTTACCTGGGATTAACTATTTCCCCTAACCCAAAAGCTATTACCCTAGACATAAAAAAGCTAATTCAGTCCCTTGCAGTTCCTTCTACAAAAAAAAAAGAGGTTTTATGGCTCCTAGGAATAGTTGGCTTCCTGAGTTCCTGGATCCCCTCTTTTTCTATCCTCGCCCACCCCTTATACAAGGCAGATCTTGGCTCTCTGCAACCAGACCCTTCTCCATCCCATTACTAAACCCTGCCAGAGACTGCAGCAGGCCCTTATCCAGGCTCCAGCTCTTCATCTCCCAGTTTTAACTTATTCTTTCTCCTTCTATGTAACAGAGAAGGAGGGACATGCCCCTGGGGTCCTAGGACATCAGCTGGGATGCACCTGTAGCGTACCTGTCAAAGAAGCTGGACCTCACCACTCAGGGCTGGGCACTCTGCATACGTCGTTTAGTGGCTGCTGAGCTTCTTATTCATGAATCAAAGAAATTAACCTTTAGGTCACCCACCACTGTCTTCTCCCACCACAATCTGTCCCATCTCTTAACTTACAAAGGCTTACAAACCTTGCCCCCTTCTCAAGTTCTTTCCCTCCAGGTGGCACTAGTAGATGCTACACTCACTTTCCAATCCTGCCCACCCCTTAATATCTCAAGTCTTCTACCTAAACCTAACATTAATTATTCCCCAACTTATTCCTGCATAGAAACCTTAGAGGATCTACCACCTATACCCATATACAGGAGAGCAAACTGTCTGAGGCCACTTATACCTGGTACATAGATGGCAGCTCCTTTTTATGTGAAGGGACCCATAGAGCAGGCTATGCCATAGGGTTAGATACTGGGATAGCAGAGGCACAGGCAGTCCCTGCTCATACCACTAATCAGCAGGATGGATTAATAGCCTTTACTTGTGTCTTCCAGTTAGCAAAGGAATAATCTTTAAATGTTTACACAGACTCCATCATATTTCATTACAGATGGTTGTGAGTCACCATGTGGTTGATGAGAAATGAACTCAGGACCTTTGGCAGAGCAGCCAGTGCTCTTAACTGCTGAGACATCTCTCCAGACTCAAGTTCATGATCTTTTGAGGTTCTGCGGAATATGAATAATTTAGACTAACATGTAAATCATGATCATGAAGTGCTAAAACATTCAGGAGGAGATGGAGAGGAGAAAACAGAAGATGGGGCCTATTGGAGTCACTTGAACATTGAAATAGCATGATTTATATGGAGCCAGAGTCTCTAGTGAAATGGGGGAGGGGTGTGCTTTGGACACTTTGAAACATAAGCAACAATTCATTGATGATCAACAATCATCTTTGTAATGAAACATTTTCAGAGAGGATGCTGTGTTATGGATTGGTGTTAGCTCTCGAGCTTAAAATATTGTTGTCTTCTCAATCCTTGCAAATGTGAATGAAGCAGGCGGTTGTATAAGAACTCAAATGTTTTTCTTCCCTCTGTGAAATACCGCTAGCATATTAGTCTAGTTTCTGTGATTCTCATGGGATGAGGACTACACCTCCCAGAAGGCCTTTGTGAGCAAAAGGCCCCTGTGCTCAAGCGCAGATCGCAGTTTCACCCCGCGGGACCCAAAAACTACATTTCCCAGGAACACTGTACCCTTTTAAAAGTTAAAAAAACCCCGCCATGTGCTCGCTCTCTCTCTCTCTCTCCCCTCTCTGTGCGTGTGTCTCTCTCTCTCTCTCTCTCTCTCTCTCTCTCTCTCTCTCTCTCTCTCTCTCTCTCTCTCTCTCTCTCCCTTTCCCTTTTTTCCTCCCTCCCTTGACCCACGCTGTGGAGCACCCCCCTTCCCTTAATAAACAATCCTCCCACGCACGTGGTCGCATCCTGGGTCTCTCTTCCTCCGGCTCCGCGATACACCCCACGCCAAAAAGAAGAACAACAGTTTTCATATACATTGAATATAATATACATTAAATTCTCTTGTTAGCATGTTCATCTTTTCTTGAATGCAAATGGGTAGAATGAAAAGCTTTGAGAAAGTCTTGGCTCTGAAACAAACTGCCTCATTCCAAAGAGCTCAAGAATGGCTGGCATGAGGCTGTCCCTGTTTCAGTGTGTTCTGAGCTAGGCAACCTCTTCTCTGAACACGTGGATTGTCTCCACGGAACACTAACCTTGTAATTCACTTAACAAACTGGTAATTTCATTTCCAAAGTGGGAGAGGTGCAGAGTGTAAAAAAGCAGCAGGTGGCCGTTGGGCAAAGTCAGAGGCAAATTCTGCACAAATGCAGTTATATCCAAGGTCAGCTGGTTCCCACCCAGAGAAGACTGGGCTGAGAACGACTGTGGCTGGAACGCGGGACTTGGTTCCAGCTTGTCACGTAGGCATCCCTTATTCTGTCACAAAGGCTCAGCCTATGAATCAGGAGCACCAGTGGGACTTTCCTCATCCGCCATCTTTCTTTCTCGTGTCGCCATAGTCGTGAAACTGTCCTAGTAGCTGAGGGAGTCCCGGACTGTGACGCTGAACCCGGAGTAATCATGAGGGCGGCTGAAGCGGCCAGTATGAGCTGTCCTATCGGGATCCCCGTGAGCGAAACGGAAGAGCGTCACTCGCCATCTTTCTTTCTGGTGCCGCAATAGTTGCGGCCCTGTCCTGTCTGTTTATGGAGTCTCAAGCTGTTAAGCTTCTTCTTCTTCTTTTTTTTCCATGACCTCCAAACCAAGTAACAGAGTCAGGTCGTAGTTTTCCAGCGATTCGGACGTTAAAAGTGGCGATCCGGTACAATTTGCTTGATCAGGAGCGCCGGAGAACGGAGCGGAAGTTCCTCGTCCGCCATCTTTCTCCCTGGCACCGCCTTCGCTGCGCCGTCCGGTCCTCTGAGGGAGTCCCCGGTGCACAGCGGCTCGACGAGCGCTGCAGCCGGGAGCCGCGTGAGGCCGCAGGAGGCCCGGAGCGCAGCCATGGTGAGCGCCCGGGTGCGGGGCGGGCGGCCGCTCAGGTCGCGGGGACCGCGGCGGAGCCTCTGCAGCTGCGCCCGGGCTCCCCGAGGACGCGGTGGCCGAGTGCGGGACGCGGGGCGACGTGCGCCCGCTTTGTTTCCCTGCCTTTCCGGTTCATGGGAAGCCGTTTCTAAAATCCACGGTTTTGTCCCCATCCGGTGATTGATCCTTCAGTTCCCAGGTCCTCCCCACACTGCCAAATTTACCGGACCGGGCGACCCACCGGTCCTCTGAGAAACACGGAATGGAGACGTGTGGCCGTCTGTGATGCGCTGGGACTATTTCTGTGTTCTCTGCGCGTCCATTGGGCCTTGCGTATTTTTGCAGTATTCTGTAGGGTTCTGTTCTGTTCTCTTTCCTTTGTTCTGTCACCTGCTGTGTGTTTTGAAATAAGGTAATAGGAAACATGGAGCATTGTTTCTAAACCCGGGTTTGGTATTGCACGCCTTTAATCCCAGCACTCGGAAGGCAGAGGCAGGCAGATCTCTGTGAGTTCAAGGCCAGCCTGGTCTACCGACTGAGTTCTAGGACAACCACGGCTACACAGAGGAACCAAGTCTCAAAAGAAAAAAAAAGTAGAAGAAGAAGAAGAAGAATTGTTTCTAGTTGTGTGTAAAATGTGATAATTTCATGGCAGTTTCACTGTATCTGTATTATTACTTTGAGTCATTTTTGCAATGCTGATTCACCTAATCCATAGTCACGGTAGGTCTTTCTTCTTCTAATGTCTTGTTTAATTTCTTTCTTAATTTTTTTGCCTTTTTTACTGAAAAAGATTCGTGCAATATATTCTGATCACATCTTTTGGCTTTTGTCATTCCCAACTCCTCCCCAAACTTCCCCACCTCCCTATCCACCTTCACACCCTTTCTTTCTCTCTTTTTATAATTGCTTCAGTGACCTACAATTGCCCTGTTGAAGATTTTCACGTAATCACTGAGGTTTGTCTTGGACATTTTAGTTTGTCTGTTCATGACTTCCTGACAATGTATCGCTGTGAAATAGTTCATTATCCATTAGGATAAAATGTATTGGGCATTACCTGTTGATTTTGTTTGTACCTTCCTGCCTTCCTAAATAGTTTATAATCTCTAAAAGCCTTTTTGGTGTTTTGTTGGTGGTGGTGGTTGGATGGTTGGTTGGTTGGTTGGTTGGTTGGTTTCTTGAGGCAAGATTTCTCTGGTCCTGGAACTAGCTCTTGTATACCAGGCTTCAGACCAGACTGGCCATGAACTCACAGAGATCTGCCTGCCTCTACCTCCCAAGTGCTTTTTTTTAAAGACATTTATTTATTTGAGTGCTCTATCTGCAAGTATGACTTTTATGCCAGAAGAGGGCATCAGATCCCACTATAGATAGTTATGAACCACCATGTTGCTGGAAATTGAACTCCGGACCTCTGGAAGAGCAGCCAGTACTCTTAACCTCTAAGACATCTCTTCAGGGCCTGGTGTAATCTTTTGATCTGTTTGTAGTTTTGCTGGATATGTTGCTTTTTACACAGAGAATATAACTGTGTACCCCAGCTGGCCCGGAACTCTAAATCCTGCTGTCTTAGCCTCCCATGTACTGTGATTCCTGGTGTATCCTATAGTACCTGGTTATGGTTTTTCATGTATTGAAACAGGAATAGTTTGACTTCCTTTCTGATTCATATACTGCTATTGCTTTTATTTGCATAATTGCTCTGGCTAATTTAGTACTGTATTCAAGAAGAGTCATGAGTAGTAACCTAGTACTTTTTTCTGATCATTGAGAAAATACTTTGTTTTTTCCCTTAGTTTGCGTATTGTTACTAGTCATGTGTTTGTCATGAAAACCTTTATGATCTTAATGTATGCTTCCCATTTCTACTAGATTCTGAGCTTTGAGCATGATGTGAAATAGAACATTATCAAAAGTTCTCTTCTAATGTCTATTAGATTTTTAATTCTTGATTTTGTATGGCAGTCTACTTCTGCATATCTAAAGGAAACTTTACACATCAAAAGATACTCGACTATGATTTGTCAAAACACTTGACTTTCATCATTCCCATTTCAGTGTATTATTTGATTCTTCATGGGAAAGGAAAATGTGTGCATGTTTCCAAGTAAATATTAATTTGTCCTTGAATGTATTAATCAAGTTGATTTCTGCCATTAATGTTTATACTGGCTCATTTTATGTCAGCTTAATACCAGGTACAGTCATTTTGGAAGTGGGACCCTCAACTGAGAAAATACCTCCATCATATGGGCCTGTGGGCAAGCCTGTGCTACATTTTCTTGATTGATACAGGAGGACCCATATTACTGTGTTTGGTGCCACTCTTGGGCACCTGTATACTCCTTGGTCCTGTATACTACAAAGAACCAGGTTGAGCAAGCCATGAGGAGCAAGCTAGTAAGCACTGATCCTCCATGGCTTCTGCTTCAGTTCCTGCCCTGCCCTGACTTCCCTTCCTGAAGAACTGTGATTGGTAAACTGTAAACTGAAAGAAATTTTATCCTCCCCAAGATGCTTTTGGTAATGGTGTTTATCACAGCCTCATAAAACCTAAGACACTGTTGATACCTGCATGAATGTGAATTGATTTTCTGCTTATATGTGGATCTCTTTTAGTCTCTTCTTAAAAAAAAAAAAGATTTATTTATTATGTATACAGTGTTCTGTCTGTATGTATTCTGCAGGCCAGAAGAGGGCACCAGATCACATTACAGATGGTTATGAGCCACCATGTAGTTGCTGGGAATCGAACTTAGGACCTCCTCTGGAAGAGCAGCCAGTGTTCTTAACCTCTGAGCCATCTCATCAGCCCCTCTTCTTTTTAATACAGTATTTTTGAGAATTTCTTATATGCATACAATGTATTTTTATCATATTTACTTTCACTTCTCCTAACTCGAGATTCATCCCCAATCCCTACCTCTTCCCAATTTCCTGTCCTGCTTAGTCTCTCTTTCAACATTACATTATATTTGGTAAAGGTTTCTTTTCATCTATTTGTATTATCATATATTCATTCTACAAAACAATTGGCTTTATTTCCTAGAATAGTTTCACAACTATAGGTCTTACAAGTCCCCAGCACATGCTGTGTGCATCATGCATGATTTTTTATGTGAGAACTAGGGATCAAAATTAGGTCTTTACGCTAATCTGTCTTCTTGGACCTGGGTTTCTTAATATTTTTTCCAAATTAAACATTTTGAAAGTTGACAGTTTTCAACTGTTACAATGTAAGAAAGCATTTCAAAGTATATTTGGGTTTTGGGGGGGTTATTGTTTTTGTTAGTTTGGTTAGTTGCTTTGAGTGTGTGTGTGTGTGTGTGTGTGTGTGTGTGTTTGGATTTGCTAATGCTTTATCACCTAATATGTGATGTGTTTTGGAAAATATTCCATCTGATGCTGAGAAGAATGTGTGTTCTGCAGTTGTTTGATGGACTGTTCTGTAAATGCTGTTAAGTGCATTTCATCTATGGTGCAGTTTAACGCTGCAGTTCCTTGGTTGATTTTTCTTCTGGGTGACCTATTTGTGATATCAGAGTATTGACACCACAAGCTGTTATTTTGTCTAAACCCTTTTGCCCAGTGCTGTTTATCTGTAAGATACTCAGTTCATATATATTTACATGGGACATTCTTTATGGACTTCCTCTTTACTTATATGTAGGGATCTTCTGATAAAGGAAATTCTGGGTTAGTAGTCAACAGGATAAAGATGTGTTGAGAAATAATTATATTTTCTAAATATATCTGTCAGTAAGCCTCTTCTAACAATGCCATTCCCCTCATTTCTATTTCTCTTAGCCTTTTTGAGGAAAAACTAAAGTCTTTTCACATTATCATAGTAGATTACCCTTCATAGGGCTTTCAAAATATTTGATTACCAATAAGATTTCAACTGCAAGACTTCTCAAGTTTTCTTTGTGCAAACAAAGATGTGCAGCTTCTTAAGAAAGAAGTTCAGAGATGAAGTGTTTGTTCTGTTTTATCCGTCAGACCAGCTCATTGGGAACTAATCCTCCAGAGCATATTTTCATTCTGATCAAGTAGGATCCTTCTGATAAGCATGTCAGATGCTTGCAGACATGTAGAGGGACAATGGGAGCTAAACAAGTAGTATATTGCTGTCTTAAACTACAACAGTGAGCCCCTTTCCACAGGTAGGCTAGTGAGGTCCATCCAAAATGCCAGTACCCAGACCCCAGGGATAGTTGAAAATGTATCTTTCTTATATGTATGCTTACAGATGTTTACACAAGTACACATGCACATGTGTAGACTTATGCATGTGAAGGTTAGAGAACAACCTTGAGTCATTTCTTGGAAATGACCTTTTGAGAAAGGACCTTCTTTTGCCTGAAGCTTACCAAGTATACTAGACTGCCTGGCCAGTATGCACCAGGGAGCCACCTGTCTCCACCTGTAATCTCCAGTGCTGTGTTCCACCATGTCCAGCAATTCTGTGTGTACTTGTGGGGGTTCAAACTCAGGCCCTCATGCTTGAGAGTCAAGCACTGTTCCAAGCCCTGTTCTAAGAATAGTCTCCATATAGCTGGTGTTAACTCTATTATGGATACTGACTAGTGGGATATTTTTTTAAGACAGAGCCTTACAATGTAAGGGTGACCTCAAGGAGACCTGCCTGCCTCTGCCTCCCAAGTGCTGGGAATAAGGCATGTACTGCTATGCCTGGCCTAGTAGGATTTTTTTTTTTTTAATGAGAGATGTAAAGAACCGTTATACAGACTTGACTGGATGACCAAACAGCATACTAGGCATCTGCTTTTCCTTTATAATATAGTTTCAGCCTAGCATTGGAATGATATTGTTAAAGTGAGGGCATTGACCAGAACGCTGATGAGCACTACCTGGGTTTAACAGTTAGACAGTACACCGTTCTGTAAACACTGTGCGCACAAGCAGAGTGCTCCAGTGTGTCTCACCCCTCCTCATTTTTCAGGGGTCTGTATCCTTCGAGGATGTGGCTGTGAACTTCACCTCAGAGGAGTGGGCTTTACTGAATTCCTCCCAAAAGAAGCTGCACAAAGATGTGATGCAGGAGACCTTCAGGAACCTGGCTGCCGTAGGTGAGGTGGAAATCATTGCCTTGTTTAGTCCATGAGGATCAGATCAGTGTGTGCTGATCAGTGCAGCTCCATGATTTGTACAGAAACAAATTTTGATGAATAAACCAGTCATGGTCATGTTTTATTGGGAGCCTACTTAGAATCTAATACTTTCCTATAGTGGTGGATTAACTCAAAGTGATTTTCTGGATCTCCATTCCAGCAAAAAAGCAGGAAGATCAGACCCTTGAAGAGGATTATGAAAATTTAAGGAAAATTCTTCCCATTGCAGTTCGGGGTGGATACAAACTATGTGAGAATCAAGAGTATGCCGAGAAACCAGGCACTTATAAGGACTGTGGGAAAGTCTGTAGTTCTCCCCGGCGCTTTCTGGAACATCTGAAGACTCACACGGAAGAGGAAACTTACAAATGTAAGCAAACTGAGGACGGTTTTAGTGGACACCGTGATGTTCATGACCCTGAAGGGATGCATGCTAAAGAAAAACTTTGTGTTTTAAAGCAGAGTGGGAAAGATTTTTTGACTCTTACTGGTATCCAACAGCATGAAACACATAATGGACATGGGCCATATATATGTAAAATATGTGGTAAAGCCTTTCACTCTTCTGGTTCTTTCTTGACACACGAAAGAACACATACTGGAGACCAGCTTTATACATGTAAGCAGTGTGGTAAGACCTTCACTTATTCCAGTGGCCTTCGCCGCCATGAAAGAACCCATAGTGGAGAGAAACCCTATAAATGCAAGCAATTTCTGAAAGTCTTTTCTTCTTTGAGTAAGGTTGAGAGTCATGAACAGACTCATCATGGAGTAGAATACATATGTAATCAATGTGGGGTAGCCTTCAGTGATCACAGTTCCCTTCAATGCCATGAAAAGATTCATAATTTGGAAAAACCCTATGTATACAAGCAATGTGGAAAAGCATTCACTTGTTCTAGTGCCTTGCGAAGACATGAACGAATTCACACTGGAGTGAAACCCTATGAATGTAAGGTATGTGGGAAAGCCTTCATTGATTGCAGTTCTCGTCAGTGTCATGAAAGGATTCATAGCGGAGAGAAACCTTATGTGTGTAAGCTGTGTGGAAAAGCATTCAGTCGCCAAGGTTCTCTTAAATGCCATGAAAGGATTCATAGTGGAGAGAAGCCCTATGCATGTAAGCAATGTGGGAAAAACTTCATGCATCACAATGCTCTTAGATACCATGAACAGATTCACAGTGGAGAGAAATCCTATGGGTGTAAGCAATGTGGGAAAGCCTTTGTGTTGAGCAGCGCATTGAAAAAACATGAACGAATTCACAGCGGATTAAAACCTTGTTTGTGCAGGGTGTGTGGAAAAGCCTTCACGTTTCATAGTTCCCTTCATTGCCATGAAAGGACTCACACCGGAGAGAAACCCTATGTATGTAAACACTGTGGGAAAGCCTTTATGTATCACAGTTCTCTCCGCTGCCATGAAAATATTCACAGTGCAGAGAAACCCTATGTGTGTAAGCTGTGTGGGACAGCCTTCACTTTTCTCAGTTCTCTTCAACGCCATGAAAGAATCCACAGGGGAGAGAAACCATATGTATGTAAGTTCTGTGGGAAAGCCTTCACTGATCACAGTTCCCTTCGATGCCATGAAAGAATTCACACTGGAGAGAAACCCTATGTATGTAAACAGTGTGGAAAATCCTACAGTACTCATGGTTCTCTTCGATACCACGAAAGGATGCACTGCATGTAAACTACATTGGAAGACGTTCTCCTCTCTGAATATGTTTTAATCTCATTAACTAAAAAACAAAATATATGGTTGTAAGCAATGTGAATAAGCCTTAACATGTTCTGGTTCCCTTCAAAAAACATGAGTGAAGACACACTAGAGAGTATCTCTAAATATAGAATACAGGGAAGCTCCTTTATTGCAAGCTCTTTCTAGCAAGCATGATGGTTTAACGAATTTAACCTGTATTAATGTAAAGCATGTGGGATTATCTCCACTTGCCTCTATTCAGTTCTCAAAAAAAAAACCACTAAGGGGATGGGGAGATGGCTCAGTCTGTATAGTTCCAGCCACAGAGGTGTGGGTCCTGAGTTTAAATCCTCACTACCCGTAGAAAAGCCAGACATGGTGGCACATGCCTGTAATCCCAGTGCTAGGGAGGCAGAGACAGAATATCCCTGAGCTTGCTGGTTAGCTAGTCTCAAATCTGTTCAGCTTCAGTGAGAGATCTTTCAAAAAGTAAAGTGGAGAATGATGAAGGAAGACTTCCAACATTAACATCAACCTCTAGCCTCTACTTGCAAGTATAATGTGAGCCCCACACATGAACACTCATCCTCACATGAGTGCATACCACACACACAAAGAGCACATTGATCAGAAATTTGATCAGAAGAAATCTATGTCTTCACTTGGCCAGCACATACACAACCAAATCCTTGTAAGTAGAATCGTCATCTGTAGTGTGTGTTGTCAAAGGCTGATGTAGAAGGATTCTGTTAACACAACTAATGTGAAGAGCCTAGCATAAAATAATTGACGGACTGGTTTAGAAATTGCACACCTCAAAGGAAATGTTGTAATGTTTGTACATGTTTGTCAATGGCACATTCTTAGGGAGATCTAAATTATGTGCCTATAATTTTATTCTTGAAAGTAAATGTTTAAGTGTAGTTATTGCTAAAATTTACTCAGTTGCATGTTCTTAATCTGTAGTTTCAGTATTGGTAATTCACTTAATAACTTTTTCTCCTTTTAATTTAAAATGTTGAAATGTCTTTTTAATATGTGAGCAGTTTTAATTTTATATAGTTCGAATATAATTTTGTCTAATGAACCTGTAAAAAAAATTATAATTTGGGCTGGGAAAATGGCTCAATGGATGAGCATCAGGACCTAGGTTAGATCCCCAGTACTCATGTAACAAGCCAGATATGGCCAAACATACCTGTATCCCTAGCACTGAAAGTAGGGAATAATGCAGGAAGGACTTGCTAACCAACCAGTCTAGGTGAAAAACAAGCTCCAAGATTAGTGCAAGACCATGTCTCAAGCAATAGGCAGAGAATGGTAGGAGAGAATAGTTGGTGTTGTCCTCTGGCTTCCATACATACAAGTTTGGTGCTCACAAATATGAAAAGTTATTAATACTTTGGATTTTCCTACGACGCTTTTGTCATAGGTCATGTATATAAATTCAGAACAAATGACTTTAAAGTGGATTTAGCTATTTTTCACTTTTAATATTTTCTCCAAATAAGATTTCTATACATATTTTATATTTTGACTGTTTTCAACAGTGTATACATTGATATGTGTTATCTTTTTCATATACGGACAGTATATCTGCAAAATAATCATAAAAGAGATCAGTTTCACAATTTTTCAATTTTTTTCCTTTCATGTTAGAGTCATTATTGTCAAAATACTGGTGAAATTTTCTTGTATAGTAAAACCCTACTAACTAATGCTCTTTTCCTACATAAATTTTATCATATTTATATTATAGCTTTTTATCATAATTTCCCCTCACTTCTCTTACCAAAAGATGCATCCCACTGGCTGAAGTGTGCTCTGGCCAGAGATCACCAGGACTACGGCTTTAGTCACATGGAATGGAATGTATTGCAGTAACAAGTCTGTTCTCATAGCATATCTGACTTGTTCATCAGAAAGTCACGTTCTTTTTTATTTTAAGTTTAGTATTTTGTGCACGTGCAGTGTATGTAAGAATTGTGAGTGTGGTAGGAACATAGGTGTATGCAGGTGTTTGTGCCTGTGCACCTTTGGAGACCAGAGGAGGATATTGTCCTTCTGTATTACTCTTTGCCTTCTTCCCTTGAGACCAAGTTGCTCCCTGAACCACGAGCTAGGCGAATAGTCATCCCCTGGTTCTGTTTCTCTAGAGAACTCTGGCTAACGCACTAAGAAAGCAGTATGGTAGGTAAATTGCCAGAGTAGAAACCTAGGAAGGGGCATGAACAGTCCAGGATTGCGGTAAAGCTCTCACTGCACACAAGTTACGCCTTTCTCAGTAATTTTCAGACACCTCTCTGACAACTTTCTAAAGTAGGAACATAGAAATGAGCACAGGTCATGTAGATGAATGTAAGAACATACTATTTGCCAATGGAAGTGAGACATTTTTGTTAGACAAGGGAATTGGTGAACCAGGGTTGAAAATGACTCAGCTATAAAGAAAGGTAGGTATTAGCAGGTGACATACCTAAATACCTAAAATACCTGCCAGTCTCCAAGGAAACTTGCTGTGTAAAGATGCTCTCACTGTTTGCCTAATATGTCAGCCTGTGTCCTTGGTACTGGCACACATAAACATAGGAGCAGGTGATAATCTTGTTCCGTGTTTTAGCAAGTATGACAGCAGCTAGTCGTCCTCTATACTACAGTCGTTCACACTGGTCCTGAGTGTAAACACGGTACTGTTTATGTATGGGAATCATCTTGCCTGGGGAGATGGCACAGTGAGTGGGAGTGCTCTCTGTACATATGTGAGGACCTGAGTTCGGGTCCCCAACCTTCCTTAAAAAGCTGAGCTTAGAAACCGGGAGGTGGTGGCGCACACCTTTAATCCCAGCACTCGGGAGGCAGAGGCAAGCAGATCTCTGAGTTCGAGGCCAGCCTGGTCTACAAGAGCTAGTTCCAGGACAGGCTCTAGAAAGTACAGGGAAACCCTGTCTCGAAAAACCAAAAAAAAAAAAAAGCTGAGTTTAGGAGGCTGGAGAGATGGCTCAGGGGTTAAGATCACTGGCTGCTCTTCCAGAGGTCCTGAGTTCAATTCCCAGCAACCACATGGTGACTCACAACCATCTGTAATGAGATCTGGTGCCCTCTTCTGGCCTGCAGACACACAGAACACTATACATAAATAACTAAATCTTTTAAAAAGCTGAGCTTAACCACAAAATGCTGGTGATTTCAGCAGGGAGAGAGAGGCACAGAGGATGGCTGTGACTTCTGTTTGCTAGCCTAACTCTGGGCTCAGTGAGACCCTGTCTCAAGGTGCAGAGTGACAGAAAACGATGCCCTCCTCTGGCCTCTGCGCATCCACAAGTGTGCAGGCATGTGTGCACATATCACACACACAGAGATTTTTTTTTTAATTTTCTGGATTTTAAAGACAGGTAATCTGCCTAGAGATAGTACTACCGAGAGTGGGCTGGACCCTCCTACATCATTTAGCAAGAAAATGCTGCACAGACATGCCCACTGTATGATGGCAGCAATTCTTCAATTGAGGTTTCCTCTACTCTGGTGTCACCTCGGTAGCCTCTGTCTAGGTTGGTCCTACCCACCACTGACCCATCATTGTGTGGACTTCAGCCTCGTCCTGAAAGGTATCCTGACAAGGCATATCCCCCTCAGACTGGCACATTTTCATTCTCCAAACATAAAATTCTTGGAGAAATTCCCTTTTCTTGGGTTCCATCATTTCATTAGTCTGATAGATTGACAGACGTGTCTCTTTGGAATATCTTCAAGTCTGTGAGGCCGGTTACAGAAGCTGAAACTGTTCATTAGTACAGGAACAAGTAAAGTGAAGAGTTCTGCTTAAGTACAGTTGCTCCGAGTGGAGACTGAGGGCATGACAGCTCCTGTCTGTGGTGGAGCACAGCCAGAGGCATCTGAAACGTCCCAGACTGAACATGGCCAGCAGACTGATCCGGACCGTGAGAGGAGAGAAGCGGGGGTGGGGGGAGAAACAGAGAAGTGGACCAAGAGAGATTCAGAGTACTGAGTAACCAAAGTGACTGAGGTTATACAGGGATCAGAGGTAGGGGAAAGACGCCCTGGCCCTGGCCTGGAGACGTTTAGGGTGGGAGTGAGTGAAAAGTACTGAGAGGAGACAGGTACTGGACAACTCTGGAGAGCTCCAGCGTCTGCTTTGATGTGTCATAGGGCACTTCAGTTAGCCTGTATTTCTTTGAGACCTAAACACCCCACCCCTGGATGGGCCCAGTTTGAGACGAGAGAGAAGAACTGGTACTGTGGCTGGTTTTCACTTGCCTGATCTTTAGGCCTGATCCCACAGTCTCTGCAGCTCTGTCTGGACAGATAGAAGTAGTAGACCATTCTCTACTGCACCTGCCACTACACTATGCTGAACCTAATCACATGCTATGAAGGATCCTGCCCCCTTAAAAGGTTATTTTTAAAAATCAGACCTCGCCAGGTGGTGGTGGCGCACGCCTTTAATCCCAGCGCTCGGGAGACAGAGGCAGGTGGATCTCTGTGAGTTTGAGGCCAGCCTGGTCTACAAGAGCTAGCTCCAGGACAGACACCAAAGCTACAGAGAAACCCTGTCTTGAAACAACAACAACAACAACAAATCAGACCTCTTCATTTGTTCTGGAGAGTAGTCTGAGACAACTCAGGAGGATTGCTCAGGGATTTGGTCAAGGGATGAAAGCTGCTCTCTGAAGCTCTTCTGCCCTCACCTCCCCTTCTCAGGGTCAGTCTGTCGGCCCTCTTCCTGCCCCTCATCCTCTCCCTCCTTCCCTCCCTCCCTCCCTCTCTCCAATCTCCCCCTCTTCCTCTCCCTCCTCTTAAAGCCATACGTTTAGATCTGCATAAACTGTATTTTGTCTAGTGTCCTTCCTTCCACCTCCAGGACTGATCATGGCTTGAGGCAATTTATAATAAACCTGAAAAGAATTTGTATCAGCTTTCTTTATGGAAGGACTGCTGCAGCTTTTCGCTTTCTCACTGCTGGAATGTATGGTTTATAGGGTTTCCATTAGCACACATTAACTATATGTAATGTTACACAGTAACATTCTCATTCGTGTACATAATGTATCTTGTTCATACTCCATACACAGACCTTTGCTCTCTCCTGTCCCTCTGTAGGCCCATATTTCGGTATGGCACAAGAGCCATAGGCCTGGTCTGAGGTGGTCACGTAGCTTCGCAGACAAGCTGTCTCCGCCTAACAATAGTGGGGATGTGCTGCTCCTTCCACTTTTGTTATTAATGTAGATCGCCTGAGGAGAGGTGTTGGCTGAAGCTGATCAGGACGTTTGGTGCTCCTTCCTTTTGTAATTTGGAGGATGTCTTACAGAGATGCTAATTCAGGCCTAGTGACAGCTAGCATACTCTCAAACAGGTAGATGCAAACGTGATAAAAGGCCATTCACCTGGTTACCTAGGAGGTAGCCTAATGTATTCCCCCCCCCAACTCAATTGTTGTGATGATATATAAACTGTTTGGAGAATAAACGGGGAGATCTTGCCCTTCAAGGATGACCTTGTAAGCTGCGTCTGATTATTCCTCACGACTCCGTACCCGTCTAGTTAGGGAAAGATAATGTTATATGTTGGAGCCACACCGGCTCTCGACATCCCTCTCCCTCTCTCCTTGACTCCTTTCATCTGTCATGTCTGTGTCTCCATGAGCTTCATTAGAGTTCTTGACAGGAGAAGGAGGGCTGGTGTCAGTAAGGGGTGGGAGAATAACACTGTCACTGTAGACATCAGCAATGACCTCGGAAGGAGGGACAGGTACGAACTGTCCAATCAGGGGCGCTAAGAGGTAGCTCCTTGTCTGCCAGCCATCTTTCTTCCAGGAGGCTCTCAGCAACCAACTGAGAGAGTCTGAGACCGTTTAGCTTCTGTTAGGGTCGAGAGAAGAGCCCCCCCAGGAAAGATCAACAGCCACATACGCAATAAACAAGAGTGCTTTCTTAATTCCAACACTGGGGTGGCACATGGCAACCTCCAAGAAGGTTGCTAAGCTCCTTTTAAGTGGAGTTAGGCGGAATTCCAGGTTCCGAGGGAGGAGGGATTAATCTGGGGCTTGATTGGTGGAGGAAAGTTGGTCTGCGGGCTAATTGGTGGGAGGGTCTGCTAGTGGTTCATTCGGACCTTCCAGCAGCAAGGTTAGGGAAAGGCTACCTTTAGTTATCAGGAGGCGGGGGGGGCGGGGGCGGGGGACGGGGGTTAGCGGGGGGGGTGGCTAAGGGGGTGGCGGGGGGGGGGCGATGCCTGCTGAGCCAACAGAGGGGCTCTGGGAACCTGAGCCAGCAGAAGAGGCCGTGGGGTACCTGCTGAGCTAGCAGAAGGTAGTTTTTAACTTGTGGTTTTCCTGAGGACTGTTTATCTCTGTCCCATTTTAGTGAACCTAAGGCCTGGTCTCTGTCAAGAGAACCTGTCTTGGCTTTGGTCTTCCCCGACCCTCTCAGCCTTTCTAGGCTGTGTGACATCTATCCCTTGAGATCCTTAGGACAGGAAACCCCCGGCGCAGAAAAAGTATGGTTGTATGAGTTACCCAATCAGGAGTCTCAGCTGGCGGAGCGGAAGCTGCTTACCGGGCAGCCTTCTTCCTGGCCCCTTCTTCCTCGCAGCTGTGGGTGTCCCAAGTGGCTGAGCCTCTGAGGTCCTGTGAGCGCCAGCACAGGAGCCTCCGTGGGGCCGTGGCAGCCCTGGGCGCAGACATGGTGAGCGTCGGGTGAGCGAGGCGGGCAGGCAGGGCTGTGCCAGCACCTTCGGTCCCTGGCGGCAGCATCAGGGCATCCTCCCTGCAGGAGCCTCTGCGAAGCCGCCCCCGGGACTCCCACGGCGCTGCAGAGGGGCTGAGACGCGGCTTCGCTCTGTTGTCTCCCAGTTCTGAAGAGTGGCCTTTCCGCTTGGGGACCTCCTCCAGTGAGACAAAAGCGGAATTCAGTGCTTCACCACAGAAAAATATTTCGAGGCTGGATGATGTGAAGCAGAGTTGGAGGTTTAGGGGTTTAAGAGGCAGTTCTTGTGTGAGAGACTTCACGTCCCGGCTGCACGGAGGCCAGAGCAGGACATCTGGTGGCTTGTTTTGTCTAGTTCCACCTTATTCCTGTGAGACAGGGTCTCCCACTACACCCATGGCTAGGCTGACAACTAGCAAGCTGCGGTGATCCTCCAGTCACTATCCCCACCGCGCTGGATTTACAGTCGTCTATGATGGCGCCTAACTTGGCTTAGGCATTTGAGAACTCAGGCCCTCACCCTTACTCAGCGAGAACTCCTGACTACTGGGTCATCTCTCCAGCCCCAAAAGGCATGTTAATATAGCTCTTAAGACAGAACTATAGGGAAGACTGAGACTTACCCAGGTGTGTTGGGTTCTCAAGAGGCAGTAATAGCTGTTTTCACAGTGGGTACATATAGGTCTTTGGAGGCACTCATGTTTAGAACTGTAATATCCACTTGGTAGACTATTCCTTTATAGAGTGCGCTGTGACTAACTTTATCCCTTCATACTGAGCTCTGAGGCAAGACCCTTTCCGTTTTTCTCATCTCTGTGCTTCTGGTACTAGAGGGCTTATCTTTCACTCTTGGGTTAAGAACGTTTGTGCCCTTTTCCAGTAGCGAATACTCTTTTGAAACTAACTGAACTGTTAACTTGTGAACAGGTTCAAATTACAGTAAATTGCAAGTGTATCAGTTTGTTTCGAGACTGGATCTTACATATCCTAGGCTGTCCATAAACTCACTTTATAACCAAACTTTACTTTGAATTTCTGATCCACTTGTGTCCACCTTCCAAGTGCAGGGATTAAATGAGCACATGACCGCTACCACCTGCCACACTGGGAATCAAATCCCAGGCTCATGCTTACTATGCAAACATCCTACCATCTGAGCTACAACCACAGCCCCATATCAAGTTGTTTATTATTATTATTATTATTATTATTACTATTATTAGTTATTATTTTATGTTTTTTCAAGACAGGGTTTTGATGGAGGAGTGTCTATGTGTTACTTTCATTGATTAATAAAAAACTGCCTTGGCCCTTTAAGAGACAGAAAATTAGGTAGGTGGAGTAGACAACAGAATTGTGGGAGAAAGGAAGCAGAGTTGGGGAGACGCTTCAGGCAGTCGCCATATGCAGTCGCCATGCCTCTCCTCTCCGAGATGGAAGCAGGTTAAGATCTCTCTTGGTAAGCAACCACCACATGGTGCTACACAGATTACTAAATATGGATAAAAACAAGATGTGAGAATTAGATAATAAGAGGCTGAAACAAATGGGCCAGGCAGTGTTTAAAAGAATACAGTTTCCGTGTAATTATTTCAGGTAAAGCTAGCCGGGTGGTGGATGCAGCCTCGCTGCTCCATTAACAGGGTTTCTCTGTTTAACAGCTCTGGCAGTCGTGGAACTCAGTCTGTAGATGAAGCTGGCCTTGAACTCACAGAGATCCACCTGCATCTGACTCCCAAATGCTGGGATTAAAGACATGCACCACCACTGTTTGGCCAAATTTATTATTGAATAGCCTTTCTGTGAACATAACATAATTATTTAGTTCACTGAACTTTGTCCTCATTGGTATAAAATGGGACCCACTTAGTATTTATTTGACTGCTATTTACCAAGTGACTCTGTCTTTCTTTACATATGGTTTAAATATTTAGTAATCATCTCAGCTTTGATGATAGGATTCAGTTTATACACAGCCCCCACCTTCTCTATTGCTTGTGTCACCTCCATTAATTTTGATAACATTAAATTTGTCAGGACATTTAACTTCTGTTTTCTTCCTTTCAAATTCACAATTTTACATTAAAATGTTTATAATTTGTAAGGTTTACCCTTCCCTTTTGATTCAGCCTTTCTACCTCCAGGAATAGGTATCCCAGGAACCTAAACCAATATGCTTTACTAGTCAGGTAGACAATCCAGCTTGCCCTTCCAAACAGACTATATCTGATTACAAATAGACCAGACTCAGAGCTTCCCCCAAGGAATAGGAAGCAGTAGCTTGTTCTCAGGGATACTGGAAATCCAGGATGCTACCTGTCAAAGAGCTGAGCACTCCTCAGTTGTGGTGGCACATGTTTGTTTAATCTCAGCTCTGGAGGCAGAAGCAGGCAGATCTCTGTCACTTCCAGACCTGATCTGAGTAGGAAGTTCCATACCAGCCAGGACTACATAGTAAGATTCTCTTTCAAAGGCGAAGAATGGGAGCTGAACAGTAGGCACCAGGTGCAGGGTGACTTACACACCTGTTCATTGTGTGTGCTTTCACTACCCAGAATAGGGGAATGTCGAAACACTGATCTATCCTGATGATGATGCAGGTCCTTACCTCAGTAGTGAGCAGACTAAATAGCATTCCCATGACAACTTGGAAGATGAAATTAGTGTAGGAATCCGCAGAAGGCAGGAACCCTGCTCTGGGTTGCTGTATTTGTCCATTCACTTGCTCTTTAATTTAACTTAAAATCCCACATTGGTCTCTGTTTCTTCTGAGTAATTTTTCTGTATCTGAAAAGTAAGCATTGGAGCAGGATTCATTTTTTTCTTTTCTAAGTGGATATACGCATGTGAAAGCCCAAGGTTGATATCAGGAATCATCCTCGGTCACTCTTGCACGCTATTCATTGTAGCAGGGCCTTAAACCCAGGGCTCACCACCATGTCTAGTGGTAGCAAGCCAGCCTTGCTCTAGAGACCTCATGTCTCCAACTTCCAAGGCTATGATTACAACCAGGCCACAGAGGTCTCCATAAGTTATAAACTGATTGGCCCATTAGCTCAGGCTTCGTATTAGCTCTTATAACATATCATAATCCATTATCCTTATCTATGTTAGCCACATGGCTCAGTACCTTTTTCAGTGAGGCAGGTCATATCTTGCTTCTTCCATGATCTGGGCAGGACTGGGAGGAATGGGCTTCCTTCTTCTCAGAATTCTCCTGTTCTCATTGTGCCCACCTCTACTTCCTATCTGGTTGTCCCACCTATACTTCCTGTCTGGCTACCGACCAATCAGTGTTTATTTAAAACATAATTGACAGATATAGAATTGTTCTTCCCACACCACCTACCCAGCATTTACTGGGTCTCAGGGGACCTAAACTGGCAAGCACTTAACTGCTGAGCCATCAGCCCAGACAAACATTTGGATTCTTTAGTATGCTAGGGGTGCTTTCTGGAATGACTGGATTCTTGGAGATTGCAGCAGAAAAATGTCCATACATATCAGTCCGAGACATCAGATCCCACACACCTGGAAACAGTGATACCCTTGCATTTACTCTGGTCACTAGCACTAAAGCAGAGACACATCTTACATGTAGTGGCCTTTGATACAACCTGGTCCAAAAGGCAGCACTGCAAATGACAGCCCAAGCATTCCTACAAGTCAAGGAAGAATTCCCAATGTCTTCAGTGTTAAATACAGAAGGGAAGCAGCAGATACAGAAGGGAGGTATCACATATTTACCTCCAGGAATGGGTTCTATCAGGATAAAGGGCCTCAGGCAAGGATTGGGACCTTGATTGGAGAGAGCATTAGAAAGGAATAGTATATCATGTTGGGGGTGGGAAGGAGTCTTCAGAAAAAAAAAACCTGAATAAAGGAAACTATGACTTTTCTATCCTGTTGGGGTAGCAATAAACCCTACGCCATGATTATTCCATTTGTAGATAGCCCTACTGGCAAGTAATATGGAAGGGCCAGGTAATACGGTAGGGCCATAAATTAAAGGCTGTGAAAACCACAGCACAGAGCAGCTTCTTAACACTGTCACAGAGGGAGCACTGCTTGGGGGTTGCCACACCAGCTCCAGTGTCGTCTATGTGACATGACTTATGTCATTCGGACCGGATGGGAGCGACATGTCCCTCGGGGCTAGGCTTCCTGGCAGAGTGCTTCAACCCCTGGCCTCATATCAGGCTGTGGGTCTGTGTAGTCTCTTTTATGACTATGGTTTTTTTTGATGTATTAATAGAGCAATATCTCTTGGAAGATGGCTGATAGATGGGGAGGGACTTGATGTCCCAGAGGAACATGACGACAATAGGAAGATAGAAATGGAGCCAACAGTATCGAGTCAGGAAATTAATGACCTACTTACGAATTTAAGTAATAGGCAATCATGGAACCTTTCCACAAAAGATCCACCCATAATTCAGGGCCTTGTGAAGGTGGTCTGGAGGCAAAATGAAAGTTGGGGACATTCTCAATGGATTGCAACAGGAGGAACTGTTTGTGAAAAACCTAGATAGACTTGATTGTAGTAGAAGTGGGCTGCGTCCTGCCGGCTGGGTAGCTTAACCCCCGAAATAACCACACAGAAATTGTATTAATTAAATTACTGCTTGGCCCATAAGCTGTAGCCTCTTATTGGCTAACTCTCACATCTTGATTCAACCCATTTCTAATAATCTGTGTATCACCATGAGGTTGTGGATTACCGGGAAAGATTCAGCATGTCTGACTGGGCAGCTTCATGGCAGCTCTCTCTCGTGCCTTCTTTCTCCCAGAATTAAGTTCTGTCTCCCCACCTACATGAGTTCTGCCCTATCAAAGGGCCAAGGCAGTTTCTTTATTTAACCAATGAAAGCAACAGAAATACAGAAGGACCTCCTATACCATTTTCCCCTTTTTCTGTTTAAACAAAAAGGAAAGCTTTAAGTTTAACATAATAAAATTACATATAACAAAACAGTTATAAAGCAAAAATTACAGTTACAATATTTATATCTATTTTATCTTTTATCATAACAAAGAAAAACTATAACTATAACTAACCATTCTTCAACTCCATCAAAGACTCCAGAAGGATATATTACCTAAGTAAACAAGAAGTAAGCAACTTCCAAAACTCCAGAAATGACAGAGACATCTCTCTTCCTGGACAGTCACCCAAAGTTCTTCTGTACCATTGGGGCATCCATCTTCAGCCCACAGGCCCATAGTATCCAGCAGACTTTTCCATGAGGCAGGAAATTTTAAAGACAGTTCAGTCACTTTTTTCTGTGTCCTGCAGAATGTCTCGCTGACTCTCTCATAAATCAGGAACCCTTAAGGATCATCTCACCTTTAGGAAAGTTCAGAAGTCCTCTCTCTGTGGGTTCTTCATATCCAGTTTATGCAACAGTCCAGGCAAGTGCAGTTTCTTGCCCAAATGGCTATCAAACTCCATAAGGAGCTTCTTTGATGCCCATCTTCCTCTTAAAGTAGATTGGTGCTGCCAGGAGCAGATGTGTCTCATTGTCATGAAAAGCCCTAAGTTATTAAAACATTTTAAATGCCATATTCTGTAGTCTTTGAAAGATATGAAGAATGCCTATCTAACTGAAATATGTCTATGCACATCTAGAAAATCTAACTAACATGACAAAAAACTTGACTATTATAGATTATCCATTAACAACCTATATTTCCTAATTATACATTACATTTTTAAAATGAACTACACAATCACAATACCTTAATCAAGATCAGAAATAGAAGCCGGACAATGGTGGCATACGCCTTTAATCCCAGCACTCGGGAGGCAGAGGCAGGCAGATCTCTGTGAGTTTGAGGCCAGCCTGGTCTACAAGAGCCAGTTCCAGGATAGGTTCCAAAGTTACAGAGAAACCTTGTCTCAAAAAAAGAAAAAAAATCAGAAATACATATATACATAACAAAATTGACCTTAAATTTATATCAACAAAGCAAAATCCATACCAATTTAAATTATTCATATCTATATCATATCCCCCTTTAAATGTAAAAGAATATTTATAAACAATATTTGGGAATATGGGTGCAGTTTTTACTCTCCAAACTTCTTCGTGCTGTATGGGGGTGCTGTTATTCAGATCTTTTATGGTATAACCTGTGTGCTAGGTTCATCTCAGTCATCAGTTGAGTGAAGTAATTTTCTGAAGGTATTCACGGTGACTATTCAGGAGGGCACGGTCTGTCATACCATATTGGTCTAGGAGCAATCCACAGCATCGTATCTTCTGTGAAAAGAAAATAACCTCTTTTCCAAAGCACTATATCCTTAGACCCAAATTTGGAAGTCATGATACCTTTAGAACAGACATGCTGGTTTAGATTAGCACACCACACAACGAAATGTCTCTCTGTATTTAGTTCCTTCACAGTCAAAAAATTCAAAGAAAACACAATAATACACATGATCCAGACTTTCTTTGCATTTTCCATTTTTATGTGGCTTATTTTTCTTTATGGCTTTATTTTGTCTCTTTAAAGGACTTTACCCCTTTTATTAAAAGCATTAACTTCATTTTATTACTATATACTCTTTTTATTTCTTTCCCAAGAATACATATATTACCTAACACTATGACCCATTTAGAGGTCTTTTATGTCTGAATCTGTCCTTATTTGCATTGTCTTGTAATTCTTTACTATCCAGGAGCACTTCTTAAAATGCTAAGCACTTCTTAAAATCTTCTTTAAAAACTTAACTTAGGTATCCACAGTTAAGCATCTGTGGTCAAGGTTAACCAGTTAGCCATCCACAGTTAACAGCATCATGGTCAGTTAAACCAGATATCCACAGTTAACAACATTGTACTAAGATTGTTAAGAGGGCCGGAGAGATGGCTCAGTGGGCTGAGAGTGATTGCTGTTTTCGCACATGACCAGAGCTCAGTATCCCAGCACTCAAAATCTGGGCAGCTCACAATCACTTGTAACTCCAGCTGCAAAGGGCCCAATTGCCCTCCTGTGAACCTCTGTGGGGACACACACACACCACACACAGAATAAACAATATTTTTCTAAAAATTAATCTAAGATGGGTGGGGTGGCACACACCTTTAATCCCAGCACTCAGGAGGCAGAGGCAGGGGATCTCTGTGACGTCAAGGCCCAGCCTGTCTACAGGTGAGTTCCAGGGCAGCCCAGGGAACTACATTTGAGATGGCCTCAGCGGGTAAAGGTGCTTGTGACCAAGCCTGATGACTTCGAAGGAAATAACCAAATCCACAAGTCCCTGACCTCCACACAGGTGTCATGACACAGGTATACTTCCATACGTACACACATGTCTAAAAATGTAAAGATGAATTTATACGTCAGGCACAACACTGCCCTAACAATAAATAACAAGTGACAGAATAAACAGTGATAAAGTTATATGAACAAAATCTCCTCTCTCTCTTTCCCTTACCATTTTTGACTTCTTCTCCCTTCCTCTCCCTTCTCTCCTTTCCCTTCCTGTCCCCCCTCTCTTCCTACCTCTCTTCCACTCTCCGTTTCTCTCCACGACCTCCCTCTGTATCCCAGGCTGGCCTTAAACTCCACACTCTCCCCCACCCAGATGTGCATTCCCAGGTGTGCATCTCCTCAGGTGTCACCTTCAGATATACATCCCCCAAGTATACACTCCCTCAGGTGTGAACAACCAACAGGTGTGCAGCCCCAGGTATACATTCCCCAGGTGTGCGGTGCACTCCCCCAGGTGAGAACCTCCCAGGTATGCATTCCCCAGGTGTGCATTCCCCAGGTGTGCACTCCCCCAGTTGTGCACTCGCCCAGGTATGCATCCCCCAGGTTTGTACTCCCCCAGGTGTGCACCACCTGTTTAGCTTTCAGCTATGTCACCACATTGTTCTTGTTCATCTTGGGATATCAGGAGATGACAGGATGCATATGTGGCCAAAGGGGCTTTGGCACAGGTGCTGAGACAGAGCATGGAGATGCTATTTGAAAATAAGCACCCAGCACCTAGATGCTTAGCCTGAAACTGAGATAGTTAAGTCATGGGTTGATGGAGGAGGGTCATCTGTCTATGTGTTACTTTCCTTGGTTAATAAAGAAACTGAAAATTAGGTAGGCAGAGCAAACAGAACTGAATGCTGGGAGGAAAAAGGAAGTGAGCCATGGAGCCAGCCGCCAGGTCAGACATGCTGAATCTTTCCTGGTAAGCCACCACCTCGTGGTGCTACACAGGTTATCAGAAATGGGTTAATCAAAATGTGAGAATTAGCCAATAAGAGGTTAGAACTAATGGGCCAGGGAAAGTTTAAAAGTGTACAATTTGTGTGTTGTTATTTCAGGTGTAAAGCTAGCCGTGAAGTATCTGGGTGGGACAAAAAGCAGGCCTACTCACCTCATCACTACAAATGGCGCCCAGATGTGGATAACTGAATCCACAGAAAGCCTGAGAAAGCTTGGGAAAGAATAGAGTAAAGCATGTTTTCTTGGTATCAGCAATTTCTTGGGTTTGCTCTGCTTGCTAGAGGCAAGTAAGCGCTTTCATCTAAGAGAGGCTTCCTGACTCAGCTTTAGCTGCCAAGCTTGCAGCTCTTTTAAGTGCCACGAAACACTTAAACGGTGTCTTTGTTGTTGATGAAAAGCTGAAAAGCATGCTTTTCAGTTTTCAGCCATAGCAGGAAAAAAACTGTGCCATTTTAAAATGCTGACTTTCTGGGCAGTACTGCCAGGGCAAACTCTGACTCTTTTAGGCAGGCAGTCCGACTGAGTGTGGTCTGTGAGCAGAATGCTGCAGCTTGCTTGCTGGCAGGGACCTTGAAATGCCATAGAGTTGTGGCAATAAAATGGCTACAGCCCGGTTACCTTGCCATGAGGCTGGAAAGCTAAGGAATGGCTGGATCTAGCCACCCAAATCACGGCTTAAATCCCTCTCCATAAAGGATCATGAGGTCAGAAAAAGCGAGATATACAGTAAAGAGAGATTCAAAGACAAAGAAAACCTCTAAATGGTTTACAGTGTGTTAAAATATATGCAGGCTAAAGGTTAAAGTTCTTAAAAGTAAAAAAGAAAAAAGGGAGTAGTTGGGTGTGGTAGTACATACCTTTAATCCCAACACTTGGGAGGCACAGGTAGATTGACCTCTGTGATTTCAAGGGGTAGAGGTAGATTGACCTCTGTGACTTCAAAGTGTGGTAGCACACACCTTTAATCCCAATGCCTGGGAGGCAGAGACAGACAGATCTCTGTGAGTTCAAGGTGTTGTAGCACACATCTTTAATCCCAGCACTTGGGAGGCAGAGGCGAGTGGATCTCTGTGAGTTCAAGGACTCTACAGAGTTATTCCAGGACAGAGATATACAAAGAACCTGTCTCAAAAAAGTAAAAATAAATGAAATAGAGGTTAAAATAAAGATGCACAAATATGGAAAATACACAGAGAATCTTGATACTGTATGCTACTATGCTCTCTTTGAATTGTTTTAATGCTGAGGAGGGAGCAACGGCTGCTAAAAGATATTTGTTTATAAATGCTGCTGAACTAATCCAATATAGATATTTTGAAAATACATTGACTTCAAAATTTGGATCTAAGGTTATGATGCTTTGGAAAAGTTCTTTTGTTTTCACAGAGGATGAGACCCTGTGGATTGCTTCTATCCCAATATGGTATGATAACCTCCTGAAAGGTTGCTGTGAACACCCTCAAAAAATTACTTCACTCAACTGCCAACTGAGATGAACCTGGCACACAGGTTACACCATGAAAGATCTGATTAACAGCACCCCCATACAGCACGAAGCAGTTTAGAGAGAAAAAAACTGCGCCCATGTTCCCAAATATTGTTTATAAATGTTCTTTTACATTTAAAGAGGGATATGATATAGATATGAATAATTTGCATTGGTATGGATTTTAAGGTCAATTTTGTTATATGTATATGTATTTTGATATTGATTAAGGTATTGTGATTGTATAGTTCATTTAAAAATGTAATGTATAATTAGGAAATATAGGTTGTTAATGGATAATCATCGATAATAGTTAGGCTTGTAGTCATGTTAGATTTTCTAGATATATAGAGATATATTTCAGTTAGAAAGACATTCTTCATATCTTTCAAAGACTGCAGAATATGGCCTGTGGGCTGAAGATGGATGCCCCAATGGTACAGAGGAACTTTGGGTGACTGTCTAGGCAGTGAGATGTCTCTGTCATTTCTAGAGTTTGGAAGTTGCTTATTTCTTGTTTACTTACGTAGTATTATATCCTTCTGGAGTCTTTGATGGAGCTGAAGGATGGATAGTTATACTTTTCCTTAGTTATGATAAAAGATATTTAGTTATATAAAAGATATAAATATTGTAACTGTAATTCTTGCTTGATAACTGTTTTGCTATATGTAATTTTACTATGTTAAAGTTAAAGCCTTTCTTTTTTGTTTAAACAGAAAAGGGGGAAATGATGGAGGAGGGTCATCTGTCTATGTGTTACTTTCATTGGTTAATAAAGAAACTGCCTTGGCCCTTTGATAGGACAGAAAATTAGGTAGGTGGAGTAAACAGAACTGAATGCTGGGAGGAAAAAGGAAGTGAGGCAGATGCCATGGAGCCGGCTGCCAGGTCTGACATGCTGAATCTTTCCCAGTAAGCCGCCACCTCGTGGTGCTACACAGGTTATCAGAAATGGGTTAATCAAAATGTGAGAATTAGCCAATAAGAGGCTAGAACTAATGGGCCAGGCAGTGTTTAAAAGAATACAATTTGTGTGTTGTTATTTCGGGTGTAAAGCTAGATGTGAGGGAGCCAGGCAGGACAAAAAGCAGGCCTGCTCACCTCATCACTACAATGGGTGGTACAACATGGGCACACTGAAGAGAGGGGCACTCCCATCCTGGGAGGGATGGAGTGGAACAGCATAAGATATAATCACGTGGGAGAATGCCAAATGATTGGGAATTTGAGTTTTACAGATACGGCTCCATGGTTAAGAGCACTGACTGGCTGCTCTTGCAGAGGACCCAGGTTCAGTTCCCAGCATCTACATGGAGGTTCACAACCATCTGTAATTCCAGCTCTAGGGGATCCAACAACTTCTACCTTCCACAGTCACTGTACACACATGGTGCTCAGGCACACATGTAAGCAAGCATTCATACGCATACAACTAAAATAAAATAATTTAAATCTTAGGATTTGTTTTTTGAACTTTCCTTTTTTCTTTTACATTTTAATGAATTTATTTTGTGTGCACAAGTGGGCATGGTTGCTGTGGCAGACATGTGGACTCAGAGCAGGTTATGCAAGAATCCATTTGCTGCTTCCACCATGCGAGTCCCAGGGACCAAAGTCAGGTGGTCAATCTTGGTGGACAGCCTAGAGTCTGGAATTTTCTACTTGACATTGTTTTGGGCCATGCATGTTGCTTGTGATTGACTGAAGTTGCAGGAAGCAGGAGTGTGATGGGAAGACCAGAGGTTGGCACCTGTGCAGTGTGCAGGATAGACAGAGCCAGGGCCCAGGGCACAGATAGGGCAGGACTTAGGACTGGAGGAGAAGCAAGAAGGAAGGAGCTCGGAACCACCAGTGGATCACACGTGAGTTGTGGCCAGTGAGAGGTAATCAGGTCACAACACTGGAATGGATAATTGGTTCCATCTTGGAGGCTGGAGAGATGGTTCAGTGGTTAAGAACATTTGCTGCCCTTGCAAAGGATCTGCGTTTGGTTCCCAGCACCAGGAGATCTGACGCTGCCCTCTCCTGGCCCCTTTGGGCAACTGCACTCACACACACAGACACACATACAAACACATACACACAAATATACCAGAATACCCAGGTAAAAAAAAATAATTCTTAGAAAATTAATTCTTTCACCCAAGTATTAACTCTGTCCATCCTGCTTGGCTCCAAGACTGGACAAGATCTGGTGTGACCAGGATAGCAGTTAGGAAGAAATGATTAATTCTATAACTAGAATTACAGGAGTGATTCAATCACCATGAAAATGTGGTGGTTGTGATGGGGGAGGCCAGCTGTAAAGCTGTCTGTTCTCCCTCCTTCCTTCCTCTGTCCCTCCTTGCCTTGCTCTTTCCCATCCACCATGGGTGAGGGCCATTCTGCAAGGACAGCTCAGTAGCCAAGAGTACTTACTGCTCCTCTGGGGGACTTGAATTTGGTTTCCAGCACCATTTCAGGTGACTCGCAGTCAACTGTAACTCCAGTTCTAAGGGTCTAATGTCTTGTTCTAGGCTCCATGGGCACTGCACACATGCATGCACTCGCACGCGTGCGCACACACACACAGCCTAAAGCAAACAACTATTTTGTAGACAACTTCGGGAGAATAAAATTGGTGAATTAAAGCCATGTGGTGAATGTTTGGGCAGTTTAGGACAAAGGAGCTTAACTTCTGCCCTTCTGAACAACTCCCAACCCTGGGGCTACCCAACAAAGAGTGTCTTCCTTCGGAAAAGGGTTCCCAGGGCACCTTTCATGTCCCTGTTCCTCAGGGTATAGATGAAGGGGTTCAGCATGGGGGTGACCACGGTGTACATCACTGCAGCTACTGTGTCCTTCTGGGCTGTGTGGGAGGATGTAGGGCTGAAGTACACCCCAATGAGTGTCCCGTAGAACAGGGATACCACGGAGAGATGGGAGCCACAGGTGGAGAATGCCTTCTTCTTCCCTCCCGCAGATGTGATCTTCAGCACTGTTGCGAAGATGCGCGTGTAGGAGATCAAGATGCCCACGAAGGGGGTGATGACAGGCAGTGCACCCACGGTGTACACCATGACGTTGTTGAGAGACGTATCTGAACAGGCCAGCTTCAGCAGCGGGCTGAGGTCACAGAAGAAGTGGGGGATCTGGTTGCGGGTACAGAATGAGAGGCGAGTCAGCAGGACTGTGTGGGTCAGGGCATTTGCAAAGGCTGAGGTCCAGGAGGCAGTAACCAGGAGGCCACAGAGGCGGGGCGTGATGGATGTAGTATAGTGTAGAGGGTGGCAGATGGCCACGTAGCGGTCATAGGCCATGGCAGTCAGCAGGAAGCTGTCGATGCCGGCAAACCAGATGAAGAAAAACATCTGTGTGAGACAACCAGAGTAGGAGATGCTTTTGTGTCCTGACACGTGGTTGGCCAGCATCTTGGGGATGGTGGTAGAGGTGAAACAGATGTCTACAAAGGCCAGGTTGGCCAGGAAGAAGTACATGGGGGTGTGGAGCCTGGGGTCAGTGGCAATGGCCAGGATGATGAGCAGGTTCCCCAGGTCTGTGAGTAGGTACATGCTCAGGAAGACTGCAAAGAGCAGCTCCTGCTGCCTGGGGTCCTGTGACAGGCCCAGCAGCAGGAATTCGGAGACCCCGCTGAGGTTGGCGCCTTCCATGGCAGGCCTAGAATAAGTAAGAAACTGGATCTGTGCACTGACCGAGGTTCGTCCTTCTGCCTGTCGTGCCCCCCCACCAACCCCTCACCCCCGTATACCTAGATTGTATCCCTTTCTTTGCTCAGATGAGACCCTCACGGGGGAATTCTAGGCAGGGGCTCCACCCTGAGCCATGCCCCCAATCCCTCACTGGGGATCCTAGGCAGGGGCTCCACCCTGAGCCACGCCCCAGCCCCTCTCTGGAGATTCTGCAGTAGAGCTTCTGCCTAGAGTCCCACAGTAATAGAGCGGGATGACTCGGTGGCAGAGTGTTCTCTTAGCATGCACAAGGCTCCTGAAGGGGAAAAGGTAAAAGCAGTGCTATGTAGGAGCGGGTACGTTGTCTGAGATAGCGCGTTTATCAGATTTCCAACACTGTCACAAAAGCTTGAGACAACCAATGCACAGCAGGACAGCTTATCTAGGCTCAGAGCACCCGCGGCTCCAGTCCCAGCCTTGTGCCTGGCTGGGGCAGTGTGAAACAGTCTGCTGTGGTGGGTGTGGCCGAGGAAGAGAGAGAAGGAGGGGGCCAGTGCCCCAGTGCCTTTCCCACTAGGCTCTGCCCCCTAAATGTGTCACTGTTTCCCTATAGTGAGAAAGGCTGATGACCAAGTCTTTTTATTAACATTATTATTTACTATTATTATTACTATTATTTTGATTTTTCAATACAGGGGTTCTCTACGTAGTCCTAGCTGTCCTGGAACTCGCTCTGTAGACCAGGCTGGCTTTGAACCCAGAGACCCATCTACCTCTGCCTCCCAAGTGCTGGGACTAAAGTTGTATGCTATCCCTGCCTGGCTTGTTTTTATTTTTTTCTTTGAGATACAGTCTCACTATATAGTTCTGGCTTCCCTTGAGCTCACAGTGCTGGGGTTATAGACATGCACCACCATGTCTGGCTCCAGTGTTTGTTTTTCCATCTCCTCCCCTCCAGTCTCTCTCTCTCTCTCTCTCTCGCTCTACGTCTATCCTCGCTCTTCCTTTCTTTCTTTGCTTCTCTTCTCTCTTCCCCTCTTTCCTTCTTTACGTTCTCCCTCCGCTCTCTCAGTATAGCTCGAGAGAATATGGCGATATTTGAGATACCATTTTTGGTATGTATAGATTTTCTGCTCTTGCCTATTCTTCCCTTTCATTTCCAGCTTCTAGTTCACAATGGCCTGTAATTTTAGCTCCTGCTCTGGGCTCTTAGGACATTGCACACACATGTATGTGCCCTCCCCCTGACAAACACACAGACACATACGTCAAAAAGTGAAACAACTCTGCTTTTTTTTGAAGCAGGGTTTCTCTGTGTTGCACTGGCCCAGACTAGCCTCAAACTCAGAGATCCATTTGCCTTTGCCTCCTGAGTACTGAGATGAAAGGCATGCGCCACCACCGCCCCACAAAACAACTCTTTTTAAAAGAAAAATGGAAGAAAGGGATTTGAGCAGCCAGGCATGGCGTTTGCACACTGGTCCTCCAGCAGGGGTATCCGGAGGCCTGCCCCCATCACATGGCCTTCCAGTACCTTCATAAATGTTATTTTGTTGCGTGCTTTGATGTTGTAAAACGCTAAATTGTGTCACTTTAAACCTTTCCCCACCCAGGTCTCCAGCGTTTTGAGGGAAACTTCAGGACCTTCAGGCATCACCCCAACTCTGGATGTGAACAACATGAAGACTCTGTGGATTGGAGGGGGCACCGCGCTCCCTCGCGGGGACAGTGAGAAGCACCATAGAGAGCACAGATGCTTCGACAACAGCTCCCTCTTCCTCTCCCCTCTTTTCCCTCCCTTTCCTCTATCCCTCCTTCTTTCCTTCTTCCCTTCTCTCTCCTTCCTCCATCTTCTCTCCTCTCTCTTCTCCCAGCTCCTCCTCCCCTTTTTGTGCGTAGAAGATGAACCCAGGACCCATCACAAGCCAGGCAAGCACTTTTCTACTGAACCACACACACAGCTACAACTCCTTCCCAGCTCATTGAGATTTTTGAGAGTCATGGCTCAAGGCAGACGTTCAGTGTGTATGTCTCACTGTGTAACCCTGGCTAGCTTAGCAGGACTATTCTCCTGCCTTAGCCTCCTTGGTCGTGGGATGATAGCTGTGCCATCATGACAGGGTTGCTTGATTATACTTTGGGTTTTATCCTGTTGTAGACAGGGTCTAGATATGCAGGTCAGAATGGCTGAGGACTCTCTGTACTCCTGCCTCCTGCCTCTTCAGGGCTTGGATAGATGGTGAGGACCATCACTTCCAGTCTCAATGTCCAGAGTTAATGTTTTCTTTTTCTGTCTGGTTGGATCCATCTAGTTGCTATGTGCCTTAGGTTACTTTCTTTTTAAAAAAGATTTATTTATTTAGTATGTATAATGTTTTGCCTGCATGTCAGAAGAGGGCACCAGATCTCATTATAGATGGTTGTGAGCAACCATGTAGTTGCTGGAAATTGAACTCAGGATTTCTGGAAGAAAAGCCAGTACTCTTAACCTTTGAGCCATCTCTCCAGCACCCCCCTCTTTTTTTAAATGATTTATTTATTTTTATGTGCATTGATGTTTTGTCTGTGTATATGTCTGTGTGAGGGTGTAGAATCCCCTGGAGGTGGAGGTACAGGCAATTGTGAGCTCCCATGATGGTGCTGGGACTTAGTTTGCTTTCTACCATGACCAAGGCCAGGCAGTGGTGATGCACACCTTTAATCCCAGCACTCAGGAGACAGAGGCAGGTCCATCTCTGTGAGTATGAGGCTAGCCTGGTCTACAGAGCTAGTTCCAGGACTGCTAGGACTGTTACCTAGAGAAACACTGCCTTGAACACCTCTCCTCAAAGAAAAAAAATCCAGCATGAGCAAAAAGAACTTGGTGAGGAAAGCATTTATTTGGTTACACATCCTGAATCACAGACCATTGACGGAAGCAAAGGCAGGAACTCACTCAAGCAGGGCAGGAACCTGGAGGCAGAAGCTGAAGCAGAGACCGTGGAGGGTGCTGCTTACTGGTTTGTTCCCCATGGCTTGCTCAGTCTGCTTTCTGATAGAACTCAGGACCACCAGCCCAGGACTGATGTTGTCCTTCCACATCAATCAAGAAAATGTGCCTCAGGCTTGCCCACAAGCTCATCCAGAGGCATTTTCTCAGCTGTGGTTCCCTCTGCTCAGACAACTCTAGCTAGGGTCAAGCTGAGCAAAGTGACCAGGACACCGTGTGTCTTGTGGATGTTCATCTTTCATGACACTGAGGACATAAGAACAAATTTAGGGCTAGTGAGAGGACATGCTGGGCAGAGGCTGGCCATCAAGGCTTGTAGTGAGGAGCATGGGTCGCGTTCCTGCCGCCCTGCTCCCAGTTGTGTGGCTAGCTTATGCCACGAAATAACAACACACAAACTGTATTCATTTAAACACTGCCTGGCCCATTAGTTCCAGCCTCTTATTGTCTAATTCTCACATCTTGCTTTAACCCATATTTAGTAATGTGTGTAGCACCACGAGGGGTGGCTTACCAGGAAGATTCTAGCCTGCATCCATCTCAGAGAGGACAGTCATGGCGATTGCTTGATGTGTCTGCCTCATTCCCAGCATCCTGTTCTGTCTACTCCACCCACTTATGTTCTGACCTATCAGGCGAAGCAGTTTCTTTATTAATTAACCAATGAAATCATCAGATAGGTAGAAGACACACTTACATCTAAGGCTGACTTGATTTTGATCCCTGAGATCAACATGGCGGAAGACCTGACTGCCGAACGTTGTTCTCTAACTACCTGCACACCAGCTAAATACATTACTAGTAATAAAAAAGTAATTTAAAACAAACTTAGTTTGACTGTTAAGATTTGCTAATGTGTACAAACACTCCACCACTGAAGATCAAGACACTTTGCCCTTTTCTAGATATGGTGATGCAGACATGTTATTCCAGTTTTCTGGGAGGCTGAGGCAGAAGAATCACAAAACAGAGTGAATTCAAGGATAGGCCTTGTCACAAAAGAAAAAGAAAAAGGTGAACTGGGGGTGTGGCTCAGGGGTAGAGCTCCTGCCTACAACCCCCAGTGAGTGACTGAGCCATGGCTCACAAGTTGAGTCCCTGTCTAAGTCACTAATAGCAGTACAGACACTTTCCACTTGAAATCCTGAGTTGAGCAATCTTACTGAAGCCTTGGGTCTCCTGTCAATGATAACAGAAGCTTAAAAATGACAGCACCACTGGGTAGTGGTGGCACATGCCGTTAATCCCAGCACTCAGGAAGGAGAGGCCAGCCTGGTCTACAGAGTTATATCCAGGACACCTAGGGCTACACAGAAACCCAACTTGAAAAACAAACAAAGAAACAAATGGCAGCATCAATTAGTGACAGAGCTGATAGCCCTTGGTGAGTTCTCATTCCCCCACTCAGCTCGATCACTATCAAAACAGCAGAATAATTCGTATATGGCCTGGCTAGCGAGGGTCACCCTGACTCACTGTCTTCTACTTAGGTAAAATCTGACCTAAGCAAAATTACTGCCAAGGTCAGCAGAGGCTGGAAGTTTCAGAGTCTTGTTGGCTGTTCTTTGTGGATTTTAGACGTTGGATCCTGGAGTCCTGGCCTGTGACGACTTCTTTTCTTCTTCTTCTCCTCCTTCTCCTCCTCCCCCTCCTCCCCCTCCTCCTCTTTCTTCATTCACCTCTTTTTACTTCCTCCTCTTCCTCCTTCTTTGAGACAGGATCTCACTATGTATCCCTGGCTGGCCTGGAACTCACTAAGTAGACAAGGCTGGCCTTGAACTCACAGATACATACCTGCTTCTCTCTATCTAGATCGCTGGGATCAAAGGCATGTGCATCATGCCCTGCATGCCTTGTGACTTTCATAGAGAGAAATGAAGAGAGAAAGATTTGTTCACTCCTGATAGACACTAATCACAGACCAAAGAAATCACTCCACCCAGTCTAGTTTAGTGCACCAATGCGTTTATTGGGGTCACCTAGAGAGTATGGGTCACTCAAGGCAGCTCCCAAAGTTCACCCTGGATAATGGTCGACTCACAAAAGCTGTGGCACTTGCGGACAGCTCCACCTCATAGTCCCCACTCTAGAAGTTCTTACTGCTTTATAGCCTCATGGAGGGGTCTAGCAAATCCTGTAAATTTGAGGAGTTTCCTGAGACTTGTAAGTTTTGTTTATTTCCTTCATATATGATATGAACCTTTGTCCTTCCTCCGGGAGTTTGGAGGAAATCACCAGACAACAATCCCTGCCTGACTGCAAAAATGTTAGTCATGGGTGAGGCAGGTTGACTATTAGAGCTGCCACTGTTTGCTTTCTGTTGCTATAACACAGTGCTGTAGACTGATAACTTATGAGGAAAAGAGGTTTATTTTGCTTTGTGGTTCTGCGAATACAAGGGTGAGGGGCCACATCTGTTAATGGTTCTTTTTTGGAACAGTCCAGATTTGCTTTAAACTCAATATACCAGAGAATGACCTTGGACAGCTTTTTAATTTCTTTGTTTTTGTTTGTTTGTTTTTGTTTGGTTGGTTTTTTGAGACCTGGTTTCTCTGTAACTTTGGAGCCTGTCCTGGAACTAGCTCTTGTAGACCAGGCTGTCCTCAAACTCACAGAGATCTGCCTGACTCTGCCTCCTGAGTGCTGGGATTAAAGGCGTGCGCCACCACTGCCCAGCAGCTCTTTAATTTGTATTTACCATTATTTTTCATGTGTGGCATTATGGAATTTGTGTATGCACCTTTGCATATATGTATCTGTGTGTGCACATGTGGAGGCCTGGGGTTGATGTTAGGATTCCTCTTCCACTCCTCCACCTTATTCTAGATCACCGATGTAGCTAGTCTGTCTAGCCAGCTTGCTCTGGGGAATCCCATCTCTGCCTTTGGAGGCTGGATTAGAAGTGGGCTATCACGACCAGCCAGCATTTGTGTGGGCTCTGGGGATCTGAACTCACATCATTCTGTTTATATGGCAAGTACTTCAGGGCTGCAGCCATTTCTGCGGGCTGACTGTAAAATTTCAATTCTCCTGCCTCCACCTCTACAGTGCTGGGGTGACAGGTGTTTCACCATGCACAGCCTAAAACACCTGCCCTCCTGTTTAAATAATTTACAAAACATTTATTATGTGTGTATGTGCCATATGTGTGTGGGTGCCCAAGGAGCTGGAGGAGAGAATTGGATCTCCTGGAGCTGGAGTTACAGACGGTTGTGGGCTGTGTGATGTGGGTGCTGGAAACCCAACACAGGTCCTCTACAGGACCAGCAGGTGCTCTAAACGGCTGACTCACCCGCCTTCCCCTTAATGCATTATTATTATCATTACTATTATTATTATTTTGTTTTTTGAGACAGGATTTCTCAGTGTAGCCCTGGCTGTCCTGAAGCTCACTCTGTAGACCAAGCTGGCCTTGAACTCACAGAGGTCCACCTGCCTCTGTTTTCTGGGTGCTGGGATTAAAGGTATTTGCCCCACTGCCTGGCTAAATGTATTTTTTGAGGCAGCTTCTTGCTATGTGTCCCATGCTGGCTGAGACTTGAGGTGCCCTTCCTGCCTTGGTGCCCCTGTACGAGTGCAGGGATGACAGGCATGCACCTCGAGCTGGAGTATAACTCCTAGCTTTCACACAGAAGTGAGACGTGCACCCTGGAGGAGGAAGCTGGCCAGTTGCAGTAAACCACGCATGTATACAGCCTCACAGAAGGACTCCTGGGAAAACCAGCATCCCAGAACGTCACTGCTTCACCCTGAAGTCTGCCCTGCCCATGGCCTTGACGAAGGCCATTCGGACTTCTCTGTTCCTCAGGCTGTAGATGAGGGGGTTGAGGGTGGGTGTGATGAGGCTGTAGAAGAGGGATACCATGTTGTCCTGTTGTGGGCTGTGGTAGCTGCCCGGGACCATGTACATGAACACGGCTGCCCCGTAAAAGAGAGCCACTTCAGCCATGTGTGACGAGCATGTGGTGAAAGCCTTGTGTCTAGCTTCGGCTGAGCGCATGCGCAGCACAGCCCCCAGAACATGGCCATAGGAGGTAAAGACGAGAGACAAGGGCAATAGTAAGATCAGCACCCCGGAGACGGATAGTGCCAACTCATAGGCGGAAGTGTCCGCACACGACAGCTTGAGGAGAGCTGGCAGCTCACAGAAGAAGTGGTCCACGGTGTGTGAGGCACAGAAGGGGAACGTCAGGGTGATGGAGGTCTGGGTGGAGGCCACAAGTGCACCCGAGAACCAGGATGCGCCCACCATCACCAGACACACCTGGCCTCTCATGAGCACCTGGTAATGCAGGGGGTGGCACACAGCCACGTAGCGGTCATAAGACATGAAGGAAAGAAGGACACCCTCAGAGACACCCATGAGCATGAGGAAGAACATCTGGGTGGCGCATCCCCCGAAGGTTATGACGTTTCTTTCCTGCAGGAAGTCAGCCACCATCTTGGGGATGGTGATCAGTGGGAAGCCAATATCCAGGAGTGAGAGCTGGCTGAGCAGGAAGTACATGGGTGTGTGGAGTCTGGAGTCTGTGGCGATCAGGAAAATCAGTATGGTGTTGCCTAGAAGTCCTGTGGTGAACATGGTGGCCACGAGGAAGAAGAGGATGAGATGAGGTCCTGTGTGGCTGAAGAGCCCCACGAGGGTAAAATCTGAGGTTGTTGACACATTGGATGCCCCCATTCTCCCAGAGTGCATCACTGTCTATGGAAGCACAGGTGATTTGATAAAGGGTCCCAGTGGGATAATTTTACATCATACTGCAACTGTTGATGGAGGCCCTCCCCGTCCCCACCGGAGTCTCACTTGGAAGGGGATGAAAATTTATGAATAAATCCAGGTTCAGCTCAAGTGAGGGGCTGGGGGTGTGGCTCAGGGTGGAGCTTCTGCCTAGAATCCACCTTTGATCAGAACACAGAGAATTCCACCCTGGCATCTGAGAGATACCATCATGCTACCTCTCAAGCAAGCGCAGTCTAACAATATTTACAACTGAAGTCTGTCACTAAGCTAAAGTACACAAGACATCTGCAGTGGGAGATCAGAAGACACAGCTCACCAGATGCCCTGGGGCTGAATCAGGTGTGGGATTTTGAAGAGGTCAAGATTCGAAGTAGGGAGACCTTGCCCAAGATGACGTAGGTAGATCAAGACATGTCTGGAACTGTGAAGAAAGACTCATTTCCATACCGTTGTCAGAGAGATCTGAAAATCAATAACAGCCAGAAATGGAATATTTGGGATGGTTCAAGAGAGACGAGAGTCAGCAGGTTGGACTAAGTGTTCCCAGTGATAGAGGCGATACAATATCAGCCTGCTTATTAAGTTTCTGTTGTGTGTATGTGTATGCGTGTATGTGTGTGTATGCATGTGTGTTTGTATATGTGTGTATAGTGTGTGTGTGTGTGTGTGTGTGTGTGTGTGTGTAGGCTAGATGTCAGTATTGGGTGTTGTTTCTCAGGGGCTGTATTGCCCATCTTGGTTTTCAAGATGAGGTCTTTCTCCAGTTTGGAGCTCCCCAAGCAGGCTGGCTGGTGAAGTCAGGGAACCAGCCTGGTTTTGTCTCCCCAGACCTGGCATTATAAACTTCTGCCACCATGTCTGTTTTTTCTCTCTCTCTCCCACTCTCTCTTCCTCTCCTCCTCCCTGATTTTGCAGACACCCACACACGTGGTAGCCAGAGAGTAACTTGGAAGAGTCAGTTCTCTCTCTTACGATGTGTGTCTCAGGCACTGAATTCAGTCCTCATGTTTGTATATCAAACATTTTATAACAGAGTCATTTCCTAGCCCACAGTTAGCTCAGGGCGGATGTGTTATGTTTACTGTATAAATGCATGGCCACACATCCACCAGCCTCCCTTCCCCTCGATCTCAGAGAACCTGGCAGTGGTGTTTTTTTCCTTCTCACCTCCAGCACTGAACACGTCTGTGTTGAAGATGCACCTGTTACAGTTGGTGGGGACACACCCAGAAACACAGGCATGCTGGCCTTTGGAGCACAGGACAAACACCTGCTTTGCCATGTGTCCACAGAAGGTGAGACCCTTGGACATAAGGGTCTTCCTGCAGACCTCGTGACACCCAGGTCACCATGCCATTACCATGGATACCTCCAGCCTCTCTGTCTTGTTTTACTCTAACACACTTTTGCTAAGCTTCATCAGAAACCTCTGGCTTAGGGCTGGAGAGATGGCTCAGTTAAGGGCACGTGCTGCTCTTCCACAAGACCCGAGTTTGGTTTTTTCTTCCTTTCTTTCTTCCTTCCTTCTTTCCTTCCTTCCTTCCTTCCTTCCTTCATTTCTTCCTTCTTTCCTTCTTTTCTTCCTCTCTTCTTCCCTCCCCCTCTCTTTCTTTTTATTTTTTTGAGACAGGGTTTATCTGTGTGGCCCTGTCAGTCCTGAAACTTGCTCTATAGACTAAGCCAGCCTTGAACTCACAGAAATCCATCTGCCTCCCAAGTGCTGATATTGAAGGTGTGTGCCATCATAACATGGCTCAACATAGGTTTGTTTTTTATTCCTTTTCTTTTTAAAAGTATTTGCCGGGCGGTGGTGGTGCACGCCTTTAATCCCAGCACTCGGGAGGCAGAGGCAGGCGGATCTCTGTGAGTTCGAGACCAGCCTGGTCTACAAGAGCTAGCTCTAGGACAGGCTCTAAAGCTGCAGAGAAACCCTGTCTCAAAAAACCAAAAAAAAAAAAAAAAGTATTTGTTTTGCAGTGATTACTCTCAGTAATCAACTGCTGTGGGACAATGGTCTTATACCCTTTAAAGATTTGTCGCTTGTATTGGTTTAATAAAATGCTGATTGGCCAGTAACGAGAAAGGAAGCATATGCACAGCAACCAGATGAGGAGAATTCTGGGAAGAGAAGAAGCTCGGTCTGCAGTTTTCACCCAAATGCAGAGGCAGCAAGATGTGACTGTGTCACTAATAAAAGTACCAAGCCACCTGACTAACACAGACAAGAATTATGGGTTAATGTAAGATGTAAGAGTTAGTTAATAAGAAAGCTTGAGCTTATAGGCCAACCAGTTTATATTAATGTAGGACTCTGTGTGTTTCTTTGGGACTGAATACCTTCAGTACTGGGTAGGACACAAACCTCTGTCAACAATCAACCACGTGTCTCTCATGGTAAATGACTGGATGGAAAGAAAAGGTTTAAAATTTATGTAAATTGTAAGGGTCTAAGTAATTTAAGGACTGGTGAGATGGCTCAGAGGTTAAGAGCACTGGCTGGTCTTCCAGACATCCTGGGTTCAATTCCCAGCAAACACATTCCAGCTCCCAGATCTGGTGCCCTCCTCTGGCCTGCAAGCATACATGCAGGCAGAACATTATATCTAATAAATAAATACATCTTTAAAAAAAGAAAGAAGGTAATTTAAGGTATATATATATATATAAATATATAATGTAAAGGCATAAGAGAGTGATTTAAGGTATATAAAATTAGAAATACCACTGCATGCTATTGCTATACTAAGACTCCAATCACTGTCTCTCTCGGTAACAGTTGTTTACTCTTACACTGTCTCAGCTACTGAAGGAGGCCTGGAAACCTGGGGGTCGGGCAGGAGGGATAATCCTCTGGTCAAGAGTGCCTGCTGTTCTTGTCAGGGACTGGAGTTAGGTTCCCACCACCCACGGTGGCTTCAAACTGCCTGCAACTCCAGCTACAGGGGACCCAATGCCTTCTTCTGGCCTCTTGGGGCACTGCACACATGTGCACACACCCACATACACATACAAAATAAATCTAAAACATAAAGGAAACCCGGGGGTGAAAAAGACAGAGATGATTTCAGAAGGCCCAGAACCCCTTTGAGGAGATGAGAACAAGAAAGCAATAAATGAATAAATGAATAAATAAATAAATAAATACCCACTGTCTTCTTCCATAAATACAACAAAGGAGGCTTGTCAATTTGGATAGTACTCATACAGCTGAGGAAATGAAACAGACCTGCAGGGGGAATAAGTGGCCCACGACATGGGAAGTCTTTGCTAGCATTTGCCTGACATATATGAGGAACTCCAAACAATCAAACAAAAAAGCAAAGCAGCCAGTGCACACAGGCGTGAGGGATGAACAGTTAGTTTTCAGAAGAAGACACGAGATCAGTACATTTGTGAGAATGGTATTCAGCCTCTTGGAAAATGCATATCCCAAAAGTCCATTGAGAAGTGGGCATGGAGGCACAGCAAGATGGGCACCCTGTGGAAGGTTCCTCTGAAACCAGAACTAATGGCCCCCAGGGGAAACCCTCAGTCAAGCACAGGAAGTAAACAACCTAAAGTCTGGGAATCCCTTAGTCAAGCACAGGAAGTAAACAACTCAAAGGCTGGGAAACCCTTAGTCAAGCACAGGAAGTAAACAACTCAAAGGCTTCAGGAAGTCCTCCAAAGCAACAAGGTTGACCAGACCCCTCCTTCTTCAAGTGGGCATAAGATATTAGACCTGCTGAGTTACAGAGACCAGCCGAGCTCATAGAAGAGGTTCCCCACATCTGAGGGACCTAGAAGGACTCTCTCCAACCTGTCAGGCTGCCTGCAGGCTGTGCAGTGCACTCCAGGCCCCTGGCTTTGTGAGCTGTCACCCATGCTGGGGTGGACTTTGGTGATGCAGCTCTCTGTGAGTCATTTCTGCTCCTGCAGGGAACCTCAATAAAACTCATGGTCCAACAAGTTGGACTTTGGTGGTATCTGCAATTTGTCAGTTTCCTCTCTGGAGTGACAGGAAACTATTTGTTCACATACCCAGTAATAATGTCACACAATGCTTGTCATCTCAACACTCAGGAGATGGAGGCAGGAGGATCAGGAGTTCAAAACCAGTCTCAGCCATGTAAGACCTTGACTCCAAACTAAAATCGAAAGAGTAACATGGAGACTCACCCTAGAGAGAGTGGCTCTAACCAAGGAAACAACAGATGCTGATGACAAGAAGAAGACCCTTACACACTATGGAGTCCAAACCAGCACAGCCACCACAGCAACCAATCTGGGGGTCTCAAACTAGAGCTAGAACTCCTGTGTGAGCCAGCTGTGCCCTAGGATTCATTCAATGGGATCAAGGGTAGCAGGGCCTGTCTGCCATGTGCGCAGCTAACTCTGGAACTTCCTCACATAATGTAAGTAGAGTCACCTTAGGATCTCGGAGCGCTGGTAGTGGTGGAATATCCAGAGAAAACAAATTCAGTGTGTGGAAGACATATCTGAACTCCCAAGATCACTGTGTCTCCAGGCAAAGGAACTAAGGAGGGAAAGAACTAAGTGTCCACAGACACATGAGGAAGAACAGGAAATTGCATGCATGGGATGTACATTAACAATGATATATTATTCAGCCACAGAAAGGACACCCTGCCATTTGGAATGGTGTGGATGGACCTTGAGTACGTGATGTTAAGTGATATAACATAGGCACAGGAGGCAATTAATGCCACTGTAATGATCTGCCCTGTCCCTTCAAGAGACAAGCCCTATCCACTCCCTCCCCCTACAACCGCTGCTTCCAGTTTGAGCTCTTCCTTTCCATCTCTCTCCCAAAGAGGTAGTTGCTGCCATGGCTCCTCTCCCAGACCACTCTGATTCTCTGTCTGTCTGTCTGTCTGTCTGTCTCTGCCACTCTCTGCTCTTCCCCTTTCTCTTCTTCTTCTCTTTCGTTCAGTGCCCATCTGTCTCGGTCTCTCACCTGTCACGTGGCTCCGTGCCTGGGACTTGCTGCCCCTTATGGCCTGCAGGCCACTCAGGGACCTGCAGTATTTTATTTAAACGATTACATTGGTGCTTGTGACTTGGCCAGGCTCTCCACATTCCCTCCTTCCTGCAGGTGGGCCGGCTGAGGACACATGGAACCCTGGGCTCCATAAATGGGTTTCTTTACAACAGCTTTGCATTCTATCTGCCTGAATGCCCACCTCTATGCACACCAGCCCCTTTGCTGGTGAGTTTTCCCCTTCCAGCTACAGCCTTCACAGCTATGGTTGAGATTCATCTCTGGTTGTTTACATAGCTAAAAACATTACCAGACAACCCAGGGTTTGTCCTCCTGCGCTAGCACTGCACACGCTGTGTGGTGCATTTGATTTGTGGGCCAGGGTCCCTCAGGTTTTTCTTTCTCCTTTCTTTTCTGTTCTTTTCTTTTTGACCACTTGTAAGTGGTCCCTTCCATGAGAGACTCCTCGGAGCAGCCTCTAGCCTCTCTGGCTTCCAAGTTGTCCAGACCAGAGCTACTCACGCTTTAACACCCCTCCTGTAGAGAGAGGATGACGCTCTTCTATGGGCCCTGCGGTGTTTTTCAAGGGTTTTCATGTTTTCAGATAAGGTATAAATCCTCAAACTATGCTACACCAGTGTCCCACAAGCTTTACTTTTTCCAAACTGTCCCTGCCACCGCTACAGACAAGATTGGTCAGATCCACAAGACAGCTCTTTTCAATTCCAGCCTTTGCTCCCTGCCGTGGCTTGTGGCATGGCAGATCACGCTTCTAGGTCTCTCTTCCATACAACATGTGACTGCTGCCATTTTGACTGAAGTCAGGAGACCTTACCACCATCTTAACTGAGGTCAGATGACTTTACCACCATCTTAACTGAGAGCCAGGTCAGGTGACCAAGTCCTGCCATCTTTACTGAGTTATTCCATGCCTGGTTTTTTGGTGTTGACTCTGTTACCTGTGTGTTTTGTGCAGCTGCATGCCTTTGGTAGGGCCCACCAAGAGTATCCACTTCACCCAATTCCTGTTCACTCTGTGTGTGTGTACACACATGTAACTTAAATGTACCTATGTTTTCTGTTAAATGTTATAATTGTCTGTTCATTGCATCTCATTCCAGACTACAAAGCAATAAGTCTTATGTTTTAAATTGGTATGTACTTTTAAGTCTCTTACAAAAATACTATATATGTAATCCAACCTTGATTTAATATATACTAAGCTGTTCTCTACTAGTGTCAGTTCTGACATTAATCTTCTATTGCAAGCATTTTTTTCTTCTTTCTGTCTTTTTACAAGTGTAAATATCAACTGTTAAGTTGAGAGCCAGTACAGTCAAGCTTGGACCCAGATTTCCAGACAGATTCTATAACATCTGTATAGCCAATAAACAGTCCTTACCTGTTCAGTGATCTGGGGAATATGCCATTTAAATATTTAATTATTAATAAACTTTTCACAACAAAAAGAGACAAGTTGGCTCCTAGCAGCTGCACACTGCTTCCTCCAAAGACGACAGAAGACAGATGGGCACAGAACAACGTCCATCCACAATTCTCTTCAAGTATCAAGCGCTGACCTTTGGAAAAAACTGCCTTTCATCTAAACTGAAGATCTCCAGACAGTGGAAAGAATCACTGGAATTGACAGCCTAGCTGTTCAGGTCAAGATAGGCTTGTCTTCCAACAGATTTCTTAGCCCACAGGATCTTCTAGAGCCTGGCAGGCCCTGCACTAAACAGCAAAAGGCAAATACAATCTTCAGCGACCATGGAGAAGCCTGAGGAGTAGCTGTAGGTGCTAATCAAGTATGTCCTCTGTCGTTTTTAAATCAATAACTCAAGTAAAATTTCATCCTTCTCAAATTATCTCTGATGCACTTTGACAGCTGAAAGGTTTTGTTGTTTAAAAGGACAGCCACACCAAACAAATTTCAACAAGTACAAGTTATCAAATCTTTCTCACTCTGCCTTCCATACTCTTAAAGATACTTTTCATTATGCAAAACATCTGTCACAGTCATTCTTATATAAGTATGCTACTGTCTAAAAAATTCTATTTTCACAAACCCAAAAAATTTTTGTGAGTTCCAGGGAGCTGTACTGAAGGATCCACCTTAAACAGGTCAGATATGCCCCTCTCAATTCCCTGCTCCTAATTCTGCCCCCCAAACTTAACTTTGCCCACTCTTCTGCCAATACCTTAAACAGATGTAAGAGACACCAGACATTTCCATACCACAAATATCATACAGGAGCAAAGAGACCAGTTACTCCAGGATTTGACCAGCTCCCAGCTTTCTCAGGTTCCCCCTCAAGACGGCGCCCAGAAATAAGCTGGAAGCAGTCTTGAGAATCCACTGCCCCAATTCCTTTAACCTGTTGTGCCTAACCTCCCCCTTTTTTATTATAAAAAAGAGATAGGAATGTATTGATCTATCCTGTCCCTTTAAGAGACAAGCCACACCCACTACCTCCCCCCATCTGCTGAGGCAGGCAGATCTTCCTTGTGCTTCTAGTCTGAGCCCTTTCTTTCCATCTCTCTCCCATAGAGGCTGCTGCTGCCATTGCTCCTCTCCTCTTCCTCTCTCTCTCTCTCTCTCTCTCTCTCTCTCTCTCTCTCTCTCTCTCGTTCTTTCTCTCTCTCTCTCTGGTTCTTTCTCTCTCTTTGTTTCTCTTTCTGCCTCTCTCTGTTCTTCCCTATTTTTCCCTTCTCCCCTTTCCCTTCCACAACCCACTAAATAAATATCCAGCCTCACTCTGCATGACGTGCCTATCCATCTTTGTTATCTCTTACCCGCCATGTGGCTCCCTGACTGCCTGGGATTCACTGACCCTCATGGCCCTTGGGCCACTTGGGAACCTGTGACATTTTGTTTAAACCATTACAGCCACTGAATAAACAGAAAATTAAGATGAATGTAGTAGATCATGCATATAACCTCAGTACTCAGGAAGCTGAGGCAGGAGTCATGAGTTTGAGGCTCACCTGGGTTACAGTGTGAGACTCTGTCTCTGAGAACCACAGCTGATAGTGACCAAACAACTAACAAAACAACCAACTATAAACAAAAGGAAGAGAAACCAAACCAAGCGATAAACCAGCCTTATGGTTGATCAAAACCTCAATTCAACCTACCAACCAACAAACTGATCTGATCAACCAACCAACCAATCAACCAACCTATGGACCAGCCAACCACAACAATAAAGCCTCCAAACCCATGGAGATGGAAAGGTGTCACAGTGGTTAGAGCGCTGGCTGCTCTTGCAGAGGACCTGGTTTATTCCCAGCACCCACAGGACACTCACAACCATCTGTAACCTCAGTTCCAGGAGATCCATTGCTCTCTTCTGGCCTCTGAGGGTACCAGGCACAACCATGGCACACAGATATATAAATGCAGGCAAAACACTCATACACATGAAATGAAATACAGTCAAGAAATCCTAAAAACAAAAACAAAACCCATAAAACATCCCCAATCTAACCAACTGGCTGACCTTCCTACTGTCCAACCAACCAAGTAGCCAACCATGAGAACAGAGCAGTTAAAGGAACAAAGGTCACCGGGGCCTGAATTGGCTGATGTTGGCTAGCTGATTCTCTCTCAGCCACTCTGGGCTCTGGTGCACAGCCTAGAAGGAGATCTATGTGTTATTTACACTGCTTTAATGACTATGACCCAGTGCATATATAAATCAGAAAGATGAACGTCTTAAATATATACAACCTTATCTGTCAATTAAATATTAAAAGGATCAAATAAGCTAAAACCTGGGGTTATTATTAAAACTTGAGCTTCCACAGTAGTGTCTGTCTTATCCAATCTCTGGACAACATGCAATATTGAGGAAGGATGGAGAAGAAGGGGCAGTTACTGGGATGTGAGAAGCGGGAGGGTGTCTGGCTGAGAAGTCTGGCTGTAAACAAGAACCTTGACACAGTTATCACTGCTTCTTTGCCTGCAGGAAACCTCAGTTTTCCAGGAATTTCACCAGGAACTCGATCCTCACTTCCTTGTGCACCCCCAGTGGCTCCTGGTTTTATCAGATTATAGTTTCATCCAAGGCGGCCTGGAGCCCTCTCCCTTATCAAGGTGGGTGGGGGGGGAGTTTCCTAGCAACCCTCTGAGTTGTAGTTTGAGAGCTGCCAAACTGGTTTATACAGCCAATTCTGGGAGCTTAACAGAGACTCCTATGAGTCCTTCCCCAAACTCGGGTGTGACACCTCATTTGTGTTCTGAGAGGTTCCCCATTTTTTCTTAATCTTCGTGCTTAAGAATAATGCTCAGCTTTTGCTTGATACCACTTTCTATTTTTTTTTTTTTTTTTTTTTTTTTTTTTTTTTTTTGACACAGGGTTCCTCTGTGTAACATTCCTGGCTTTCCTAGAACTCACTTCATAGACCAGGCTGGCCTTGATCTCATAGAGATCCTACTCCCAAGTGCTGTGATTAAAGGCACGTGCCACCACCGCCAAGTCTCTTTCTATTTTTAAGAAGATCCCTAACTCAAATCCAAGCTCTGGATTTGCCTAAGTAGAGGCACCTAAAAGATGAAGAATGTAGTTTGGAGAACGGGTCATTGATTAAGAGTATATACACTCTTTGGATGGCTCACACATTTCTGTGACTCCAGCTCCAGGGTATCCTAAGAGGTGGATCCGTAGGACCCAGCCATGACAAGCTCAATAGAGGCCTGAGTCTCAGTAGTTTACCGTAAGGCAACACATGGTTTCCAGAAAGACCACAGACTGAGATCACCCAGGCACCACCCAGGAGCAGACCATCCAAAGGAAATTCCCAATGTTCCAACCATTGTAGACAGGATCACCTGCCAGCACACACCCATTGCTTTTCACCAGGACACCCCTAGAAAAATGTCAGCCAACAGGGGTCCTGAACCTTAGAAATCCCTCACCCCAACCTTTGGTCTAAGAACCTCACCCCAACTGAGCTCGAGATTCTCTGATCCTGCCAATACTTTGGACACAGGGAGAGTCTGAGTTCAAACCTGAATAAGAATAAAGGCTCTTTGTTTTTGCTTTTACATACAGGACTCTGTCTTCTAGTTGGTTTTGGGGAGACTCTGTGATCTGGGCATAGCAATACTCTCGTTCAGCCTGTGTAGGCACTGCACACCCCCCTTCCCTCAATCAGTTAATCAAAAATCTTTACAGAAAAAAGGAAGGGGATTCCTGGCCACTGTGAGTGACTTGAGGTTGTGGCTCTGTCCCCTCCATGCTGATGACAGAAAGACCCTTTAACGTGGTTTGTAGACTCCTGGAGTTTGATGGGGTGCAGATAGGCAGGCAAATTACTTTCCAGTGGTAAGTGAAGGTTGCAGTGGTAGGGGGAACCTTGGTGCCTCAGTCCCCGGGGAGGGCCCACAGAGGGCTTTGCCTGACAGATAAGTGGGTTCCAAAACTCTTCAGGGTAGGGGGAACCATTTCTCCTTGTGTACACTAGGAGACAGCTGCCTTGGACCAGGTGGGTGAGTCTCTGTCCCCACACTACAAGACGCTGTACCTGGGACATCCTAATCTGCAGAGCAGCCAGAGACCCAGAGACAGCGGTTCCATCCCTGAGCTCTCCCTTGTCCCAGTCCACAGCCAATTGCAAGTTCCCACACGGTCAATTCCGCTGTCCTTCCTGCATGCACTGCCAGTGTCCATCACAAGCACCTAAGCCTACCCATCCTCTTCAACTGTCAATCACAAGTCCTTGAGCCCACAGCACCCACTTCAGCTGTCAATCACGGTACTCAAGACTGCCGCTTTCCGGCCAGCCACCAGACCCAGTGTCTTCTCCTGCTCTGGTCGGGCTCCACGGTTCCCACAACCCCGTGCTTCTGTTTGTCTGCACTGGGAGGGGCCGAGCTCCTGGGTCTCACTGCACACGGCACTCACAAAGTAGGTCAAGGGTCCTTACAGCCAGTTCTGGGCCAGGAAGGTGGGGGAGGTGAGCGTTTCTAAGCCCCAAAGGGAAAAGAAGTTCTACTTTCCATGGTGTGTGTGCTTTGAGAAAACTGTGGACCAGAGACTAGAGATCAATCAACACATGGTGTCACAGGAGACGTTGGAAGGCCAGTGAGTGATGTGGGAAGAGAATAAGGAGGTTCTGTCTATCCCTGTGAGCTCAGCTGAGAGAAAGCCCCTGGGCTTAGGTGGTGCTAGCCCAACTATCTTGGGATCTGAGCAGGTTATGAACCCCCTAGAATTCAGTTTACCCGAAGTTAGATGACGGTAAAAAGTCCCTTCCTCACCGACACTGAGGATCCAATAACTGCTCTCCCTATGTCTTACCATACGGCCCCGTTAACCTTGACTCATTCCTCAGTCTCCCCGGATGTTGGGGTTACAGGTATGACCCACCACACTTAGAGAAGGAGTTTACACTCTTGAATCAAGTTCTGAAGTATTATTTATATCGTTAAAGAAATGTAAACATTCAAATAGTTGGTAGGATGCAGCTCAGTAGATGAGGGCTTGCTTACCGTGCTGGAAGCCCGGGATCCCATCCCCAGACCATAAGGGACCAAGGACTTACTCCAAAGCAAGTAACCGCAATAAGGATGCATGGGTTTGGGTTGGGGCATTTCTGAACCTGGGCACCACTGACATTTTAAGGTGGATGCGGGCTGGCAAGATGGTTCATTGCATAAAGGTGCTTGCTACCAAGTCTGAAGACCTGAGTTTGATCCTTGGAACTAAGTCGAGCACACTTCCCCAGGTCTGCTTTTGCTCTCCTGCCTCTCTGTTTAATGTTTCTTCCTGGGTGGGGAGAGTGTTCATGAAATAAATGGCTTCACCTCCAAGCTTGAGGGTCTAAGTTAACTCCTCAGAACCGACTCCCCAAAATTGTCCTCTGACTTCCATGTTTGCTGTGACTTTAAATAAGACATGATACATAAAAATCCTCCCTGTTGCAGGACAGACTGCCTCCCCATCCATGTCCCCACTCCCAGCTCCCTTCCCTGGAGGACTCACCTGGGTCAGTCCTGGGGTACTCCCAGCTGATGGATCCCTGGTCACAGACAGTGGTCCAGGCTCAGTCTTGAAAAAGGAGTTTGCAGGTGGGCTCTGGTTTACCTCTGAGAGTTTAGACTCAGGAACAGGAGTTGAATTCAGGACTGCTGGCTTCTGGATGTTGGGTCCCTGCCTGTGAAGAACAGCTGGGGATGTCTCAATGACTTCCTGTTATCTCCTGGAATGTTTGGGTGGCCCCACTGCTAATCTAGGAAAGTGCACCCCCACCAGGGTCTGAAATCTCTTGCAGGTTGCCTTTGAATAGGATTTTTTTTTACTGTCGTGTGGGTGTGTGTGTGGGTGTGGGTGTGTGTGTGTGTGTGTGTGTAGTACATTTTGAGGCCAGAAGAGGGCGTTGGATCCCCTGGAGCTAGAGTTACAGGAAGTTGTGAGATGCCCTGATGTGGGTGTTGGGAACTGAACTCAGGTCCCTGCAAAGAGCTGTAAATGCTCTTAACTTCTGAGCCATCTCTCCAGCCCTTGTGATGTCATCTTTGTGTGTCAAAGGTTGCCTTAGAAAATTACTGCTTCTCCCCAGCAAGCGCACCCCTGTGTTAGGCTGGTGGGCGTGGCCTGGGCCTTGCTTTCCTTTTATAACTTCCTTGTTATTGCATATGTTTGAAGCCTGTGTGTAGGTCAGAGCACACCTTTCTGGAGTTAGTTCTCACCTTCCGCCTTTACGTGGGTTCTGGAGATCCAACTCAGTTAGCTGGTTTTGTCGGGTAAACATTTTTACTCACTGAACGCCCCTCCCCCACATCCCTGGGTTCCTCAGAAGAGTCCCTGCCTCAGGCCCAGGTCCAGGGTCTTACAGGCAGGCAGGAGCTCTGCCAGTGAGCCACACCTGCAGTGCTCTTTGGATCTATAGCTGCTCCCCCAGGTCGCTGTCTCTTTCTCCCCTTCCCCTCTCTCACATAAATGATGGTGGGAGAAGGTGTGCCACAGCCCACAGGTATAGGTCAGACTATGACTAGCTGGGACCAGCTCTCTCCTTCCAACACAGGAGCTCTGGGGACTAACCGCGGCCACAGGCTTGCACAGTGAGCACCTTGACCCCGGAGCCTTCTTGAAGCCCCCTCCCTTTTTTCCCTACAATTTGAAACAGGATCTCAAAGTTTTTCCAGGCTAGTTGAAAGACTTTCTGTGCCTCAGGCATTATTTAAACTAGCAATTTTCCTGCCTCAGTCCCTGAGCAGCTGGGATGGCAGTGCTGTGTCACAGGGCCTGGCTATCATAGGTTTCGTGGACTGACTTTAGAAATCTTTCCTTCCACATTTCCTCTGCTGTGTGTTTAAGATCTGATGCTGAGAACGAGAGATGAAGAGAGGCGCCAGGCTTGGCTGGCCCTGTGCCAGTAAAACCTGCTCTACATCTTCATCCCTGACATCACCATTCATGGGAACCTTGCCTACTTTTCTTTTCTGAGACAGTCTCCTTAATTCAGGCTGGCCCTAACGCACCACTGTGTAGCTAAGCTTGACTTTGGACCTGGTCTTCCAGGCTCCATCTCTCAAGTGCTGGGACAAGCATTCGTCCATCTGATTTATATGGTGCTGGGGATCAACCCAGCGCTTGTGCATGCTAGGCAAGCACTCTGCCCACGGAGATACCAGCGCTCTAGATAATGAGGTCCAAGTGAAGTTCTCTAAAACTACGGCTTTAGCTCCGCAAAATTGCTTTAAGTTCTTTGAAATTCAGGTGGAGAAAGAAGATTCTACCCATCCTGGAGTTTCTGTGTCCTTAAATTAAAACCAACCATAAAATGTGTTTTAAAATGTTATTCTGGTGGGGCTGGAAAGACGGCTCAGGAGTTAAGAGCTTGTATCACTCTTGCAGAGGACCCAAGTTTAGTTCCCGGCACCCACAGTGGGAAGCATACAGACAGCTCTAGAGGATTCCATCCTCTGGCCTCTGAAGACACCTGAGCTCACATGCACAACCCTCCCACCACACACACATAATGAAAAATAAAACAAAAATTACTGGGAGCCTAAAGTGGTCTGCAGAAGCAACAGTGGTTGCCTAGCCTTTGCCCCAGGGTACTTTGGGTCTGATTCCACAGCAGCTGCCCAGAGTTCATCTTCCCAACTACTCGGTTTCAGTGGAACCTCAGGGGTAGACTTATAAAATGGCATCTGGCTCACAGACTGCAATAAAAGTAACTGAACAAGGGCTCTAACGATGGCTCCGTGGGGAAAGGGCTTACTGCTCAGTCTGATGGCCTGAGTTCAGTCCCTGGGACCCAAAGGAGAGAATTGACTCTTGCAAGTTGTCCTTGACCCTCATGTGAGTTCCGCGGCATGTGCTTGCACACACGCACAGACACACATGTCTGAAGCAGAAACAAATCAAATGAGACTCACTGAGTGCTCGCAGGCTCTGGTGGGAGCTGGGGATGAAGTCAATGCATCTTCTTATCCTCGCCAACGCCTGGATACCCTCGAACCTGGTCCAATCATGAAATGAAATATGGACATCAACAAGTCCTTCCTATTCTTACAGAGAAACCCAGGAGTCCCAAAGTCCCTGTCCAGCTCCCTCTATGCCCAGGTCCATACACACCTGCCCACACTTTTTCTAGAATGTCTTCCTGACAGAACCTTTTCAGAAACAGTCCTCGCCGATATCACTTTCTTTGCTCTGAGGTGTCATTAAAAATGCTCTCTGAAGATAGAGACCCTGGGGATGCAATTGCATCAGGACCCTTCCTTTTAGCTCTCGGGTTTTTTTGATTAGATGGAAAATTAATAGCTCTGGGAGGTGTGGCCCTAGAGACTGAAATTCCTCCTGGAAGATTTTGGAAAATCTTTTCAACTTTCAACTCTGGGAAACAGTTCATTGATGGACTCAAAGCCAATTGTAGCCGACAACTTAAAACTCTTTATGCATTTTCTTGTGGGAATAAGGGCTAGGAGAGCTGGTTTTTCTCTTTTTCTTCATTTAAGTATGGACACATGCACAGAAATCTAACTTCAAGGACTGGGACAATGCTCAGTGGAAGGACATTACCTAGAGCATCCCATGCTCTGTGTTGTTCTCTTGAGCCACATGTGCTTAAAGTTTAAAAATTATGTTGACATTTACTGATTTGTGTGTGCAGGGGTGGGTTGCGTGTATCCCATCGTGTGTGAAGTCAAAGGACAACATCTGGGACGCATTCCTTCCTTCTACCACGTGTTTTAGGGATTGAGATTGAGTTGCTGGCTTGGCAGCAAGAACGTTTACACTCTGAGCCATTCTGTTCACCTGTAGACAGATGTATACTAAAGGCATAATAATATAAGATAATACAAAACCATTTACAACAGGAAATAAAAAATGATTACACATCTATGAACTATACTGAACCTGCTACTAAAATTATCCCTACAAAATATGAATCCCACTATCATATGGGCTCCTTGTTGAATTAACATATGGGAAAAGTGAGACATGCTTAACATTATCTTTAGTTTTCTATAGTGTTCTGTGTCTCTGTGTGTGTGTGTGTTTGTGTGTGTGTGTGTATGCAGTAGCCATGTGATGGAGGAGTGTCTATGTGTTACTTTCATTATTAATAAAGATACTGCCTTGGCCCTTTAAGAGAACAAAAAATTAGGTAGGTGGAGTAGACAGAACAGAATGCTGGGTAGCAGGAGTGGGGAGAGGCTTCAGGCAGTTGCCATAGTGAGGCTCCATGCTTCTCCTCTCCGAGATGGACACAGGTTAAGATCTCTCCTGGTAAGCCACACCTCGTGGTGCTACACAGATTACTAAATATGGGTTAAAGGAAGATGTGAGAATTAGCCAATAAGAGGCTAAAACTATGGGCCAGACAGTGTTTTAAAAGAATGCAGTTTCCGTGTAATTATTTCAGGTGTAAAGCTTGCCCACGGCTGGGTGGCTGGACGCAGCCCTGCCGCTTCCTTCTACAGCCATGGAGTACAAAAGAGGGTGCTGGATCCCTTGGAACTGTAGTTATAGGTGATTGTGAGCTGCTCTGTGGGTGCTAGGGACTAAACTGGAGTTGTCTGCAAGAACAGCCAGTGCTCTTAACCTCTGAGCCATATCTCTGCCCCCTTGGTTTAGTTTTGATAAATTTTTCATCATTATATATTAATTACATGTAATAATGTGTTTTATGAGTGCAGCAGTAGATGGAGCAGGCTGATGGGGGAAGAGTTGGCAGCGCAGCAGGATGTCCAGGCCAGCCTGCTGAAAGCAGCATCAGCAGTGTGGCAGGCTGACATTATCTGACCACTGGAACCTCAACCTCATCTTTGCCTGCACCTGGAGGAGTGAGCATATGAGCCTAGGGCCAGCAGGTACCTGGAGGAGCGATCCCCAAAGGCTGTACCCTGCCTATACATGAAGGAGCCCTCAATGCAGCCACAGTTTCCAACTACACCATTTAGTGAAAAAGGGACTCCCCTGACACACAGGCTCTACCTCTTCCAATTGGAGGAAGAGGTGGGGAGACAACAGGGTAAGAATACACTCAACAATATAAAGAGCAATACAGCATCACGAGAAACTAGTGGTTCTAAAACAGCAAGACCTGAACATCCCAATGCACATGAAGCAGAAGAAAATGACCTGAAAATAACTTTGTGAAGATGATTGAGGCCCTTAAAGAGGAAATGAACAGTTCTCTTAAAGAGGTGGAGGAAAAGAAAAACAAAAAATTGGAAGAAATCAACAAATCCCTTAAAGAAAACCAAGGAAAGTCAATAAAACAGGTGAAAGAAATGGTTTAAGATGTGAAAACTGAAATAGAGGCAATAAAGAAAACATAAAACAAGGAATATCTGGAAATGGAAAATCTGGGTAAATAAGCAGGGACTACAGATGCAAGCATAAACATCAGAATACAAGAGATAATTGAGAGAATCTCAGGAGTTGGAGATATAATAGAGGAAATAGATTCATCAGTCAAAGAAAATGTAAATCCAATAAATTCTTAATACAAAATATCCAGGTAATCTGGGACACCATGAAAAGACCAAACCTGAGAATAATACAAATTGAAAAAGGAGAAGAACTCCAGCTCAAAGACACAGAAAACATATTCAACAAAATCATGGAAACCTAAGGAAGGACATGCCTATAAAAATACAAGAAGCTTACAGAACACCAAATAGACTGAACCAAAAAAAGTCCCCTCACCACATAATAATCAAAACACTCAACATACAGAATAAAGAAAGAATATGAAGAGCTACAAAGGAAAAAGGCCAAGTAACATATAAAGGCAGACCTATCAGAATTATAACTAACTTCTCAATGGAAACAATGTAAGTCAGAAGGCTTTGGTCAGGCCTTATGCAGACACTTAGAATCCACAGATGCCAGCCTGGACTACTATATCCAGGAAAACTCTCAATCAACATCGATGAAGAAAACAAGACATTCCAAGAGAAAACCAGATTTAATCAAATACCTATCCACAAATCTAGCCCTACAGAAAGTACTAGAAGGAAAACTCCAACCCAAGGATATTAGCTGTACCCATGATAGCACAGGCGATAGACAATCCTACACCAGTAAATCCTAAAGAAGGGAAACACACAAACACTACCACTTACAAAAAACGAAAATAACCAGAACTAGTAATCACTGGTTATTAATATCTTTTAATATCAATGGATTCAATTTGCCTATAAAAAGACACAGGCTAACAGATTGGATACAAAAACAGAATCCATCCTTCTGCTGCAAACAAGAAACATACCTCAACCTCAAAAACAGACATTATCTCAGAGTAAAGGGTTGGAAAAAGATTTTCCAATCAGATGGATCTAAGAAACAAGCAGGTGTAGCTATCCTACTATCTAACAAAATAGAACGCAAACTAAAATCAATCAAAAGAGATGAAGAAGGACATGTCATATTAGTCACAGGAAAAGACATCAAGATGAAGTCTCAAATTTGAACATCTGTGCCCCAAATACAAAAGTACCATTATTTATAAAAGAAACACCACTAAAGCTTAAATCTCACATCAAGGCCCACACACTTGGGGCTGGAGAGATGGCTCAGCAGTTAAGAGCACTGGCTGTTTTTCCAGAGGACCTGAGTTCAATTCCCAGCACCCACATGGTGGCTCATAACCATTCACAATGAGATCTGGTGCCCTCTTCTGCCCTGTAGGTATACATGCACACAGAACACTGTATTCATAATAAATAAATAAATATTTTTTAAAAAGTCCACACATTAATAGTTGGAGACTTCAACCCTCACTCTTACCAATGGACCAGTCTGCCAGACAGAACAATAACACAGAAATAAGGGAACTAACAGATGTATGACTCAAATGAACTTAACAGACATCTATAGAACATTCCACCCAAACACGAAAGAATATACCTTCTTCTCAGCACCACATGGATCCTTCTCTAAAATCACCCACATCCTCGGTAACAAAGCAAATCTCAACAGATAAAAAAAAAAAAGATTAAACCCTTGTATTTTATTGGATCATCATGACTTAAAGTTAGAATTCAACAGCAACACTAACTGCAGAAAGTCCACAACCTCACGGAAATTGAACTATGCTCAAGTGAATCACCACTGGATCAAGGAAGAAAAAAAGAAAAAAAGACTTCCTAAAATTCAATGAAAATGAGTACATAACATACCCAAACTTATGGGGCACAATGAAAGCAGTGCTAAGAGGAAAGTTCATAGCACTAAATGCCTACATAAAGAAGCTGGAAAAATCCCACACTAGTGAATTAACAGAACATTTGAAAACTGTTGAACAAAAAGAAGCAAACTCACCCAGGAGGACTAGACAACAGGAAATAATCAAATTGAAAGCTGAAATCAATAAAATAGAAACAAAGAAAACAATACAAAAAAATCAATAAGAAAAAGAGTTGTTTCTTTGAGAAAATCAACAAGATAGTCAAACCTTTATCCAAACTAACCAAAGGCAGAGAGAGAATAGCTAAATTAACAAAATCAGTAATGAAAAGGGGGAAATAACAACAGACACGGAGGAAATTCAGAGGATCATCAGGTCATATTAAAAAAAATTGTACTCCATCAAATTGGAAAACTTAAAGGAAATGGACAATTTTCTGGATAAGTACTGTGTACCAAAATTAAATCAAGATCAAATAAGCAAATTAAATAGGCCTATAACTACTAAGGAAATAGAGTTGTCAAAAGTCTCCCAACCAAAAAATGAAAAGACCAGATGGTTTCAGCACAGAATTGTACAAGATTTTCAAAGAAGAACTAATACCAATACTCCTCAAATTATTTTACACAATAGAAACAGAAGGAACATCGCCAAACTCTTTTTATGAGGCTATAGTTACCCTGATACTCAAATCATACAAAAACACAACTAAGAAAGAGAATTACAGACCAGTCTCCCTCATGACCACTGATGCAAGAATACTCAGTAAAATACCGGAAAACCAAATCCAAGAATACATCAGAAAAATCATCCACCACGACCAAGTAGGCTTCATCCCAGAGATGCAGAGATGGTTCAGCATACGAAAATCCATCAGTGTAATCCACCATAAAAACAAACTGGAAAAAAAAACACGTAATCATCTCATTAGATGCTGAAAAAGCTTTTGACAAAATCCAACACACCTTCATGATAAAGGTCTTGAAAGAATCAGGGATACAAGGAATATACCTAAACATAATAAAGGCAATATACAGGACGTCCACAGCCAACATCAAACTAAATGGAGAGAAACTCATAGCTATCTCACTGAAATCAGGAATAAGAAAAGGCTGTCCAGTCTTTCCATATCTATTCAATATAGTACTTGAAGTTCTAGCTAGAGCAATACAATAGCAAAAGGAGATCAAGGGGATACAAATTAGAAAAGAAGAAGTCAAACTTTCACTATTTGCTGATGATATGATAGTATGCATAAGTGACATCAAAAATTCTACCACGGAACTCCTGCAACTGATAAACAACTTCAGTATTGTAGCAGGATACAAGACTAACTCAAGATAATCAGTAGATTATTCTATATACAGATTATAAATGGGCTGAGAAAGAAATGAGAGAAACATCATCTTTTACAATAGCCACAAATAACATAAAATATCTTGGAGTAACTCTAACCAAGCAAGTGAAAGACCTGTATGATGAGAACTTTAAATCTTTGAAAAAAGAAATGGAAGAAGATGTCAGATAAAGGAAAGACCTCCCATGCTCTTGGATAGGTAGAATTAAAGTAATAAAAATAGCAATCTACAGAGTCAATGCAATAGCCATTAAATCCCAGCAAAATTATTCAAGACCTTCAAAGAACAATACTCAACTTCATATGGAAAAACAAAAAAACCCAGGATAGCCAAAGCAATCCTGTACAATAAAAGAACTTCTGGAGGCATCACAATCCCTGACTTCAAACTCTATTACAGAGCTACAGTAGTGAAAACAGCCTGGTACTGACATAAAAACAGACAGGAGGACCAGTGGAATTGAATCAAAGACCTGGATATCAACCCAAATACCTATGAACACCTAAATTTTGACAAAGAAGCAAAAATTATAAAATGGAAAAAAAAAGCATCTTCAACAAATGGTGGTGGTATAACTGAATGTCAATATGTAGAAGAATAAAAAAGATCCATATCGGGGCTGGAAAGATGGCTCAGAGGTTAAGAGCACTGCCTGTTCTTCCAAAGGTCCTGAGTTCAATTCCCAGCAACCACATGGTAGCTCACAACCATCTATAACGGGGTCTGGTGCCCTCTTCTGGCATGCAGGCATACACACAGACAGAATATTGTATTAATAATAAAAAACAAATAAAAAACAAACAAATAAATATTTTAAAAAAGATCCATATCTATCCTCATACATAAAACTCAAGTCCAATGAATCTAAGACCTCAACATAAAGCTAACCACAGTGAACCTCATAGAAGAGAAAGTGGGAAGTACATTTGAATGCATTGGCAAAGGAGACCACTTCCTGAGTATAACCCCAGCAGCACAGACACTAAGGGCAGCAATTAATAAATGGGACCTCCTGAAACTGAGAAGCTTCTATAAAGCAAAGAACACAGTTAACAAGACAAAACAGCAGCCTACAGAATGGGAAAAGATCTTTACCAACCTCACATCTGACAGTGGGCTGATCTTCAAAATATATGAAGAACTCAAAAAACTAGACATAAAAGGAACAAACAATCCAATTTAAAACTGGGGTACAGACTTAAGCAGAAAACTCTCAACAGAGAACTCTCAAATGGCTGAATGACACTTAAAGAATTGCTCAATATCCTTAGCCATCAGAGAAATGCAAATCAAAGCAACTCTAAGGTATCATCTTACACCTGTCAGAATGACCAAGATCAAAAGCACGGATGACAGCTTATGCTGGAGAGGATGTGGAGTAAGGGGAGCACTCATCCATTGCTGGTGGGAAAGCAAACTTGCAGAGTTGCTTTGGAAATCAGCATGGTGATTTCTCAGAAAATTAGCAATCAATCTGCCTCAAGATCCAGCAATACCACTAATGGACATATAACCAAAGGATACTCAATTGCACCACAAGAACATTTGCTGAACTCTGTTTTAGCAGCATTGTTTGTCATAGACAGAACCTGGAAAAAACCTGGATGCCCCTCAACCAAAGAATGGATAAGGAAAATGTGGTACATTTACACAATGGAGTACTACTCAACAGTAAGAAATAATGACATCTTGAAATTTGCAGGCAACTGAATGGAACTAGAAAAAAAACCATACTTAGTGAGGTAACCCAGATTCAGAAAGACAAATATAATATGTACTCACTCATCAGTGGATTTTAGACATAAAGCAAAGGACAATCAGCCTACAGTTCACAACCCCAGAGAACCTAGACAACAAGAGTACCCTAAGGAAGATATACATGGATCTGCCTAGAAAGCAGAAAAAGACAAAATCTGAGTAAATTGGGAGCATGGAGGGCAATGGGGAGGGGTGACAGGGAGAAGGGAGGAAATGAAGGGGAGTGGGGAAAATGTTTTGCTCAATAAAAACAATTTAAAAAATAACGTGTTTCATTAAGACACTCTTGTACACATATGTAATGTGTTTGATCATACTTACATTATTTACCTTCTCTTCCATCATGTGAGTTTTAGGGATCAAACTTAGGTTGTCAAGCTTTGTGGCAAGCAACCTTATCAGCTGAGCAATCTCCCTGGCCTGTCACCCTCTCTTGTGCCCTCCCATTTCCAAAGATCTCCTTCCTTCCCCTTTCAGCCAGCCCCACTTTCTACCGTCACATCCCTTTTTGACTTTTGAAAAATCAGTGAGTCATTTAGAGTTGCTTAGATGAACACAGGCATGCAGCCCACTTCCACAGGAAGTGTACCCACCCCCCCACACACACCGAAGCTGCTAAGTGCCAAGAGTTCCTTAAATGGGGGATGAGACTCGTATTAAAGCACCTTCAGAGTGGAGGGAAAGAGGGAAGCCTTCATCGTTCATCCCAGCAGGCCTGCAGCAACTTTGGCGCCAAGATGAATATCCTGAGAACCCGCAGACCCATCCCTATTACAGTCAGAAACAGAGATGCAGCCAGGTGGGGCCATGCCGTGATGTGTGAGGCTGAGACAAGAGATTCAGGAGTTCAAGGGTGTCTGCACTTTATGAGACCCTGTCTCAAAAACAGTAACCCCAGCAGAAATAAAAAAAGAATAAAAGTGCAAAAATTATAATCAAAACATTAGCAGAGGGAACCCAATAAACTTCTCAGAGGTGATGCATCATGACCCATTCCAGACATCTTTCATCATTCGGAAACCAACTGATCCGGACTAGCAGATGGCTCAACGACTAAAGGCGCTTGCCACCCAGACAGACGACCTGAGTTTGGTCCCTGGGCCCCACACAGTGAGGAGATAACAGGCTCCTGAACGTCTGACTTCTCTTGTGCACACCCTGTGTGATAAATTATAAGCACTACAAAAAGACTGAAAAGAAACCAATCAATGTGACTTATGATATTAACAGTACTAAGGAGAAAAAAGTGTAATTCATCAAGAAAAATCATAGAAAAAGTCCCGTAGATTATCGCTGAGCTCAGCCTTGGCCAGGGAAGTCTATTTCTCCCACGGTCAGCAGGTAGCATGCACATTCATAACAGGTTAAAATGCTGAAGTAACTGGCTGCTCAGTCCTAAGTGGGACATCTCTACACCCCACAATAACATAGGGATCTCAGGGACAGAAAGGACGTAAGAGTCTGAGGCTGAGGAGACCTGTGAAATTGTCTTCTGAATATGACATGGTGTGGTACTCTCGTCCTCACAGCCAGTGGGGTCACCTGGGAGGGTCAAGCCAATGAGGTAAGCCAACATTCCAGCATGCCACACCCATGCCCACATGCATACACACACAATAAATAAATAATACAATAATAAAAAATAATTGAAATGGGCATTTATGCTAAAAAAAAAAAGGTAAAAGCTCATGTTTTTTTGAGAGAAATGAATGGAAGCACACATAAATGGAGGCCTAGGTCATGGTTATGGATGGGGCACAATACTGTATGGATGCAGAGAAGCCACAGGGTGCTGGCAAAAACAAGGTGATTTAAAAAAAATAATTATATGTATGTGTGTGTGAGAGAGAGCACACATGCCGTACCGCACATGTGGAGGTCAGAGGGCAACTGTGGCAGTTGATCCCAGGTTGTCAGGTTAGGTGGCAAGTGCCTTTACCACTGGGCCTTCCTGTCAGCCCTAAACAATGGCTTTATAATTTATGTGGAAAAAGGATCAAAGAGCCCAGTGGGGTGGCTCGTTTGAGCCCCTGGCATCTCTGTCACTGTGCTGGGGGCTTTCTGTATGGGTCTGGCCCTCAACTCTCCTGTGGGCTGCTGGGCCTCGGACCTTACTGCAGGGTGGGAATGCAGCATTTCTGGCATTAACCTGGGGCAGTGCAGCATTGCAGTGAGGTGTCTGTGTGGCTCCTTCCCCTTCCCCCACCATCAGAGGGGAAGTTGCTGCATGCTGCTTATCTCTGCTCTGAGGGGAAGTGTGCAGAAGGTGGGTAGGTGTGTTTCAGGTGGTCCACCCGCTGCCCCGCACTCCTCCATATGACTCAGGCTCTGCTCTGGGGTCACCTCTTGTGGATGTCCTTCTGATCACTGCGTCCTGAACAGTCCTTCATTCTCCTGGTCTCTGCTAATCCTTCCCAAGCCTCCACCTTCTGACTTGGTCCTCTTTCCTGTTGGTATCCCTCATCAGACATGCGCATCATGATGATGGGAACCTTGTATGTCTTATGTGTCTTGAGTCCAAAGCTGCAGACCAGGGATACTGTAGATGCTCGGGTAGCTCACTAAAGTGGGTGTAACCTCACCTCTCCATTTTAAGGAAGACAGAGGCTCATGGAAGGCAAGCTACTTGTTTGAGTTTGCACAGTCAGCTTGGACTCAGTTCCAGTGAGTCTGGAAGTTATCTCCTTCTGACCACTAAAGGAAGAGAGGTGGGGTTCTAGTCAGCAGGTAGCATCTTTGGGAGTCTAAAAAGACCCCAGGATCCAGGCATGGTGGCATGCATGGATAATCCTGGCACTGAGGTAGCAGTGTGTGTGCGTACACATGTGTGTGCATTTGCATGGGTATATAGATGCATATGCATGCATCCTTGCCTGTGTATATAAGTCGGGGGACAACCTCAGGTGTCACTTGTCAGGAGCTTTCCTCCTTGTGTTTGAGTCAGGATCTCTCCCTGCCTGGACTCTTCAGACAGGCTACGCTGGCCTCATATACCTTTATGCCTCAGTGTTAGGGCTACAGGCACATGCAGCCATGCCTGGACTTGTTTTTTTAATTAAAATGCTATTTATTTACTCATTTATTTATGGTGTGAAGATGTGGAGGTCAGAAGACAACTTGTAGGAGTTGATTCTCACCTTCCTAGGTCACAGGCTTGAAGCGGGCCATCAGGTGTGGGGGCAAGTAACTTTATGTATTCAACCATCTCCCTGGGCCATGTCCAGCTTTTTCCAGAGGTGCTAGGGGCTCAAACTCAGGTAGCGCCTCACGCTAGCTGAGTAAGCACTCTTACCCACTGAACCATCTCTCCCTCCACATCTGTTCTCTTTTGTTTTAATGTGGACTCTACGGATTGAACTAGGCTCCTCAAACTTGCAAGGCAAATGCGTAACCTACAGAATTGTGCCCACTTCCTGTCCCTGGGTTTGTCTAATAGAATTCTCAAGAAGCTCTGGGACCCATAATTCTGCTCTGAAGACTGAGGCTCAGGGCCGTTGGTCTGATCTCCTGGAACTGACTGAAACTTCTGAAGCCATTGTCCACTGTGTGGAGGAAGAGGAGGGACAAGAATGTTCCAGAACAAGCACCCCCTCTACTGCCACCGCCCTGACTCTCTCTTGGGTTGTCCCATAAGCCTGGCTTTTGCCATTAGCCTCCCTGGAAGAAAACTCCTGAGCTGAGGGCTTACCATAAGGACAGGCCCCATATCTGACTTCCTGGTCCCTCCAGCCACTGGGCCCTGAAATCCACAGCTGCCTGAAGGGCCCTGAGTCAGAGTCACAGCAGTTCAAGGCTTCCATGTGGAGCCAGGCCTGGCTTCCAACCCTGGTTCCTGAAACCTGCGTGATCTTGCACATTGGTGACCTCAGCACCTGTCAGAGACACAAGGACCCACTTGTGCTGCTGCCCCACCTCCCACCTGTCCTCAGACACTTCCTTTGTCTCCTTTGAAAAGTCGCCTCCTGGGCTGGAGAGATGGCTCAGAGATGCCTCTGCCTGCAGAGTGTTGGGATTAAATTCGTGAGCTGTGGTGGTTTAAATAAGAATTGGCCCCATAGGTGCATATGTTTGAATGCTTAGTCACCAGGGAGTGTCACTGTTTAAAAGGATTATAATAGTTTGGAGGTGTGGCCATGTTGGAGGAAGTATGCCCAGGTTCCAAAAGCCAGACCCAGTGTCTCCCCACCCCCACCCCCCCCATCCCCCCACCCCCGCCTCTAGGATTTGAAGCTCTCAGAGCCATGTCTGCTGCCATGCTCTCCACCGTGATGAAACCATCAGCAAGCCCCAGTTAAAATGCTTTCTTTTAAACGAGCTGTCTTGGTCATGGTGTTTCTTCACAGCAATGGAACCGCCATTTTATCTTTATCTTAAATTGTGTGTTTGCATCTCAGTGTGCTTGTGAGCATCTAGCCGTAAGGGAGCTGAGATTACAGTATAGGTTCTCACTGTGACCCACGTTGGCCTTGAGCCACCTGCTTGGATGACAGACACATGGCACTGTGGCTCTGTTGCGGGCCACAACCACCCACCATTTGGCTGACTGGGCTGGAGGTGGCACTGGGGTGTACACGGAGCTATCTTCCCTTACCTTCTTGGTCAGCAGGGCCAGGAGGGGAGGAGGTGATCTTCTGAGAAGAGCATCCCGGGTATGGGAAGGGAAGCAGGAGGCCATGAAGGAGCCTCAAGTGGCTCCTGGTAGAGGGCCATGTGATCCCAGCACTATAAATGTCCCAACATTGACAGGACATAGTTCTCAGTGGGGTAAAACAGCACTGTAGGGGGAAAGTTATGAGCTTTAGGCTCTGACAAGCCTGAGATTTCATTTTCTGAGCTGTGTAACTTGGGATAGACTCTTGCCCTCTCTGAGCTTCAGCTTGCTTTTCTGTTGACTCTCGGGACTTAGTCCAGACTGCTTAGAGTGTGGATGGAAACAGGCCTTGTGAGGATGCTGGGCACCTGAAGAAGTCAGAGAGTTCATGTAGACTAGCCAGGGCACAGGAGACAAGATGAGGGCCCAAGGCACAGCGGGAGGACTTTCCTCACACTCTTACACGGAGCAGAGTCCCACAATGTTGGCCAGCCTATGTCCTCACGCCCTCTCCTTGGGGCTCTATCTCCACCCATCTGCCCACTGTTTCCTCTAAAACCCCCATGTGAGAGGTATGAAATGCTGGGGACCCAGGACTTATCTGTGTGACCCTGACTGTGGGGTCCAGACTGGTTCCCCCTCTGCTCCAGGCTGGCTCCGCCCCCACGTGGTGGCTGCATGGCCCAGCCCAGACTCCTCTAGCCAGTCCTGGTCAGGAGCCAGAGACAGTGAGAGAAGGACCTGGGAACACAGAGCTCCTCAGAGAAGGTACCAGGCTAGGATCGGTGGGCTGAGGGGCCCTGGCCTGGGGTGGGAGGGGCTGGCTGTCCTAGGCTGGGGCAGCACAGGAAGTCAGCATCAGGTGCTGATTTCTGGCTTGTAGTCCCTGGCCACCAGTGTATGACTAGGACTCAAACCAACATCTTTCCTCCTCCATCTTCCTCTCTTCCTCCATTTCTTCCTTCTCCATCTCATTCTCCTTCTCTTCTTCCTCTTCCCCTCCTTGCCCTTCCCCTGCACTGCCCTGGGTCTCCCTACCTCCCCAGGCCTTATCTCCAACCCTTTCCCGTGCCCCAGGATCTCACCTTGTGTCCATTTGCCCTGCAGGATGCCACAGCTGAACCTGTCCTGGCTGGGCCTGGGGCCTGCAGTAGCCTCCCTGTGGCTGCTCCTACCCCTGGCTGGGGCCTCTTGCCTCCTGGCTTACGTCCTGGTCCAGGGTTACACTGCCTATGAAACCTCTCAGCGCCTTCGCTGTTTCCCTCAGCCTCCCAAACGAAACTGGCTCTTGGGTCACCTGGGCCTGGTAAGTGT